>NW_019154108.1:8409305-8832725 GCF_002288905.1 Enhydra lutris kenyoni | reverse complement strand
GGGCAGCTTCAGCCCTTCAGTGCATCCCACTGCTGTGTCCGAGAGAGGCCCTGGTTAGTGAACCAGGAGCTGCAAATCCAGGTGACCCTGAGGGGCGAGGCCAGCAGCAGGCTCTTGGAACGCAGCATTGATTAAGATGAATGGGATCACATCAAATGTGGAAGGAAATCAGGAGCCTTCTCCCGGAGTTGTCAATGAGTAAACACACAGAGGTTGGATAAGGAGAAGAAAAACCGAAACCTTAAACTCACAGAGGTCGAGGATGAGGGGTCTAAACGCTTCCATTGTTCAGTGGGAAACGTCTCTGGCAGGCTGCGGCAGACAGCCCGCCCTGGCTGGGGAAGTGGGCGAGGGACAGCAGAAACACTGAACTAAGGGTTTTCCATTATTAATCACTCAGTCAATCATGAGCTCCGGCATCGCTGACCAGATGTCTTTAAAGATCCTAAATTTGTCATTCTGCTGATGGGCCCTCCTCTCCAGACTTGCTAATTCACTCAAACTATTATCCTCATTTGTCCACAGACGGCTTCCTACAGCACACTCACCCCTGGAAATGTAGGCTTTGGATTAAATTTAGAGTTGCACAACTACCCAGCCCTGTTCGGGAAAGAGCCTGGCTGTGTCCTGCACCCTTCCTCCCGGACCAAAAGCACTGATGGTGAAATTAACTTGTATTTTCACAGGGAAAGAATTTTAAAAGCTCAAGGTGCAATTCAAACTCCAGGCTACACGTCCAACACTCACCGAGTCAAAGGCCACGACATCATGTGCAGATACTGGCGTCAGGCTGCCCCAGGTTACGCCTCCCTGCGTCCCGCCAAGCTTCTGCTGCATTCCCAGCACAAGGAAGCACTGACGAGGGCAGAGACTAGGGCCTTGGGGTGGGCGGACTCCTTTCCCAACCCAGCAGGGAGGCGGCACCTGCTGGCGGGTAAAACTGCATCCTGAGGGAACCTGACGACATTCTAGTATTGCTCACGCTCTCCCAGACTCTGGTGCCACCTGCAAGCTTGCCCCTTTCCCAGACGGCACCGACTGCGGGACCTGTCTGCCCGTCTCCACCTTGGAAGGATTTTTGTGGGTATCTTTGTTTAGGCTGTCCCGAAGGCACACTCGGGTGCCCACCCGGGTCTCCTCCTCCTCACGCACTGCGAGCCCCCCCCCTTTTCAAGCACTCCGGGCCTTTCGCTACTTCCTACCGCGGCAAGCATGAGGAGCCGGAAACCAAGAACAGGTGGTGGGCGCCAGGGCAGTAGGGCGCATGCTCACAAAGCCCGCCCCGCCCACCGCCCGCGTGAGGCCGCCGTCTGGCCCCGCCCACAGGCCCAAGCCCCGCCCCCTGGCCTCAAGCGTCCTGCTGGTCCTGGAGAAACCCTAAGGAAGGAGCCAGGGAAGGACTTAGTTCTTCTCTCTTGTGTGTGTGGCTGTTCAGGGCCAGGCTCAGGTGCTCTGGCCCTGACTGGCCTCCCAGCGTCCCAGATCAGGCTGGGGCAGACCTGAACACAACGATCTTCCAGCCAGGTGTGAGCGCTTTGCCGCTTCCACGCGGTATACACGATGGTCGTGCCCTTGCCCCTGTGGCCCTGCCTCCGATCCTGGTGAAGCCAGGGCACTGCAGCTTTGGGAGACTCCCTCTGTCCCCACGGCCACCCATCACACTGTCACACGGGGACAATTCTTCCTGAGAGCAGTCCCCAAACCACCCCACGGGCGTCAGACCAAACGGGAGCTTCCCTGCACCGTCTCCCGTGCAGAGAGCAGCTGGGAGGGGCGAGGACACCCCAGGGCGGCAGAGAAGCCGGCTGTCGGCTTGCGGCAGGGCAGGGGCACTCTCCCCGGACTGACCCACCGACAGATGCCGGCAGCCACCGCCCATCTGAGCAGCTACTCCGCAGTCCTGCACTGGGGTGGGTCCCCTAGAGGAGAGAAGAGCCTTTTTCCTTGAGAAGCAGACAACCTACCGCTTGGGTATTTCAATCAGACAGGTGGAAAGCACCGTCATTAGCAGCTGAGCTGTCTAAACCCTCGAGTGGCTTTCTCCCTCCCATCAAGCCCTGGGTGTGGAGAGAGCCACCGGCTAAGCTCTGGCCGGGCGGTAGGCCACTGGCTTCAGGCTTGCTGGAAACAAATGTAACAGAAACATGGGATAAATAGATGACACCATTAAGGCTTAAAGACAACAAGGCGCCAGGAGTGGCCTTTCCCCATGTGGTCCCTTGCCCTGTGCTTTGATCAAATGGGCTAACAGTCCTGTGGACTGATGGCTTCAGTGTGTGTTTCTGGGCCCCTGGAAAGAGGTGGCTGCCTGATCCAGAGCTAAGGGCTGAGCCAAACGCTGCTCTCACAGCACAGAATGCTGGCCACAGGCTGGCCACGCTGGCTTACAGCCAGAAATGGGGCCAGTCCCTGCCTAGACCCTTCTGCCTTGGAGGCCCCAGGACCTAGACCAGGCTCTGTTGGCACCATTTTGCAAACCGTAAGCTTCAGCTCCCTGCGGCGATCACCTGAGAGCACCCAGGCCCCACCTGGAGCCGCTGAATTAAGTCCCTGGGTCTCACAGAAGGACCTCGGGAGAGCCCTCCTCCACGAGGCTGAAGCTCCTCCTGCCCTCGGCTCACAGTGGGAGCCAATGTGAACTCTCTAGGCGGTCAGTCTTGGGGGGCTTTGCACCCTTAAAAAGACATGCCCCTTCTTGTTCGAGGTCAGCTTCCATTAGGTCACTCCACGTGCAGCAATGAAGTCAATCACAAGGTCAGAAAAGGTAAAAATCACCACCAAACCAAACCCACATTGGTTAAAAGACAGAAACAAACCCAGATTTTAGATAAAAGGGACTCAGTTAAGGAAATAAATTTCAATAGCAGCTCTCTTGAGGTGTTTTATGAATAGTGGGAAGTTTTTTGTTTTTTTTTTATTAACAAGTTATTTCTTGGAACAGCCTGCCCCAAACGCTGCACAACCCTGCCTGTACTCTGTCCTTGTCTCCCTGCACAGATTAGCGAATTAAAAGGTAGGTGCTAGACCCCATCTTACAGTTGAGAGACCGAAGCTGAGAGGTCTGGGAAGTTTGCACAAAGCCACAGAGGAAGCACGGGAGCTCGGGGTCCTCTTAACTGTTGTTAAGGAATGGTTCATTCATTGAGTTAATTCAACAAACCAAGCAGTTAACCCTTCCTTGGGAAACACCTCTCGTGGGTCAAATACTATAGGGTAGATACAGGGTCCAGGAGGCCCCAGCCTCTGCTCACGCCCGTCCCACGAGGCAGGAACTAGTCTGACCCCACTGTAAGGACAAGGATCCCCACGCACAAGGAGGAAGAGTGGCTGGTTCTGGCCCCTCAGCCAGCAAGTCAGGATGCGAAAGGGGAATGGGTATTGTCCTGGGCAGGGGCTCCCCAAAGGAGAAGGGGCGCTGCAAAGGCCATGCTGTCTGCAAACCGAGAGCACACGGTGTGGCAGGACCAGAATCCCCAGGCTGTTCACACGGTCAGTGATGCTGGTCCCCGTCCAGCCCTGCAGCCGGGCCAACAGCTGTGGACCCCGTCCAGGCAGTGGCGGTCCCTGCACCAGGAAGGAGAGGATGGGAGGAGGGACAGGCCTGGGATAGAAGTTTTGGGGCCAGAGGGAGGTACCCACGAGCTGTGCACCTACCGAGCAGGCATGCGGCCGGGGGCCTGGGGCAGGTCTGGCTGGATGCCCAGCCGCGGGCTACACCTGCTGAGAGGAGTGGCCATGAACGCGGGGCAAGATTCACCCAGGAGAGCCGGGCAGAGGCTTTCAAGTTTGTTAAAAATACAGGTGTCCTTGGGGCATCCGGGTGGCTCAGTCGGTTGAGTGTCCGACTCTTGGTTTCCATTTGTGTCATGATGTCGGGGTCCTGGGATCGAGCCCCAAGTCTGGCTCCATGCTCAGCGGGGAGTCTGCCTGTCCCTCTCCATCTGCTTTTCCCCCTGCTTGGGTGCAGTGTGCTCTTTCTCAAATAAATTAATATTTAAAAATCTTTATATATCCAAGCCACGACACATGTCTGCTGCGATGAGAGGGAAGAGGGCCAGGACAGGCCCTCAGGGATTGGCCACATTTACAGGGTAGCAGGGGACAGGGAGCCACCGAGCCACGGAGACAGACGACCACGAGGAGGCAAGCCTGGAGAGAGAACCTGGAGCTTAAGAGGAGAGGCTTTCCAGGAGGAAGGGGGGGCTCTGTGTGACGCGCCACTCGGTGCTGGAACAGGCCATGGGGGTGCTGGCCACGGCTACTCGCCCTGTCCAGAGGGAGGTGTGGCGGAAGAGGGGACACCATTCTGGAGAGGGGGAGAGGGGCTTGGCAGAGGGCAAAGGAGCAAGAGGGGTGCAGAGGGAGGAAGGGGCTGGAGCCGGTGGGCAGGAGAGAGGGGGATTCCGCGAGGCGAAGGGTGCCAGGCTTCCCCAGGCAGGAAGGCACCTGCAGCAGAGGCCAGGGCCCTCCTCACCAGCGGGGTGAGTAAGGAGAAGCCCCTGATCCACAGCCATCCTGTTCTGCCCCGGCTGGAGGGCACAGGTGTTTGTCGAGAAGAGAAGCAAGGTGACGCGCTGTGGCCGGCGAGCTGCTGAGAAGGGTGAGCGCACCTGCCGGGGCGGGGGCGGGGGCACGAGGGCGGAGCCGAGGCAGAGCCTTCTCGCGTGGACACGGGCGCCCTGTCTGACCCTTCGGACAATCTCACCCCATCCCGGCCCTGCAAGGGCTCCTGCTCTCCAGCCACCCAGATGCCCCTCTGCTCCCCTGCGGACGTTCTGGGGGGGGGGGGTGTCTCGGAGCAGGACCCCTCCTATTTTCGAGGCTCAGTTCTCGGCTTAAGTGTCATTCTGAGAGCTTGCAATTTCTTGTTCTGTTCGGGTTCCCTGTTTGGAGCCATTTCTTCCCCGTGGCATGGAGGAATTCGAGGACAGAGTGGGGCCGCCCTCCCAGGCCTGCCTCGGAGTCTGCAGGGACAGTAGCGGCTCCTGCGGGAAGGAGCCCTCGGCAGCCCGCAAACCACGCGCGGGCTCCGCAGGGCAGGGCAGAGTCTTCCGTCCCTCCCGGATGCCCCCCGGGATGTCCTTGGCATCTGCCCTGGCGGTCACGGCACCCAGCGGAGCAGCGGCCCGGGGGAGGCGGCCAACCCTCCCCAAGAGGCAGCCGGGGTGCCCCTGCCCTTCAGGGCACTGAGGGCTCAGCAAGTCTGTGACCAAGAGCCCCTCTGGGCCACTCTCTACCCGGGGCTGGGCTCGCCACCCTGACTGCAGGGGCAGGGGCAGGGCCCATTGCCTTAAGGGTCTGCGGGTGTGCAACTGCCACCCCAGGGCAGAAGTGGGGGACTCGGGGGGGCGCAGAGAAGAGCAGAGCAATCAGAATGGGCCGGGCTGGGGGGCTCGGCTCCCAGGGGTTACAGGCGGGCGGGCCCGCGGTTACCATGGGAACTCGGGACCAAGCTCTACCCATCCCACAGCGATCTCCCCGCCACACCCCACCAGGCAGGAGCCCAACCAACGTTCTTTTTTTTTTTTTTAATATGCAAGACTTCAGGATAAGAGGGAGCAAGCGCGCAATAGAGAACAACTTTCTAGAGCTGAGCGGGCTGGGTAAGATTTCTCATGCAAAACAGAAGCGGCGCGAGCTGCCAGCTCCGGTCCTGTGCTTCAGACACTCATTTGCTATGAATACTGTGAAAGCAAGTGAATACATATATTTAAATTTTTTTATGTTGTATGTGATACATACAAAATATATGCAGTGTATAAATAAGTTATGAGGTATAATAATCAAATGAACACTCGTGAAGCTGGTACCAGCCCTCAGGGGCCACCGCCCACGGTCTCCCGTCCCCAGGCCCGCCCCCTTCTCCCTCCAGAAGTGGCCAGTCTCCCCAGAAATACAGGTTTTGTAGAGGACATGCTTTCGTTTCCCTCAACCTTCTCACCCTGCAGCTTTCTACAGATGACTGTCTTTTTTTTTTTCTCTCTTTCTTCCTGCGTTTGTGTTGTTTTGGTGTGGGGTCTGGTGGGGGTCGAACGTCCTTTATCCTGAAATGTTTTCAGGCCAGAGCCCCTCCTTTGGTCGCTCTGGCTATAGTAAAGGTTTGCCCTCCCCTTCGTAGATAAGCGTTCTCAAATGCCGCCACTGAGGATGTCACTGGGACGGGGTGGGGGGGGGGGCTCCTCATGGAAATGAAGAACGGCTTTCAACCAACACGTGGACTTAAAAGGTGCGAACATTGGACTATAAAGCACGCAGTCACCTCTCTACTAATTCCCAGGGAACAGGAAGCTTTTCACATTTGCTAATTTAAAGCTCCTGACAATTCCAAAGGGGAGCTAGGACTGTCACCCGCACCATTTCTGGCTTGAGAAAAGCCAGGCACAGCCCTTTAGCCATCAGTCCAAGCTCAGACAACCAGCAGGCGGAGAGCCAGGGGGACCAGGGCATGAAGGACAGGCCTGTCTCTCGGCCATGGGTGGCCACCTCCAGTTGCCTGGCTCCGAGCCCTCCGTACCACCTCCTCCCTCGCCCTTCCAGTCCACGTGACTCAGACTCCTGGCTCTCAAGACTGGCCCCTTGACTCTCCAGATCTTTCTGCAGCCCACCATCCTGCCACCTCACTGTGCTACCAGCCACTTACTGTCGCCCTGGCTTGCCTGCCCCTCCCACTGGACTCTGTTGGGTTCCCTAAAGACAGGAAGGGGGTCTAGTCCAGCTCGCCATCTCCGGCACATAGCCAGGTGCCTACCACAGAGGTTGTGCTGGATAAAAACATCAGAGTGAACAAACTCCTTACCAGTGGACATTATTCATACCAAAGACGAGAACTGTGATTTCATCTGTAGCATCTGTTGGCTTTCACGTGTGCTAACTTCGAAACAGCGTAACATACACGTTAAATAACTGAAATGTGCTACTGAAATTCACCACTAACTTAAAAGACGATGCAGAGACATGACTTCAAAATCCCACCACGAACTACCTATTCTCCTCGGGCAGGGAGGCTTGATCTCTGTCAACCTCACATTCTCCATTTCTGGAACTGAGAATAGAAAACCTCAGGAGCTCCCGAATCAGCAGCTCTGGGGTGAGGCCCAGCAGGACACGTTTTCATGGGCCCCCGGGGTCATTCTGGTCGCTTCTCAAGTGCAGGCACCACCGGCACGCGGTAATTCCAGTATTATTCCTGCATACAAACTGAGTTCTCATGGAGGATAATTCTTCCCCCGTGGCTCCAGCTTTGGTCCCTGAACAGCCAACTGTCCACATGAAAGCTGTGCCGGTGCCGGTCTACTCCCAAGCCTGGATGTCAGTCACGAGAAGTTAAGCAAAGCACGTGATCACGGCGAGCTTCCTCCCACATGGAATGAGCTAGAACAGGTGTCAGCAAACATCACACCCCAGGGCCCTGTTTTCGTACAGTCTGCAAGTTAAGGGTGGTTTTTACATCTTCCAATGATGAATTAAAAAAAAAAAAATCACAAGAAAAACAATGTTTTGCGACACGAACATTCCACACAATGTTGACGACTTGACTCTTTAGAGTGAGTTTGCTGGTCGCCGGGCTCAGGGATGACTGAGTCATGATCCCGCAGTACCCTGACTCTACACAGCCTCCCTCGCTGTGTCCCATCTTCAAACCCCGCAGCCAGCTGTCGTCCTAACGACACCCGCTGCCCAAGTGCAAATTTGAAAACCCAATCACCCTCCTAAGTGATCCAGGTAACGAACTGTGGGGAAGAAGCCGGATTCCTGTAAAGTTGTACACTTGGTTCCAATACTTGCAAATTGCTTGTCAGAATTTCCAAAATCCCGTCTCATTCATGTGGCTGCATAGAGTCGGCGAGAAGGAGCCTCGTGGTGAGGAGTCTGGGACACATTCTAGCCCATCACCCTCACTTAGAACACGAAGGCGGTTTCAATGGCCGCTGTGCCAGCCAAACTTCCTTTGCTCAAATCTACCCTGTTCTGCAGTGAGTAACTGAGTCATTCATTCTAAAAATCCTGCCGTTCTGGGGACAGTTTTCATTCCCAGCAAAGGGAACTTATTTCCCGTGGTGCCCCTTTGGTTTTCCACTCCCTCAAGTCAGCCTTGGCTACTTGTGGAAGTGGAGCAGGGGTGGGGGGGGCCTCCTTAGGGGCGCGAGTGGGGGAAAGCCCCCTGCTCTTCTCTTCAGAAGGATCAGATCACGTGAGAGCTGACAGGCACTTACAGCTCATCTAATTCAGCCCCTGAAGCTGAACCCAAGGCCCACAGTCATATGGCCCATGTACAGGAAATTTAGGACCAAAACCCATGTCCCTTGACTCCAAATCCAGTGCTCTTGGAAGCATTTCTGAATCCTTTTGGAAAAGGCCTGACCTCTCTTCCATACTACAAAAAAATAAGGATTTTAGGTAAGGACCTTGAGAAAGGTGACCCACTGGGCAACCTGTTCTCCGAGGCGTGGGGGCGGGGAGCCCCCCGGCCAGCACTCTGCCGCTGGGCTCGGGGGAGGGAGCCAGTTTGGGCTTTGCTTTTTGTTCCTTTTTATACTTCCACTCTATTGCCGACTTACTGGGGACCACACAACGCTGCTGCACTGACGGCAAGAATTTCTAAACACCGGGACGCCCGGGTGGCTCAGTAGGTTAAGCGTCTGCCTTGGGCTCAGGGTCCTGGGATTGAGCCCCGTGTTGGGCTTCCTGCTCAGCAAAGAGTCTGCTTCTCCCTCTCCCTCTCCCTCTGCCCCTCTGCCTGCTTGGGCTCATGCTCTCTAATAAATAAATAAAATCTTAAAAAAAAAAAATTCTAAACACCGTTTCTGTTCTTATCTTGTCACCACCCAGTTTGTGGACTCCTCGGCCCAGACACCGCACTGACCAGTCCGGACTGGTGTGGGCATGAAGGGCGCACACACGGAGCCCCAGAGCTCTGGACACCCACCTGGGGAGCTTGCTGCCAGCCGGCCCCCAACGCCCCTGTGGCCTCGGACACTGTCAGGCCCGGTTCTCTCACAGACCAACTGCTGGGAACAGAGCTTCCCCTGGACATGAGCGCCAGCTTCCCCACAGAACGCCGAGGACATCTGCTGTACCGCTGCCTCGTCATCCTAACGAGCAGGTGCCATGCGACACGGGCTAAGCCTGTGATCCCCTGGGCAGGCCTGGCAGGAAGAAGGGATCCTGCACCACGAAACGACGGGGAGCAGAGCTGACCCGTCAGGAATCTGAGACTCTGAAGAACCTAGGGGACTGCTTGTCTCGGGCCTCAGTCACCTTTCAGCAGCTCTTTTTAAAGCAGAAGCGGTCAGGGAGAGCCCAGCTCTGTGGGGCGAAATGAGACGGGACAGAGGAATGAAAACTGTTGAAAACCCAAATGCTTGCAAAGTATAACCCAGGCCACATCTGGCTCATGGCCATTTAGAAGCCGTAGCAGCAAAACCCAGACGGCCTCTCGTGGCGTTCCCTACCTAAACTGAGGCACCATCTTTTGAAAAACCGTGTATTTGGAGATAAGATCGTGCCTAGGAAAAGTCGCAAGAATAGTACAAAGAACGCCCCTTACCCAAATTCACCTCTGTTGTCATAAACCCATTTATTATTCTGCTCTCTCCCTCTCTCTGCCTCCCTACACACACCCTATACACACACACACACACACACACACACACACACGTGTATTTCTCATTGCTTTTGGAGCCCTCTGACTGCGAATCCCACGAACCCAGACCTCCGTGTACGTCCTAATGATAAAGACTCCCACAGACCGTAGCACGTTATCGACGACAGTAACCATAACAGGGATATAATACCTTGATCTAACCTACTGATTTCCAATTTTGTCAACGGATTCCAAACTGTGCCTTTTCCTCTTTTACCGAAAAGATCCTCTGCACTCAGATATCATGTCTGTTTAGTACCCTTGATCTGGCACAATTAAAAGACCAGTTTTATTTTGATGAACGTGATTTGTAATGCAATCAAAGTATCTCAAAAGCAGACGGAACTATTGGAACGCATGAGGCTCCTGCCCAGTTGCCCTATTGAGTTATTTTTTAAGATTTTATTTATTTATTTATTTATTTGGGGTGGGGGAGGGGGGAAGAGGGAATGAGAATCCCAAGCAGATGCTGCGCTGAGCGTGGAGCCCAACACGGGGGCTCGATCCCATGACCGTGACACCACGATCTGAGCCAAAACCAAGAGTCGGACGCTTAACCGACTGAGCCACCCAGTCGTCCCCCCAACCCTCTGGAGTCTTCGCCGCAGTGTGGTGTTTTCATGAGGACTTTTTCCCAGCGAGGTCCCCCTGGGGCTCCTGGACGCACAAACCCTCTGGGAGCGGTCCTGCACTTAGCATTCACACTGTCCCGAGCCCGCTCTCTATTTCCTGCACGGCTGACCACCCTTGAGATGGGCGAACTGGTCACAGAGGCGTGATCAAGTAGGAGCGAGCCCACGGCCGCTGAGTAACCAGATCCAATCACTCCCGTACACTGATTGGCACACATCTTAATTAGGTTTTAATGCAAGTAATTTGATAAGTACTCCTGGCCATCCACTATGGAACTGTCAGCGCTGAAAGCTTTTTATTTAGCTCCTCTTCCGTCTAGAGTCTATACCCAGGCAGCCTCCCCGCTGACCCTTGTCAAAGAACCCCATCTGCTGGTTGCCACGGTAACTGAAGGCGACCAATTGAGCTGAACAGAGTGACTCAGAAATAAAATCTGCAGCCAGAGGAATTCTGCTAAGAGTAATAAATCATTTAGTAAAAGGGGGTCCTCCACCCAGCGATGAGTTGGGGATAATGTGGTGGCAGCAGCCTTCCAGCTCGAAGGGCCGGTGGCACGGAGCACGGAGGCCCTGCTGGAGGGAGGGCTCGGGCAGCAGAAGGAAGGGGCCCATCCCGCCTGGTTGTCTGCCGTCATGGGGGACAAGGAACCAATTCCACCCAGGGTTTCATGTTTGGGCTACAAAATGTTGAATTTTAAAAGTGGCAAGAGAACCAGTCTAGGCTTCCAACACTCCTTCCTCTCTCTCTCTCTCTCTTTTAAGAGCACCAGTAGAGAAAATGCCCCAAGTTGCTCAGGAGGCCACCGTGGCCCCGAGAAAGGAGGCAGGGAGAATGGATACTAAGATTGCTCTGGAATAAGGAAGGCTGCCACCACCTCCTGTCATCAGGCAAGTCTTAGGTGCTCCAAGCAGAAGCCGGCTGTGTCCGATGCGCACAGTCCTTGAGGCAGCTGGAGAGACAGGGCTCGGGTCAGAGCGCTGGGAGCCACCCTGAAGGTTTGTGGAGAGGGTCAGGGGCTCACTCTCTGGGTCCGTGCTCCAAACCAGCAAAGTCAGTAGCCTTCCTAAGTTAAGATTTCCTGAATGAGAGGAAAGAAAAGAAGGGGAAGGAGGGGCCTTCCTGGGGGCTCAGGCCCTCACCCCACAGCCAGGGCTGGGTCATGCCCCCACCCCCAACCCGCCCTTCCCTGGAAGAGCTCCTGCCCGCTCGACTAGGAATCCCCTGTGGGGCAGCAGGGCCCGGGGTTCAAGAAGCGGAAGCCGCAGGCAGGCTGACTCTTCCACAGGCCACTGAAGCTCTCTAGGCCAGTCCCTCAGTGGTGGTGATGGGACAGCCGTGGGAACCATCAACTGAGGCAGGAGGGGAGGGGCTAGAGCTGGGGCCTGTGGTGGGGGACTGTGGTGGGAGGCTGGGGACAGCCTCATCCTGCCAGTGCCTCTCCCCAAGGGCTGCAAACCGGCATTTTAACGGGTGTAGGTAGCACTGCGGACCTCCTCCCAACGCCTGACCCCCAGGGCATGGCAGGACCCTGCACTAGATCCTCCCCAGGGGTAAGTTCCTGCTTTAGAAAAGAGCAACTGCCAAACAGAAGGTAGTAGTTGTCATATGTACACCCCCGCCCCCCATCCTAGAGGCTGCCAAAGACAGGCTTCATCTGAGAGCTGTAGCGAAATCCCGCGCACCGAGTCGGGAGCGCCCGGGACCTCCGCGCCCGCCTCCCGCCGCGCGCTGGCCACTTCCTCGCGCGCCCGCCGCGCACCTGCACCTGCTCTCAGGCCGCCTGCGAGCGCGCCGGGGCCGGGGCCGCCCCTGCTGCAGGAGGGCGGGGAGGGGGTCCGCCCGGCTCCCGCGCCCCGCCGCCCCGTCAGCTCCCCTCCCGCCTCCGCCCTGGGCGGCGCCCGCACCTGCTGCGCGGCCGGGGCGGCTCCGCGGGGCGCGCGGGGCTCTGCGCTTCGGCGGAAGCAGAGGATTAAGCCACGTTGCGGTCGAGGGAGGAGAAGGGCGACAGCCTCATTAACTCCAAGCTCGCGTCCCCATCTCTTCCCCTGCGCAGCGGTGGGGGAGAAAAGTTTGGGCTGGGAAAGGTGCTGCGTGACCGTCTTTGCTTTTCTTAGCTTTTAGGTCCTTATTCGTGAACCAAACACGGATCGTTTGATGACGGTCCTGGAGGGCTCGGACTGGAACAGGAGAAGCATCTCGACTAATAGGCCGGAGAATACCGCGGCCCGCGTAGTTTCTGTTAGTGATTAGGCTGCTCGGGTCACTTACTGGAAGGGCCGCACATCCGAAGAGCCCGAGGAAAGGAAAGTTACAGGGGCTGGGGTACGACCTCGCTTTGTCCGCCCTCCCATCACGCTCCCGCGACCCAACTGTTGTTTTAGGATCTGTCCTAAAATGTGCCCCGACAAACGGACTCTGATTCCGTACAAACAGTCCAGGCGGGTGCTGCTTTCGGACCGAGCTGCTCACTGACATTCCCTCCGCCTCCTCACAGAGGTACCCGAGTTGCACTTCCAGATAATACTTCCCATCGCTTTGTCTCCACTCACTCACTCTCTCCAGTTCGCGTCCGTATTTCAATTCCCAGATACTCTTGAACTTTTGCACACGCTGCCAGTTTGAGCCCGCACAGAATAATCAGTGTATTAATTCCACTCGGAGAGAGTGGGGTTTTTCTAACACAATCTGCGCAACCTGAACTCTTTCCTTCAGAAACACTTTGCCTTTAAAAAGAAACTCCCAGCATGAACCTCATGAGAAGCGACATGTAACAGACAGTGCATGTGGCGCTGGGCATGCCGCTCAGAATTAAAAGAGAATTTTTTACTTTGTTTCTTCGGTGCCATGTGCATAATGTACATGTGGACAAAACTGACATCAGACATTTAAAGCAAAAAGGGATGGGGGAGGGGGATGTGATGGTGGCGGGAAAGAAAATGTGTTGATAAAAACAGTAACTTCTGTTAATCTACATTTTTCAGTTACTGTCTTAATTAAGAATGTTAGGAAATATGTTGCAGTTTAATTGCATTGTTTCAAGAAATTCTAATGCTGACAAATTTGGGCCCATGTACACTTGGATGGTGAAAGGGATTAAAGTGGTAATTTCTTCCAACTGGGAGATAACAATTAAAATTATACTTCCTCCTCTGCGCCCCTCCTTCCTCGCTCCAGATCCTACATTCAGAAGACAAAGTAAGAATAGCCTAACACTTAAGGTGTTCAACATGAAATGAGCCCTGGGTGGGGTGACACAAAGGCAGGTGTTTTTAACCTGTGTATATGAGTTAAGAATGATTTTTTTTTAATACAAAGAAGTCACAAAAATGAAATAGTACTTTATCCGAAATTTCTGGGTGTCAATCGGTATCCTTGCAGCAAATCGTTATTTATGAAAGAAATCAGTAACGATCTCCAAGTGATTCCCAGATGACCCCGTGTCACACAGTAAAAATCGTTTGCCTCAGCCGTGAGTATACAAAAACGATGACAGTGTGAAGACACGTTCAGATTTCTAGATGCCGAGCCCTTTCCTCCCACTGGAGCCCAGTTGTACATGCTCGAGGCTGCCTTTCTTTTGTGTGTGTGTGGGGTGGGGAGCCTTTGTATCATTACCCAGCAAAATAAACTACGATGTATTTTCACTGCTCAAAGCACCTTTGATAGAAATTGTAGTAGACAAGATAGCTTCTTATTTCCCAAGCTTACACTTTTGTAACCTCTTACTTGCTCCCATTCTCTGGGGCCTGTCCAGTTGGGCTCCCCATCTGTCATCAGGGAGGTGATGACTCAAACCATAAAGGAGGGGTTCGGGTCCCCTGCTCTCCAATCCCACAGTGTGCGGCACAAACCAGGCAGACCAGAGACTCCCACTGAACCGTCCAGCTAGGTCATCAAACTGGCTTGATCATTTGGCCAGATAAATCGACCAGTTTTTTTACTGAAGCAGCTACTCATCCCACCTTCCGGGAACCACAATGTAGGGTACACCATGGCGCCCTGAGTTGGTCACCCGTCCCACTGAGAAGGCAGACCCAACTCTCCAGCAGCTAGAGATGCTGCATTGTATATGGAGAGGCTCTGAAATGACAATAAAAGAAGATCTGTTGGTCCTAGAATGCAGCTGAAATGCCCAAAGAGCTTGGCCAAGACAACTCCAAAGATTTGCTCTCGCTGGGAGGTCTCCGGGCTCCTTCTGCCTCCATTTCTCAAAACAAGAAGGGACAGAGAATTTGACCACAGATAAAATACTGCCAGTGCACCCCCAGAATCACAGTGTGTCGACTCTTAAACTTATATTGACATTTTGTATCAGGGAGTAGAGTGCGGAGGTCACTGAAAGTGCTCAGTAAACGGCATGCGCAACTGAAAAGTCCAAAGAATCCACTGCTATGGAATTAAGACAATTTTTTTTTTTAAATGCCGCACACAAGATCCAAAAGAGCAAAGGGACAATCTCTTATGTGCTCCCTGGGACCACATAAAACTCTGAGCTGACCCACTAAGGAATGAAAATTTCATCTCCTGGGGTTTCTGGAAATTCTGGTGGGAGGACACAAGCCCTATGAGCCTGGCAACCTCCTGGGGGAGAGGGGGAAGGTGGGCAGACCTTTGTCAGGAGGGGCGGGGGGGGGGGGGGGGGGGGGGGGGGGCCTCCCCCGGGGACCCCCCCCCCCCACAGAGGGCCGCAGGGCAGGGGCCTTGCAGAGACCACCCGGAGCAGGACCAGAGCCTTATTAATTCCCAGGTCGGAGAGAGAGGAGAGTTCCAGGCGGGGAGAGCCGGGAGCATAATTCGGAGTTGCAAAGTTCTGAGTCAATTCTGGGAGTTCGAAGAACACTAAAAGAAGAATACAGAACACTGGGGGAGAAAAAAGGGAAGCAGTACCCGCCCGAGGGCCAATTGCCTCTCCAGCAGCGGCAAGGCTGTTCCTGGGCTCGCAGGACCATTTGTTCCATTACACAATCTCCTGAAGCCATTTAGAGAGAGCTCAAACAACTGCGTGCACCAACACGACACATGGCTTCCCAGCCCGCCTCCTTGCTGATCCAGACGCTCCAGCCATCTTTCTTTAAGATGCCATATGGTTGGCAGAAGCCTGTAGATCTCGCAGCACATCTGCTTGTACGTTTCTTCTTCCCCTCCATCCCCCTAACAAAAGAGGGGCAGGGAGACGGAGCGAGAGGAGGGCATGCGTGTGTACCCCTGCCCACAGAGAGTTATTTCTTTGGAGGCTGCCTAAGGAAACAAAACTATGAAAGGGATGATCGCGAATTATTCAGGACTCGCTCGCTTTTTTAACGTGACAACATGGCGATTTGTTTGCTTGTCATGATTTTAAAACCAGATTAGAAAAACAAAGGATGGCCTGGCTCCCTTCTTCCAAATGCCCGATGACTTGCAAACCACTTAGCTCTCCCTCCGGGAATCCTCGTGATGCTGTCTTGCCCCCCGGAGAGGGACAGCACCCTTGCCTGAAGCTATTCTTCCACTCCTTTTCGGTCAAGGAAGACAGACAAGCTGCGAAACTAGCAGATACCCAGAGCCCGCTTTGTTAGCAAGCACGGCGCGGCTGTATGCTAATGAGCCGGCACCGACACACGGCTTTTCGGTATGATGAGCAAAGATTGTTGACACTGTTGAAATCCTGGCTCTCCTGGCCTGTGAGCGCCCGGGCTGCCTCCTTGGAATCCGGCCCCCAGAAAGACAGGCTGCAAAAAAATAATACATTCTACTCTCCTGATGACTGAAATCTGGCCATTGGTAACTTAGAGCAGTTGGGAGTGGGGGAGGGGAGCAGGGACTGGGCGAATATTCGAAAATATTTGATCAGGCCGGGGATCAGAAAGACACAGGTGAAAATGATGGGTTTCTTCCAAACTAAAAAGTTAAACCTGGTGGGCGCATGTGAGCAATTGGGGCCAGGACGCTGGAGAGCAGGGGCAAGGGGCAGTCAGGACAGCCCCTGTGACATGGGGACAGCTGGGACCTTCCCTCTGCAGATGGGACTGCCCGACTGGGGGCACCCCTCTGCTCCAGGGGAAAAGCTAAGTTTCCAACCTTCTTGTTAATGTGTCTGAACCATGTACTGGTTGACCACGTGTGGCTTCCCAAGTCCGTGGAAATGAGACATGGGAAAACAGCGCCCAAGTACTCCCCCGACAGCTGACCTTTTTTTTCTTCGTAAGTCAAAGAAGGGTGGCCAAGGAACTCCACAGTTTAAGCGCCCAGCACGTGAAATGAGATACCCCTTTACCTGCCCGGAAACTCTAAGGGACGCGCATTAGTCTTTGGATTTCATAGGCTGAGGCTTAGGGAAGATTAAAAAAAAACAGCAGAAGTTCAGCAAGGCTGTGTAGCTAGGACTGTCAAACCCCAAAGCCACGCCGATGTCCTGAAGTCCAGTAGGCTCCAGGTGTGAAAGGACGCTGTCCAGACACGCTACCCCCCGTACCCCCGCCGGGGATCTGCCCCGGCTCCAGGGTGCCCACCTGAGCGGATCACTGTAGGCCACGAGCAATAGAGTAGTTCAAATTCGTAGGCAGGCGGGGAGGGAGGGGGGCACCAAGCTGTAAATTCCGTTTACTTGTAATCTACACTATGAATGAAAATTCATGTAAGTGAAATGTAAAAACATGAGGAGCGACTAAAAAAGCATTGAATGTTATGATGAAAGTTTCAGAATGCAGCCATTCAAAAAGTGTGCCCTTCAGATCATCCCCCTTGGGGACGGCGCAAGTCTTCCGACCACACAACCACTGCCCAGGTCCCCGGGACGCGTTCCTTCTGGAACTCCCTTCCCTGCCCCGGGCTTCATGATTGGACACAGACACAAGTCTGTGAGTGTGTAACAGATGCCTTTCATCAAAATCGCTCTTTTCAATAGAAAATACACGCAGCGCATGTTATACCGCTCAGTGATGGCACCGCCACTCAGACTAGATGCTGGGAACCTGATTCTTTTTTTCTTTTTCTTTTCATTTTATTTTTTGGGGGGAGCCCGATTCTGTCACCAACAGGAACAATCAGCTGTTATTGACAGTTCTGTTGTTACCACTGAGATGGGCTACGAGAATGAGGACTCTGAATTAAAAAAAAAAAAAAATCTAGGTTTAAATCTGAGCTGGATCTCAGGCAAATTCTTCTAAGCTTGTTTCATTTCCAGTATTCTACTACCTCCCAGGTCTATTTGGAGAATTAGAGACGGTGTGTAAAGTGCCTGGCACTTAGTAGATTCTCAATAAGTGAAAATACGGTTATTACTAGTATTTTCAATAAAGTGTTTCAGAGCGTATGCAAGGTGCTTCCATATCCATGTGCTTACCTAGCTCTGAAAACAGCCCTGGAATACAGGAAGTGTTTCTTCCACCAAATGAATGAAGAGTCAATAATAAAATAGCACTGGGGTCCCTGGGTGGCTCAGTCGGTTAAGTGTCTGCCTTCAGCTCAGGTCATGATCTTGGGGTCCTGGGATCCAGTACCACTTTGGGCTCCCTTCTCAGCAGGGAACCTGCTTCTCCCTCTGCCTGCTGCTCCCCCTCCCACTGCCCCTGCTCTCTCTCAAATAAATAAATAAAATCCGGGACGCCTGGGTGGCTCAGTTGGTTGGACGACTACCTTCGGCTCAGGTCATGATCCCGGGGTCCCGGGATCGAGTCCCACATCGGGCTCCCAGCTCCATGGGGAGTCTGCTTCTCCCTCTGACCTTCTCCTCGCTCATGCTCTCTCTCACTGTCTCTCTCTCAAATAAATAAATAAAATCTTTAAAAAATAAATAAATAAATAAATAAAATCCTGTAAAAAGTAATAACAAAAACAATCAATAATATGAGCTTTTATTATTGTATTGGAGCCTGTTCTCTGTGCAGTTACTGCGCTAAGTGCTCTTCCGGCTATTTTTAAATCGTCAACAGCAACCTTTTAAAGAAGGGATTATTGCTACTATCATGAACCTCATTTTATCAGAGATGCCACCAATATCCTGCCTAACTCACACAGGAAGTGGAGAGCTAGAAGGCGATCCCAGGTCTGTCTTCTGAACCCAGGATCCAGATAACAGCTATAAGATAGTGCAGATAAAAGCCAGATTTGCTTAAAATCTGGTGCTCCTTTGTCTCTACCACGTTGTCCTTGGGTGGAACTTACTACTGGACATCTGACAAGGAAGTTTCCTAGGATAAAACTGCTTGTCTCCACCAAATGTCCGTGTCTGCTAGGAAATTCTACAGGGTCGGTGGTTCCAGGCTCCCTTGTGTTCACGTACATTCCCACAGAGCTGGAATGCTGGGTGCTCCCGACAGCACAAGGAAAAAGTAAAGCAGGACACGACAGGTGCATTTGAATGCACTACACACAGACACGCACACCGACAGAGCTGTCGTTAGCTGTCTGGAATCTAGTGTAACATCACTGAGACTGTCAGAAATTCCTTATCAAGAAAGCCGTCTTCAAATACTGATTAACTATCAGTAGAACACTTCTAAATCCAAATTCTCTGCTAGGGCTGCTCGAACATTTGGAGGCTGCTGATCGGATGCTGCTGTCAAGCCTGGGGAGCTGGGGAGCACATATGCACCCGAGCAGACTGCTCTCCCCACGCAAAGCCCTGAGCTCTTCCTGAGAACCTCTCCTCTGGGGCAGCGGGACCCCTGGGGCTGTCATCTCAGGTGAGCTGTGCCCCCGACCTCTGCTCTGCTCTCTCCCTCCCCTGACTGGACCTTGACTGATGCTGAAGGCACTGTTGCATGGCTGACTTCAACCCAGTTCAAAATGGAATAGGATTTTAACCAACCAACCATCCACATTTGCTCTCACTGCGATGCTTCCAAATTCATAAATCTTTGGTCACGTTTCTAGTCAACAGTCAACAGCAGCTTCCGGGAGGGTCTGAGCAGAAGAGATTGTGAACGGAGATGTGGTACTTGGGATTGAGTGCAGGAGAAACACAACGTGCCCCACGGGTTTCAAACATAAAGGATCTAAGTCTTTCACGAGTATTCTGGAATGCATTCTTTGTGAGGGAGCACTCTGGATACTCTGGATCTGTCGGGGGGGGCATATTCACGGTCCCCCTGAGAGCGAGACCAGGTTCCCCAGAGGCAGACCTTGTGAATTGTTTGTCCTTCGTTAATTTCAGGAGGAGTCCCGGATGGCAGCCCGAGAACAACACCGCTTTATTCCGACTTAGCTGAAGGTGTGCGGAGGACCTCAACACCCACCTCCCGGGGCACAGTGTGAGCTCTGACGATGTGGTTCTCTGAGCAACTCACACAGAGACCACTGGTTGAGAACCTTCTATTGCCAGGCACTGTTCGGTACATTTCTGGGTAAGAACTCAATGCAGTCCTCTTAAGAACACGGCGAGATACAGAACGCCATTGTCATAAGTTTATAGATGACACGTGAGGCCCCGTTAAGCAGCCTGCCCCAATCACACAGCCCAGAAGCCGGTGGAGCCGGTAGTTGAAGCCAAGACGTCTGGGTTCGGAGCACACAGCCCTGACGACCCTTCCCTCCCACGACCCTCACAGATGGAGCAGCAAAGGGTATGCTTCTCAGCCTGCCAGCCGTGGGAACTTGGCACTACTTAGCCTCTGTGCCCAGAGTTCTTCAGGGTAAAGTGTAACTGTTACCACACTTGTCCCACCTGTCTGTCGCACAGGACGTTGGGAGACTTTACCCAATATTCGTAATCTCCCGCGCGGGCTTCTCCGCTTCCTCTTCCCCACAGGCAAAAGTCTCAGGTGGGCCCGATGGGTTGCGAGCTCTTTGAGGAGAGAACCGGCGTCTGCTGCATTTGGGCAGCCCCCGGGGCCAGAGCTCCCAGTTGGCTGTGACTACCTAGGGGTCCACACACACAAAACCAAGGAGCTCGGGCTTTGGTGGCTCAGGAAGGAGCAACAGACGCGTTCACCCTGCATGTGTCTCCGATGAAAGGGGAAGGCAGTGGGGTCAGCCAGCCCCACTGAGCACACAGGGACGGTCTGGCCCGCAATACGCGAGGGGAAAGCAAGGGCCATCTTCTCTTCTCGAAGCCCCAGGGTCAGCTTTGTCGTCTGCCCGTGGTGCTCGGGGCTCCGAAAACCACTACCACGGCGAGGGAATGAAGGCGGCTAACGTGACGGGAGACGAGATTAGATCTAAAACAGAGACACTGCCTTTCCAGAGAGAGAGAAAATTGTTAATACAAATGAACAGCTGTTTGGGAAGAAAACATTATTTCCCAAACCCAGACAAAGCTCTATTTATTACATTTCAGAGACACTTAAATTATAGTGTCTGAAAGCTATCCCTCACGGGTATCTGTGACACCTAAATTATCCCCCAAATCTGAAAGGTTAAGCCACAATAAGGGCGTTGCTGTGAGAAAGACTTACAGAGAGAAAGTTCCTCTTTTTCCTCAAAGGAGCAGGTGAATAAATTTAGTGTGGAGCATAAGCAAATGAGTACTAAATTCCAGCACTAAACTTTCTGGAAATCCAACAGAATCTCAGACTCACAATCCATTCCAAGATGCTAATGTACACTGTTTAACAATCTGAATGTGTTGTTCCCTATTCCCACTGGCCCCTTTATATCCTTGTGTCCACACAGGCTCTCCTGGCGCTCGACCACACCGAGCTCCGGGCCTGCCCGGGTGCCCCACAGAAGTCCTGGAATGTTCTCTGTGCTCACTGTGCCGGGCCAGTCCTGCTATAGGAGGGGCTGGACATGGCATCAGCCCTGACCCTCCCACCCACTCTGACCCTGCCAGGGGAGACCTGGGCTCACCCCCACCCTTTCCACAGACTTAGCTGCGTCTGACCACCTCGGGGCATTTCTGGAGAGTAGATTAGCATATTCTGGGAAAAAATTCTGGCTAAGGGGGGAAATATTAGATTTAGTTGGGTCTAGGGCAAGTTAGGCAATGGGTCACGCGGCCAGATGAGGAGGCGAAATCCATAATCTCCTGAGATGCTTACAGGCCCTTCCGTCTCTGCTCCCTTAACTGGGGGTGACTTGAACTCAAAGGCTAAGGGCTACCCAGCAGTGTTTATCCCCTCTACAAGCACACTTGCTTCTCTCCTTTCTTCAGCTTCTTCTTCTGTTCTACCTTACTCCCGACACACCTTGTGGGGTGTTGTTCAGCTTAGTAAGTTAGCAAAGGCTTGAGATTTCTCGAAGGAGAGGTGTTATGGTGTTATGTAAATACACAGTATTATTTTGTCTTTATTCCAGCAATCCTGGTTTGAAATAGTTCAGTGTGTGTAAATATGTTTAATAATGTGTATTAATTAGATTTTTTTTTAGTAATTCCCTGGCATCCCAGTTAGCCAAGGGGTAGCAGGCTTACTTGTATAGTGAACTAGTAAGGATAGTCTCAGACAACTATCCACTGGTCTTTGTCTCATGCAAATCGACTAGCAGAATCCACTCAGTGTTTGTGGTCATGGGCTTGGAGACAAGACAGAATCACCAAGTAGTGACCTCTCTTGAAAACAAAGAGTCAGGTTCACCACCTATCAACCAGCCTAACCCAGATAAGAGGAATGAGTGTGCAAGCTCCCCGTAAACAATTAGTAGGACCAAAGAGCCCAAGTGTGCAATATTCAGGAAGAAAAAATAGTTTAAGTACCACTGACACCAGCATGTGCTTTAAATGGAAATTTCCAAAAACAAATATTACTCTGAAGGTCAAATGCCCATCAGGGTCATGTTAACTCTTGCTAGTGACTTTTGTTCCCCTCTATGAATACAGTTTTTGTCCAACCCTGTCAGCAATGTCAGGTCAAGAAGATCTGACCGTGGCAACCCAATTATCTTTTTTTTTTTTAAGATTTTATTAATTTATTTGAGAGAGAGGTAAAGAGAGAGCAAGAGCACGAGCAGGGCCAGGGGCAAAAGGAGAAACAGACTCCTTGCTGAGCAGGGAGCCCAATGCAGGGGTTGATCCCAGGACCCTGGGATCATGACCTGAGTTGAAGGCAGATGCTTAACCGCTGAGCCACCCAGGGGCTCCAACTGTCTTGACAAGGTTCTGAATAAAGGGTTATTTCCAGCCTTCTCTCTAGACAAGAGTCACCTATACCTGCTGGATCTCCTAGGAACACTGAGAGTTCACACTGGTTACACGGACAGGTATTTCCAGTAGATACGGCTTTTTAAATATCCTGTGTGGGCATGTGCCCATGTGGCAGAACGGTCTCGTTATCCTCCCCATCACAGATGGCAGAGAGTACCTCCCATGCAAATGGAGTCAAAAGCACAGGCTCTCGAATTACCATAAAGACGGGGAGAAGGTGTCAATGAGTTACTGAAAAACTCACAAAACTCATCATCTGCTGGGTTAAATGAGTAATGTTACCATAGAGAACATTTTTTGTTATGTATATTATTTTCTCCCTCCCAAGTTAAAAATCTGCTCAGAGACCCACACTGTGATTGGGTTGTGCTCTACGGGCATTGTAAGGAGTGTGTGAGTCAGGATAGTGTTGGCTAGACCGCCACAGGGACACTCCAGGCTGGCGGCCAGAGCCACTGGGAGATCCAGTGAGGCACAGAATCGTGCCTGGATATGGCGAATATAGGGGAGTTCAGGCGGAAGTCACATGCTGCTTCTCATCTTGGGTCTTAGGTCTAACACGATTTTCCAAAGTGTGGAGTCCATAGAATCTTATTAGAAAAAGTGCCTTTTTGCCTTTTTTTTAAAACTCTCTGCATACACCCTGCTCTCCTTAGGAGACAAGAATCACTCCTCTGCAAAGCCTGATCTGATCCCCGTCCCTGTTCCTTCTTGCGTGTTTCACATCACGGCTCATACAGCATCAGAACCGCGTCCAGCAAGAAAGCTCTGTCCCTTGTGAACAGTGGCTGGTTCTCACTGGTACCCACAATGTCCAGTCCAGAGCCTGCACCATGGGTAGGGGTTGAATCAAAGAAGGAACTGTCATGCCAGCCCTCACACGGCACTCATAAAGCGCCTATTGGCCTGAAATCAGATGGCATCACAGTGTAAATTTAAAGATTTGTTCCCCCTCTCTATGTAGGGAGCTTTTAAAGAACCACTGGCCGGAGCTGCCATTTCCACCTTCAGCCAAAGTAGAGAGCTAGTGGCATTTGTAGAAGTCATGCTATTTCTCCCTTCCGAAGAACGTGGGCTTTTTTTTTCCCCTAAAAGAAAACCTGATGAAAGAAAGGGCAGTGCCTCAGTGCAGAGAAGGCCTTGGGGACTTTCCAGGAAAACCATTTCATTGGCAGCAGCTGGAGACCCAGCTAAAGCTCTTTAAATACCATACGCGCTAGAGATGCTCATGTGTTCTAGCTGACCGAGAGGCGGGGACTTGAGCGCTGCGGGAAGAAAAGACCACAACTTCCAGCGGCTCAACAAACATTTACCCGACACCCTCAACGTCCTCTTCCCCAGGTACTGAGAAATGGGGGAGAACAACACCGATAGGATTTCACTCCAAGGAGGTCATGTTGTTGTTGGACTTGCGGGAATTATGCCAGGATGCTTCTGGGAAAGTTCGAGGAGCAAACCCCGGCTGGTGGAAAGGAGGCAAAGTCAAATCCAACCTCCTCGGACTGAGAATGAGGGAATCACTTAGTGATGTCATCGAGATGACGTGACTCAGCTTTGTGTAAACAGCATTCTGAACGCGTTTTCTTTGAGCTCCGGCCATAGCAACTACCCAAATACATTAGATCCCGGCCCCTCCCCTCCCAGAGGTCACAGGGCTTCTAGAAAGACCCCTGCACATGGGAAAGGAAGGCAGCAAACAGGTGTGTGAGGGGCGGGCCTGGGTGCAGGTGCTCTGTCTTCGACTTCAGATGAATTCATTCAAGAAAGCTACTCCGTTGACTCCACAGCATCGTGTACTACTGATGAACAGAAAAAGGCACAACGGTCCATTTATATGCCCCAATAACCCTGAAATAGAGGAACTAAAATGGACCGTCTCACTGGTAACAAAGGTTTCAGTGCAATCAGTTTCAAAACACAGCAGATTGGTAACGTACTTCCAATCTGGCTGGACGTGCCAAGAAAGAGAAAGTGTTTCCCATCGAAGCACATTCTTTGAAGACTAAGAAAATGGACTTTTAAGCCCTTTCAAGGACTCCGCTAGTCATGCCACAGACAGTCAGCAGGAACTGCTGCGGGACTGCAACAGAGACAGCAGAGATGCCGCCTTCCCCAACCAGCGCGCGTGGGATCCCGAGGCCGGGGACACCTTGCCCACCACAGCCGGGAACAGTCAGGCTGACCCACTGCACTTTCTCTTTGATCAACCTTATATCTGACTGTATTTTAGTAAATTATCCATGTAGTTGTATTTTGACAGCTCTCTTTACAGCAGTAAAACAAAATGTGTGCATCGCAAATGGCAAAGATTCAAATTTCAGCTATGTTTATCCAAAATAGCACTGAACTGCTTCTGTACTTATGCTATACTGCCTACAGCTTTACGGAAGGGAAGACAGATGGGATGAATTTAGCAGGGAAACAGCTGTGGCTTGAAGAAGAGACAAGCAAAAGTTTTGCTATCAGGCTTCATTATGTATCAAGGTACCAGTAAAATGTGTATCCGTAAGGCAGCCAAAAAAGTGTTTTTCATTTGACTAGTGATAATTACCCTTTCTCAACAGCTGACAATGTTCTAAGTGGCATTAAATAGGTATAATAATTAGGCAATAAACTACAACAGGCAATGCCTCGCTGGGAAGCGCGGTTCCCCTCAGGTGAGCTGGAAGGTGCGGGCCGGGGGCTGCGGACTTCAGCCCCTGGAGGGACGCAGCGAGCCCGCCGAGTGGGCTGGGGGCAGCGCACACAGATAGGACACGGGAGAAAGAACCCCCCCCCAGGTGAGACCAGACAGCAGGAGCTTCTCAGCGTGACTGTGACGTCACCGAAAGAAAGTCACACACTCACCCCCCAGCCTTGTCATCGGACTCTTCATGATTAACGTGCCCCCTTGGCCCATTGGCCCCCCACCCCCTCGCCGCTTCGCACCCCCCCCGCCCCGCCAAGACCCTCACTTCCTCCAGCTCCTGGAAATGGAGCTTTGGGCTGCTAATCCTCCAAAACATCCTTGTCTGTGTTAAAATGTCCAACGAGATGTTCCCCAAGGCGGGCCCGTGTCAACTTTCAGAGGAGAGGACGTTTCCGGGCTTCACGGCGTTGAGGTGGTGATCGGTCACTTTGCCAGTTAAGACAGCTTGGATGAACCACCCCTGGCTGGCGCGGGCTCCATCCCGACCTGCAGCCTCAGGGAACACTGACAGTCGTGCTCGAGACCCTCCAGTACAAAGGAGTGCTCATGGCACAAACTGTGTTTAAAAAAGAAACCCGTGCATTTTGTGGGGTATATATATACACACACACACACTGATATATAATGTATGTATATTATTAACACCTGATAAATTGCTCCATGAAGTAGATTTTTTTATAAATCTGATTTGTGCCACGCCGACGAATAGCAGCCTCACGCTCCACCAGATCCGCAACGTGGATGCTGCCACGGTGACAGGAAGGAGCCAGACAGAGCCTAAAAAAGGCACCTACTGTGACGTCCAGGCAAGAGAGCTGGTGTGGCAGTGACACTCGGTGGCGCAAGGTCTACCCCACTGCCTCTGAGCGCTAACACGTGGGAAGCATTAACCTGCTCAACAGCCCGTGCGAACGGACGAGAACACTGCCTTCCTGAGGTAACACCATCACCCCCTCTTCGCGCTTATGCAAGGATATGTACTTTTTTTGTTCTTTCACGTACACCCATTGTCCCCCTTTCTGTAAGGCTCCTCCACATTTCCAGTGACTTTTGTTCCTGGCAACACTTCTCGGGACTCTCCCTGACTACGTCTTAACAAGCCCCCTCATGGCCACTGGGTCCACTAGGACCATCAACTCTGTTAGAGGCAGGAAGGTGTTGTGCAGAGCGCACAGGCTCTGGAGTGAGGCACCAAGTGTGACATCACAGTAAACTGTCAATACTTAGCAACGACATTTTTTACTATGGGGAAGAAGGATTTTACTGAATTGCCCTTCCTGCCATTCCCTTATTTCAAATTACTGCTACTCTTGTTTTCCTTCTCACTATTCATCAGCCTGCCTTGAACTTAAGGTAACAGAAATATGTCTGAGAGTGTGATTACTTTAGGCTCTCTACCACATTTTATCCCGTCGATTAGCCCGGAAGGTTTTCACAGAGACACCGTTAGGCGTAAGAAACATACACAACACTGACGTCACGTACGTTGGGACTCAGTTCAGAAACTGACCGGACGCTCCTTGTGGGACCACAGTTGTGGTTTAGGGGTAGGACAGCAGCTCAGGGAACACAGACAATGAGAACATAGAGCAATCCTGTGTCTCATTGGTACCACAGCAGAGCAGGCACTTTTCAAAAACCGGCATCAGGCGGGGCGCCTGGGTAGCTCAGTCAGTCAGGCGTCTGACTCTTCATTTATGCTCAGGTCATGATCTCAGGCTCCGGAGATCGAGCTCTGTGCTCAGCGGGGAGTCTGCTTGAGATTCTCTCTCCCCCTCTGCCCACCCCCCCCGCCCCCTGCTTGCTTGTTCTCTCTCTCTAAAATAAATAAATACATAAATAAATAACTATTGGCATTGTGAGAGCTAAAATATTCCTAAGGTTCTTCACATCAGCATCCCTTCTTCACAGACGTGGGTTTGGGTTCTGCCTCTGTCATGTGGTACCTGTGTGACCTCACTGTGCCTCAGTTTCCTGAGTAGTACCTGCCTCATAGGATGGATATAAGAATTAAATGTGTTAATAACGTGCTTAGAACAAGGACAATGGCTGGTGCATAGTAAGTACTATCTGAGGTTAGCTACTGCTATAATAATGATAATTCTAATGATAACTTATTACATATGTACTATGTGTTGCATAATTAGGTAGACTGTAATCATCATTATCGTAAGGGGAGTCAGCAAATTTGTACACGGCAGCAAGAGGTTTAGTACAATGTGTAATGCTGTCAAACCATGGGAACTGGAGGTCATCTAGTGTGGAACCAGGATCGCTGAAGGCACGAAACGAGAGTAGAGACAGGGCCCTGGGTGCACCAGGCTGAAGGTGGGGATGAATTTCTCCTGTAGCAAAGATCTTAAGATCCTCATCTGAAACAGCCAGACTTCTTCCCGAGAAGTCTGCGCCCAAAATTAGTGACTCGGTCAGACCCACACGAAAGTCAAGCTCACATCGAGCTGTGTCCTATCCTCTTGAGACATACTGGGATGTCTCCCAGGATGGGATGGATGGATCCCCGTCCCTACCAGGAGACTTGATGCTATTCCTGACAGAGAGAGATCCGTTGGGTACTGCTGCTGGAAGGAGAAGAAAACACACGGCCGTCCAGCGGCAATGCGGGCTCAGTACAAGTCCACAAAGCCTCTGTCTCTTGCTTTCCTCACGGTATAAGTGATGGTAACCACCTCTGATAAGCACTTCACCAAGGGGATGGAGCGCGCTGAGCGAAATTCATACAGCATGCATGAGGTTGCAATTCCACAAACACAGGAATGATCTCTCTTTTAAGAATCAATTTCGACTGCCTTCAATCGATATGTTAAGGACAAAAGCTTTCTAAGACGAATGCAACAGTGAACTTAGAACTTTGACATCAACCACCAACATTACAAATGTCATATTTGCACAAAGACTGCCACCAGCAGAAAGTTCAGAAGTAAATACCCTGCATTTAAAAAACCATTTCTCACTGCTGATGAAGCCGTTATAAATACGGAGACGGATGGGGCAAGCAAAGCCAAGGCGTTTGTACTTAAAGAGTGGATTCTCTCCTTATCTCTTCTGCAGGGCTCCTGCGTTACATTTAAGAAGAAAGAACACTGCCCTGGATGCAAAACCCACTATGAAACAACGAGGACCTTTACATGACTTGTCTCTATTTTGCAGTAATTTCCACTGTTGATTGGACAAGGAGAATGAAACTTCTTTTGTGTCTCCAAGATCAACAAAGGAGACTCAGGCTGAACTTGACCATTTGTAGGATTCTTTCCATAAAGAAAAATTAGGAAATAATTGATAAGCTAATTGTGATAAAGCAAGACACCCATTCATTACTCCCAAGCACTAATGTTTCCAGCATGTGTGATGAATACCTATGATTTCTCCATCCGTTTTCATTTTTGGAAGTTCATCTCCATATATTCTGTGACAATCTGCTCCCCTAGAATTGGGAATTTGAATAGAGCAGATTTGGTTGCTTTTTTATCCCCCAGATGAATGCACAAAGACCCTTAAAAAACAAACGTTCTTTAGAAGACAGCGCGATGAGTGTATTTCACATTAAATAAAAATATAGCATCTACACCAAAAGACCTTCAGGCTGAACTCTGGCCATTACCCCTCCCTCAAGCCCAGTTCTACAATAGGAAGTTAAATAAAAGCATAATAAAAGGTCCAGGAAAAGCACAATGAGAAAGAGGGGATAAAGAGGGAAGGCTGCCCCTCAGAATAAAAAGAAAAGGAAGAAAAAACCTCCCTCTCATCAAAAACAAAAATTAAACTACTTTTCCTGGCCCCACCCTCCCCTTTCTTAATGCTGGGAATGACCCACTTTGACCTAGGTATTATTAGAATAAAAATAAAGGTGAAAAGACTGGTTTTCCTTATGTGTTTGCATGAAAATAATCACAGACACAGCCAACAGCTCACTCTAATGTCTTCTAAGAAATCATTTTCCGAAACAGATTCTCCCACACTAGCTTCATTATAACTGACGCACCCATTTTTAAAAAAATACTACTTATTTTGCCCATCTCTGCCCAAATCTGTCATCTGACTCTGCTCCCGAAATGCCCCCCACAGCTTTTAGCTTTCAGTACACCCAAAGGCCCAGTGGACTTGGATCACCCGCGTGACCCACACCAGCTACAGAATGGAAAGGAGATGACCCCGGCGGCCGGGGCAGGATCAAGGGTGAACAGAACCTGCTCACTCTTCTCAGACCTAATGACGTCAGGCCTTCCCTTTCAGTTAATCTATGAGGAGAGGAAGAGGAGGAGGGGACTTTCCCGTCAAGACAAACTCTATGGATAAGCAGTTGGAGGACACATAAAACTTGGATGGTGAGACCAAGGAAGGGGGCCAGTGCTCCAAGTTCCCCACTGCCCACCACCCCTTCTCCCCCTTACCCCGCCCCCCAGAGTAGTCACTGGACTCCCTGCATCCTCGGTCCCCGCTCCCTGAATACACCTGCCCTGGGCACAGAGTCCATTCTGACCCATTTTTCATCTCCTTAGGGCCCAGGATAGTGCCCAACCAAATCCTCGGAGAAATTTGAAACTGCTGGTTTGTTGGGTAATATTTTCAAATGCACTCTGCCCTTGAAGTGTGGCACAGGGGGGTTCTAACATACGGAATCGTGCTTTACAAGCACTCCGAGGGAAATTTACTACAGCGATTATGTTGCTAAGTGAAGAATGACCACTTAGCTAATCCATTTTGGAAATTTGGATTTAATATATCAGGTTTGCCTAAAGCAAGATATAGTAACACCAGCTTGGCTTTCTATCAAGCTGAATTTGGAGTAAGATATTTTGATTTAGGGTCATTTATTAAATTTCAGAACCTCCAGTTTCTTAGCACAAATTAGTGTGAGCAAGATAGATGGAAGTAAAGCAATTAAGTGTTTAGCAGTTGGCCTACTTTTCCATGTTAGGAGAGAAAGAGACCTCAAAATTGCCTAGAAATTTTTTCATTATAGCTTTTTTTTTTTTTAAGATTTTATTTATTTGAGAGAGAGAGTAGGAGAGAGAGAGAGCCCGCATGACCATGAGTTGGGGGACGGGGGGCAGGGGGAAGAGCAGAGGAAGAGGGAGAAGCAGACGCCCCACTGCGCAGGAAACCTGACCCAGGGCTGGATCCTGGGACTCTGGATCATGACCCGAAGTATAGGCAGATGCTTAACTGCCTGAGCCACCCAGGCACCCCCCGTTATAGCTTTTAGAACTTTTTATTCCTGGGGCGCCTGGGTGGCTCAGTGGGTTAAGCTTCTACCTTCGGCTCAGGTCATGATCTCAGGGTCCTGGGATTGGGCCCTGCGTCAGGCTCTCTGCTCAGTGGGGAGCCTGCTTCCCTTCCTCTCTCTCTGCCTGCCTCTCTGCCTACTTGTGATCTCTGTCAAATGAATAAATAAAATCTTAAAAAAAAAAATAAAAACTTTTTATTCCTTTATTCTGAAAGATTCCCTTCTTTTAATATAGTTGAACTTTTCTTTAAAATTGTGCCCTACGTTTTTCTTGTCTTATACATCATGGCATTTTTATTATAAGCAGTATATATCACTTTAAAATTAATACTGATTTTGGTTACTGAAACTCATACGAACCCTGTTACAAAGGTATTCTGTTCTACCTCCCCCAGGAAGTTTTCTGACCACTGGACACCCACACTATGAATGGCACATCTGGGGGTGTTTATGGAAATCCTGACCACATAAATGGCCCCATCGGGCTGCGAGGCGCTAAACCGCTCACTATCCAAGATGCAGGAGCCAGGAAAGAGGTCTCTGCAGTTGCACCCACCAGCCAGTGGGGGACACAGGCCTATGCACCTGGGAGACCAGGTTCCAGATGGAGCTTGAGTTCAGAAATCTCAATGATCTCATAATGTAACCACTGGCGAAGGTTTCCCCCAGCGCTCTTTGCAGCTCTGCTTTGATCTAGGGCTTCAGTGTCCTCCCTGGTCAGGCCTGCATTGCCCAGAATTTTGTCCATTGAGAGAGCAACCCCCCCACCCCCCCGCCCCCGCCCTCGATATCTGATCAACCTTGATATCTCATCAGCATTCCTCCACCTTCCACCATTCCCCAGGCTGTGTGTGCTCACCCTAACCGCCTTCCGGAAGAATCCTGTGAGGTTGGTTTGGCCAGAATGCCCTTTTTGTCACTTTCCAACCCCTGATTCCCCCCCCCCCCCCCGCCCCCACCACCACTCCTTCCCGCTCCCGGCTTGCAAACCCCCACTTTCCTTGCTGAATTTGAAATCCAGGCCAGTTCTAGACTGAGGTCTCTCTCCCCCTATTTGCAAGACATCCTGAATACAATCGTTTTTACTGCCTTAACTCCTCTCAGGTTCTGATTTTTCCTTGACACCTCCGCATGCCTCACTCTGTTCCTCTGGAGAACGAGCTCATGACTATGAATAATAATAAATGACATAAGAACATATTAAGCTTAGGGGCGCATGGGTGGCTCAGTCAGTTAAGCGTCTGACTTCCGCTCAGGTCATGATCTCAGGGTCCTGGGATCAAGTCCCACATGGGGCTCCCTGCTCAGCGGGGAGCCTGCTTCTCCCTCTGCCTGCAACTCCCCCTCCTTGTGCTCTCTCTGATAAATAAATAAATAGAAATTCTTTAAAAAAATAAAAAAGAACCTATTAAGCTTAGCTAGAGCCAAATCCTTATTAGCCACCCCAAAACGCTACTTTTCTTATTCCTACTTCAACTACGCCTCCTAACACCCCAAAGGGACCCAGTGCCAGACCATAGTGCCCCGGGCTGCAGGGCAGGGAGAAATGCATTCAGAGCGGATGCATCACCTGCGCAGCCCCAAGACGACCCCACGTGAAGGACCCCCCTTCGCCCTGGTGACAGCTTGAGCCTGCCCACAGGAAGCGGAATTTCCGCCCCTCGACCATGAGTTCTCAGGTGCTCTGCTCCGCCTCGGGGTCTCACACTCATTGTCTCAAAGGGAAGACAATACTAATAATCCATCTTGCACAGCGTACCCGAAGAGAAGGATCTATTTCATGTTTTAAAGGTCATTGAATATATAACAGCTAGATAGTTGAAGCAAAATACCATATTCATCAGTGAAATAGGAAAGTTTAGCAGCACTCATCTGTTCTCATTTTAAATTTACCACAGTATGTAAATGAGAGGATTTAAAAAAGCACCAAGCAAAAATCTGAGCTAGGTGCGAATGAAAAGCACAATCAGAAGCAAATTTGTGAGCCTGAAGTGCAGGAGTTTGCCAAATGGGCTGGTGCTTAGATTTTACTACTAATCTGAGTGTATGTAAAGCCAATAGAAAGATCCCAATTATTGTTAAATACCCAGAGTAGAAATTTGCTGCTAAACTGCTGTATAGTATCGGTCTCAGGTTGGCTTTTGTAAACATCTTATTGTACGTGCTGCCATGATCAGAGGAGCACTGCACACGAAGCTGAACTTTAAACACACAGTCCCAGTCACACAAAAAGAGTCTGAAGAAAACGAACGAAATACAATTGGGATTAGAGACGGAATGACCTGATTTTAGAAAGATTTTGCAGTAGTTGGGAGAATCTGCTTCCCCGGAAATAGCAGTTTTTCTACCCACTTAACATCTCAAAATACAATTGATGGCAAAATGAGACAACCTGACCGTTCTTCACGGGAGTTTTTGGGCTCAGAACACATTCGCCATATCAGACATTCACACCCTAACAGGGCATGGAGGCGGGGTTGTGACTCACGCTCTGGTAGGTCTCGGTGGGTCAACGGGTCACCTTGAGACATCAGCCCACTGTCTAAACAACACCCTGTTTGATTTCTATGGAACGGACTGTCTTAGAAACCCAAAATGACCCATCTGACATGAAGCCAAAGGGAAAGAGTGTTGTGTTCTCTAACCCAAGGGTGAGGAGGCCTGGGTGTTCATGCTAAGCTAATCCTGCAGACTTGGCCTGGGTCCCTGAGTCTGCCACACGTGTGGAATTTCGAGACGGAAAGGGCTGAGGCAACCACAGGGCCCAGGTTGAGGGACAAGGAGACAGACCCCACACGGGTTGGGTTGAGGGACAAGGAGGCAGACCCCACACGGGTTGGGGTCAAATGCTGTGCCGTAGCCAATTCTGCGACAAGACTGAGCAGAGAGCCCAGGCTAACTTTCCAGAGTCTCACGATGCCTGAGATTCCTTCCTTCTCCCTCAAGTTACATCAGGACCTTTATTCAACTCTGAAAAATGGGGATAGTGAAATAAATGTCTTCTCTACCTCCTAATGCTTCATCATTGGCCACGTCTCATGCCTGCCGTTCTCGGCGGTAGGACTCTGGTGGTGAGCGAAACAGACAAGTCCTCGTCTTGTGGCCCCTATGTTCTAGGCAAGAAAAGGAAACAGGGTGAGTATGGAGAACAGTGGGTCAGGAATTCTCCAGCATTTTGAGGGTCTGACCAAGGATGGGACCTAGAACTTTGCCCGGCACAATGCAGGCACTCAACAACTGGCATCTGCTTCCCAGAAAAAGAAATGAATAAACATTAAATTTTGCATCCATTTTTGGAATATTCACAGCCCATCTATGGATTTCAGCTTAAGAATTTCATTGCAGGGATGCCTGGGTGACTCAGTCAGTTGGGTGTTGGGTGGCTGCCTTCAGCTCAGGTCATGGTCATGGGGTCCTAGGATCAAGCCCACATCGGGCTCCCTGCTCAGTGGGGAGTCTGCTTCTCCCTCTCCCTCTGGCCCTTCCCACTCCGTTCATGCTCGCTCTCTCAATAAATAAATAAAATCTTTAAAAAAAAAAAAAAAAGAATTTCGTTGCAGAGGGAAAGGAGAAGAGGTGTATTAGGGTAATGAAGCCGGGGGAGGAGAAGGGCCTGAGAACCAGGAGAAAAACATGATGAAAACAGATCATTATAAGGCAAAGAAATAAATGCTGGGACAAGAAGTCAAAAGGGCAAAATAGACAAATGGACGGAGGGAGCTAACCCCTCTTGGGAGGGTTTGGTCAGGGAGGGTTTCTGAGAAGAGGAAGAACCTGAGCAGAGCCTTTTCTTCAATTTTTTTTTTTTTTTACTGTTTACATTTCCTTTTACAAAAATAACACGTGCTCAGTGCAGAAAACTTAAAAATTCTTGGACAATGTGAAGAAAATACACCAATGACCCCACTGCTTGGAAACAGCTAATGTAAACTATGACATCCCTCCACCTCCTACACAGGTGTGTAACAGGATGGAAAACAATTTATTCACTAGGTGTTTGGAAGAAATAACTTGATAATCTGAGAAGATTCCAGAGGGACTGCTGAAGTTTTGTGCTCATCAGCTGGCCTCCTAGGGACGTTTCTCAAATGCTGGGTCATGGGCCACTAGAAGGTCATAAAATGAAAAATATGGATTGCATGGGGCGCCTGGGTGGCTCAGTGGGTTAAGCCGCTGCCTTCGGCTCGGGTCATGATCTCAGGGTCCTGGGATCGAGCCCCGCGTCGGGCTCTCTGCTCAGCAGGGAGCCTGCTTCCTCCTCTCTCTCTGCCTGCCTCTCTGCCTGCTTGTGATCTCTCTGTCAAAGAAAGAAAGAAAGAAAGAAAGGAAGGAAGGAAGGAAGGAAGAAAGAAAGAAAGAAAGAAAGAAAGAAAGAGAAAGAAAAATATGGATTGCAGTCTTAAGAACTGTTTTACTAACCTTCCTTTTGCTCGCTCTCTCTCTCTCTCTCTCTCTCTCTCTGTGTGTGTGTGTGTGTGTGTGTGTGTACAAGGCTGTAATGTTAACTTTCTCTTTTACTCGGGATCCAGGCTAGTTTGAATGTACGTGCATTTGAGGCAGTATTCTCCATAAGAGAAGGGTAAGGAATTAGTGTCCCCAGAATGTGACAAAGCAAAGACTCTGAAAGTGATAGGAAGAGGGGAAGCCAGAGAGAAGACAAAGGTTCCTGAGTGGAAATACAGTCTAGAAGGGACTTCGAAAGCGAGAACCGCATCAACGGAGACTGTGGTCACGTTGTTTCTAAGGGACGTGTGGTGTAAATGCTCACCATCTTCTTTCTTATAATATCCTCCACAGCAGCGTCCATGCCGACCAGTGCTTTGTGCATATGAAGTCTTCTGGAGAACTCAGAGAGATGCTGAGTTCCATATACGAGTTGGCAGAGAGCAGAAATTGAGTCCACATGTGTGGGATATAAAAGCTAGAGTGTGAAGAAGATATTTTGGGTATATATCTGTATCTATTTTTTTGGCAAAAATGGAATCATATAAGATATACTACTTTTATCCTATTTCCCCTTGGAGATATGGAGATATTTTGAACATCTGTCATGTCAATAAATGCTTTTCTGCGAACAAGCGACGTTCTTGGCATTTTAGAATTCCATTGTGGGGAATTTACGTAAGCTGTTTATGTAACCAGTGTTCTAATGTTGGACATTTTGACTATTTGATTTAATATTTTGATTTGGTGATTTTCAATGCCATTCTCTTAGAAATAAGCTACTCCTTAGAGTAGGACTGGCCAAGGAGAGGTATTTATACTTTTTCACTATACTGTATTATCTACTTAGTGTCTGTTCTATAAAGGAGGGCCCTTTTACCAGCACCAAGGACAGAGGCAGGCATATGGTGGGTGTACTGTAGAGGGCAGGGAGCAGCCTGGCTGGGAGGTGAAGGAAGCCTATACGCTGGCCATGTTGGGAATCAGTAAATCAGCTACAATCTCTCTTCTGATACAATTCTTGACACCTAATACCTGGGATTAGTTCTTCTTGTTAAACAAGTTCTTTTTTTTTTTTTTTTAAAGATTTTATTTATTTGTCAGAGAGAGAGAGGGAGAGAGAGCGAGCACAGGCAGACAGAATGGCAGGCAGAGGCAGAGGGAGAAGCAGGCTCCCCGCTGAGCAAGGAGCCCGATGTGGGACTCGATCCCAGGACGCTGGGATCATGACCTGAGCCGAAGGCAGCTGCCCAACCAACTGAGCCACCCAGGCGTCCCTAAACAAGTTCTTCTTGTTAAATCTACAAATCTAGTTTGAATAGTCATAGAAATATATGTAAATCTGAAAATAAAAATTAGACTTGCTTTAGGGAAAATTTAAGCCAAATGGAAATAGGACTAATATTTGTCATTTTAAGTCATTGGCTTAAGTCATAAGGCATCCCGCAGGTTCATTCCCAGGGATATAGAAATGTCACTGGAGGGGTACCCAGGTGGCTCAGTCAGTAAGCGCCTGACTCTTGATTTCAGCTCAAGTCATGCTCTCAGGGTCATGAGATCGAGTCCTATGTCAGGCTCTGCACTGCGTATGGAACCTGCTTAGGATTCCCTCTCTCTTCCTCTGCACCTCACCCACTTGTGCACACCCTCTCTCGCTAATAAAAATTAATTAATTTTTTAAAAAAGTCACTGGGATTTAGATCAAAGAAACAGGCACTAATAGTCATAGTTAGGAGGAAAATTACCTGATTCCTTTCTTCTCATCACTTCTCATATCCCATCAACTGCTAGCCAACTTTACCTCCTAAATACTTCTCTAATCCACTGCCTCCCCTTCATCTCTACTGCCACCAATCATTTCCTGTCTGCTTTCCCAGCCCTGTTTCACACTCTTCATTGGTTCCCCAATACTGACAGGACACAGAGACAGGTAGGTCCCTGGCATGGACCTGCAGTGTATTCCTGCTTCCCACATTCCAACACTGCCCTATGTGTCCTTTTCCGTGTGACGCCACTTCTCTCTCCAGGTTTCCTCTCTGCCTGGCCTGAGCCTTGCCTCTAAAGTTAAATTTTGGGGGCTCCTGAGTGGTGCAGTCCATTAAGCATCCAACTCTTGGTTTCGGCTCAGGTTATGATCTCAGGGTCGTGAGACTGAGCCCCACGTGGGGCTCTGTGCTCAGTGAAGAGTCTGCTTAGGACCTCTCTCTCTCCCCCTCTGTTGACACCCCAACCCAAGCTCTCTAATAAGTAAATTTATTTTAAAATAAATAAATACAGTTTTGGTGTTCCTTCTTCCAGAAAGTCCTCCAACATCTCCCAGGCTGGGTTTGTGCCTCTCCTCAGTGGCCCTTTGTGGATACACACACCTCTTTGCTAAAAAGTCTTTACCACTTGGGGCCTGTGGGACTAGGGTGAGGGCTTTATACCTCTTTCTCCAGAGAACAGAGGTCAGCGATTATTTAGTTTTGTAGCTTTCCATGGCCTGTGGTTCCTATCATGTAACAGGTATTCAGTTTCCTGTGTCTGGTTTTTGTTGTTGTTGTTGTTGTTGTTGCTTTAGATGGACCAAACCATATTATAGCTTAAAGGGTCAAAAAACGGTGAATAAAGCCAGGTGAGTTCAAATCCCAGTGGACTGGTGGAAAGAAACAAGGGCACATATGCAATCAGTATGTCAGAATACTAACCATTAGCTAATAGCATTTAAATGAAAACAACTTCAGTTCATAGAGAATTATTCATTAATTCAATAGAGTTTTATACACTGGGACCTCGGAGATTGGGAACACAAGGTCACACTGAAGACTTCACAATCTGACAACAGGAAAGAATGTACAGTGCCATGAGTGGGGCGCTCCAAAAGCTGGAAAACAGAGCATTGGGAACAAGAGTGACTAAATACCAAGGATTAAGCAGGGACAGTCCCTGGGGAGAGCTCAGATTTTTGGTGAGCCCACCCATTCCAACCCTGCAAATCCTACCCCAAAAGCAGTTATCATGTGAGATATCTGGAGACAGGCCCAAGCACATCTTACAGACTTTCTTTGGGGTCATCTGCTCTCCATGCTTAAGAGGGGGAGATCTGGAACCAAAATGGGAGCGTGGACCCCGGGGGGAAGGGCCCTGCCTGCGCTGCTCACCTGTACTCGCTCAGGCCTTCCTGTTCTGGCAAAAAGCCCGAGGAGTCCAGGAACCTCTGACCCAGCCAGGCCCAGCAGCTGAACACGGTGGCATCATTCAAAAGAAGAAATACAAATGCAACGCTAACGGCTTATGTTTTAAGGGACATGTGGAAAAACGGGAGCACTTCCAGACACAGGTCACAGAAATGATTATTTTAAAGTGGGAGACATAACAGAAGTTAAGTGTATTTGGTTGGAGCAAGAAATGATGCTCTCTTTCCAAGGATCATCTTCCAAGGGCTGTTCTGCCTGGCCACGGAAGACAAGAAAAATGTTCCCCTGCCTCGATTCTATGTCATCTCCTTGGCCTGTGATACAGAACATGGGCATTATGTAAAATGTCAAATTTGGCTGATTTAAAAAAAAAAAACCTCTCACCAGATTTGCACGTTAACAGTCAGTCTTTAATATATTAGGCCACTGGGGAAACCAAAAGCTTGGAAAAATATAGAACTCATTCCAAATGACTGCCGTAAAATTTGTAAAGTCGAAGGCGTTTCTGTAACTGCTAACAACACTAACAAGCAGGTCCATTAACCATGACCTTCAAAGCTTAAGGACCAACTAATAACACAACGAGTAGTCCAATGGCCTGAACAGGGTGAGAAGCTGTTCTAGTTTCAGCGAGATCAAAGCACATTTCATGGTTGTGATTAATATTTATCGTGTGCTCACTGGATATATATCATTACACAATAAAAATTTAGATTTGTGTTATGTGATGACAGTAATTAGACATACACATATTGAAGATTTTTTTCCAAACATGAGGATATAGATAAGAGGTTGTAAAATATTTTTTTAAAAACTGGGGCACCTGGGGTGCCTGGGTGGCTCAGTGGGTTAAAGCCTGTCTTCGGCTCAGGTCATGATCTCAGGGTCCTGGGATCGAGCCCCACATTGGGCTCTCAGCTCAGTGTGGAGCCGGCTTCCTCCTCTCTCTCTGCCTGCCCACCTGCCTACTTGTGATCTCTGTCAAATAAATAAATAAAGTCTTTAAAAAAAAAAAAGGTTGCACATACACATCAAACTCTGTGTTTTGGCTAATGATTGTTCCCCCTCCTTCAGTTGTGGCAGACTGAAAAAGGCGAGCTTGAAGATGCAAACCATTGCAAATTCACGGAGTGAGTGTCGCCTAAGTGCCTGGTATGGGGCTATATGCTTGAGACACAAAAATGACCGGCATATGGATCCTGCTCTCCATCGGTCATTCAAAGAATAATTAGGACGTCCCGGGCCCTTGATCAAAGTGCAGTTTGAACAAAGCATTGAGGAATGCAGACGGTGGTTGAGAAAGGCTTCCCTGAAAAGATGACAGCTGACCTGACTCTTGAGAAACAAGAGGTCTTGAGGCCGAGAAGGAAAAGTTCACAGATTTCAGGCAACATAGGCCAGAACATCCAGACTGTGTGTTCTGGAAGCCCAGGGCTCATTCCGAAGCCCGCCGCAGGTCCCTGCCACCACAGTCGGCATTACCACAGTCCAGACTTACCTCAGGAGCATATGTATAAACACCGAATGAACAAATTAACGACATGCACACACGCCTTCTTTCTGTAGATACTCAGAAATGATTCTAGAGCCCCGAGAAGAAGGAAGAACATAAATCAAAAATCCCTTTGGAGAGCCTGTGAATGGAGAGAGAAACAGATGTTTCTTCTCCTCGCCCATCTACAGCCACCCGGGTGGTCATGGAGAGGCCCCGCCCGCCTGTCGCAGCGGACCCGTTTCTCCCGAAATGCATTCCACGACACAGTCTCAGGTGCCTGGAGTCCCCACAGCTCGGAGCTCACGGCCAGTGGGCAGATCTGGTACTGGGCAGGGCCTGCATGTGCCCCCGCGGAGAGCAGCTCGTCCTGCCTGTGAGGTAGAGCATGGGGCTGGCCATGACATCACGCTGTAGGGTCTAAACCAACTGCAGTGACGATAAAGACCAAGGCTGGCCCCGCACGATGAAGGCATGAAAGATGATCACAGAGCTGCAAGAAACCACACGGTCCTTGGGAGGTGCCACGGTGTCATTTCCATGCCTAGATGGGTGACCTGTATCTAAACTCAGACCCATGGGGCAGCTTGGAACCCTTCGTGCCATGTCCTTACCTCTTAGCTGTAAAATCTTCAATGTTTACTGATGTTCTTCTTTATATTATTATTTCAAGGAAAGCCCACTGCAACTTTACAAAGAATCAATCATTGCTAAGATGTATCAAGGCTTTCATATGCTAATGCATGTTCCCCACCAAAGAGAAGGTGTAGTTTATGCACTGTGTCCCAAAGTAAATCCTGTATTGCTTTCTTCAAAGAACATTTTGTGGAACTGATTGTTTATGAAATCCATATGGAAAGATGCTGCCCCATCCCTCTGGGCCACAACAGATGTAGCGAGGGGGTGAGGAGGCAGCTATAATGCATTATTGTGTGTGTGTATGTGCGCGTGTGTGTGAAGCAGTTGTGTACTCTAATCATCTTGGCAAATACCATGACCTAATTAAGAAAGGAAAACGAATGGATGCTTGGATCACAAAAAAATGATAAAAAGTAGAAAGATTTCACTCTCCCGATGGAGACAGAGGTTAGTTGTTCATTACTTGTTGATTTCTCCATTCATTAGCATTCTAGGAACGGGACTTAATACATTCATAGCACCCTTTAAAAAGCAGGCATGGGTTCTCAATTCAAGAATTTATTTTAACCTGTTTGGAAACCATTTGCATTTTCAGCAGCCCGACCTCCTAAGGAACCACTCCTTCTAGGATTTCATGCAAGGAAGGGATCAGCTCCCTAAAGAAAGCAGGGCTGCGGCACCCCCTGCCCACCGCCGCCCCCATCCCGAACTGAGTAGCAGGTCACTCGCAAATCTGTGGGCCAGTGGTGAATCTCTAGGCTGAACAGTGGCCACTGCTTTGAAGTTGGCTTCGTGTAAGAGCGTTCCACTGGCCCAGCTTCTGGGTGGTGTGACGCAGCTCTTCTTAACCCAGGGGAAGAGAAAGCAAAAAGGGGACAGAGAAAGCTCCCTTTCTTCTGCCTCCAAGTTGGCTGCCTCCTTCCCGGTGCAAAGGGAAGAAAAAGTGTGCTTGGGAGTGCACTGTGGAGTTCCTATTTTGCACATTTTCATTTGTCTGGCTCCAGTACTTCCCTCCAAAGTAGAGCGGCAGCTCTCTCAAGGACAGCCACTTAGCCTGACCGTCTAGCGAGCCACACTTTGCTTTGGTCTCTAGTAAAGGTACTGAATGAAGAGCAGGGCACACTCAGTGCTTTTGGCCACCGACCGCTAATCCCCAGTACCCCCGAGCCTGGTTCTGCTGCTTACATGACCATGACTTAACGTTTGGTGAACTCAGAGATATGATTGTTAAAAAAAAGAGTTTGCTGAGTCAGTGAAAACAAAGTGGAATGACTTAGAAAGAATCAACAAAGCAAAGGTGTTTTTTTGTTTGTTTTTTGTTTTTTTTTTTTTAAGTCTGCCAAGTTAAGCATGCATGAGATAATCATAAAAAAAGACTTGGCAGTGGTGGGTGGCTCTGGATGGCTCAGTTGGTTATGTGGCTGCCTTTGGCTCTGGTCATAATCCTAGGGTCCTGGGATTAAGCCCCACATTGGGCTCCCTGCTCAGCAGAGAGCTTGCTTCCCCCTCTCCCTCTGCCTCTGCCTGCGGCTCTGCCTACTTGTGCTGTCTATCTCTCTGTCAAATAAATAAAATCTTAAAAAAAAAAAAGAAAAGAAAAAAGACTTGGCGGGAGAGGGTCATTGAAATAGCAAATTCTGCAGGGAGCCTGCCTTATGTCCTTGGCTGGTTTAGAGAAACCAAAATTGGATGCGTCAAAAGATGAATTTTGGTGGGGTGTACCCAGAAAAAAATGATGTGGCACAGCAAATCGGGTGATCCGTACATAAAAAAAATGTCTCAGCCCAACACAGAGATCACTTGTTACGATTTCCTGACCTTTGGATTAACCATCTAACTTCCAGTCTCGAGCTTTCTGGATTAGCCGGCTTTCCTAAATATCTGCTCACTGCACATACTATTTCGATTTTGATGGTCAGTTCTAGCCCACCTCCCTCCTTCTGGAAACCGATAAATCAGTGAGTGAGTTCAGCAGAAAACACGAGAGCAGTCAGAAATCAGAGATTCCAGTCAATCCCCGAACCTTCTGTCTCCGGGCCTGCCTCCTTACCCAGAAAGCGTCTGCTGTGGGGAGGGATGGAGGGCGAAAGGCAGACGCTAAGACCAGGGGGGTCACACTCATCTCTCAGGTGTCTCTACTTCTTTAAAATGCCATTCTCTGCAGTTCAGCTCACAGAAGACGCACAGTGTTCCCAAAGACATTCAGTCATCTTTATTCAGAATTAAAAAAAAATATATTCAGAATATATATATAAATTTGTTGTGAATGTCAAGAGTAAGCAAATGTACTTGAGAAAGGTAATATTATTCTGAAATTTTTGCCACAGAGAATAAAATGGGAAGTGATATATATTCTTCCAATATAAAAATACGAGCGTAGATGTATAAGCACACCATATGTGTGCACACGTGTGTGCGTGTTTATATAATGATTCAAACGCGATCTAAGTTACCCGCATAAAATTGATCACTTGTATCCTTATGACTTGCGAATGGGAAAAAAGTCTGAGATGCCACATCTCCACAGTGTCCAGGCTTCCTATGATAAACTTTCGGAAGGAGCTGTATTTACTAATTTAGAGGTGCAAAGTGGACTGCAAAGCTTTAATTCTGGGAATAGCATGTGACAGAAAATTGTTGGAATATTTTCCAGCATCAATTTTAATTTTACAAGTTCGAAACTATAAACAACTCCTGACTGGAGAAGATCAACCGCTCAAAGACACAAACTGTCTTCGTTACAGTCCGAGTTCTGCAACAGAGCTACAACGAAAAATTACGCTCAAGATTCAAGTTAAGTCACCCCTGACTTTTTTTGACAGCAACGAGGCTTGTCAAAAATTCATGCTTGCAGGTAAGATGGGAATTATCAGAGAGCCCTAATACTGTTTTGATATTTCTCTCATTTTCATCAGGATGGTACCTGAGTTACTCTTGGCGCCACAAAAATTAGACACAAAAAGTAGACTACGCTGTACAAAGCCAGGAGATTTAAGGGGAACACCCACCCTCTTTTGAAATGACCATTTGCCACTTGTGAGTGGGAAAAGTAACTGTAATATTCCGTTTATAGGCTGCCTGAGCATAGAGTCTATATCAATTTCAAGTTTTCTTTTATGATTCAGCTATTCCGAGAGTCTGAAAATATTTCATTAAAAATTAATGTGTTATCCACACAAATGGCAAATATTGAAAAATGGGAATATAAATACAAACTAATAAAAATAGTAAGTCTACTAATACTGAAGAGGAAGGAAGACAGGAGGGGGAGGCGAGCATGTGAAAGGGAGAGCGATTTTAAACATCCGGTTTCTATTCTGGACCGTTTATAGAAACAGACAGACACAGCACGCGGAAGCCAAATATATTCTCGGGCTCTGACAGGATTTGTTTTCTATCTTGTCATTATTTGTACTCTCTGCTTCCTAATACTGCTTCTCCAGGGCTCTGGATCTCCCGACCGACCTGACCAGTCTTACTCGGAGTTTGCACACACGGGAGCTGCAGAGGGCTGGGTGCGTTCCCGGAGCCTGGCTGCCCACTGGGCTGACTCCCTGCAGTTTGCGGCTCTCCCAGGAACCCCTCCGGCACGAAGGCTCAGGGCCCCCGCTAATGCATCCCCGCCTCCCCCATCCCGGCCCCGTGCATCCTTCCCAGATCCCTCTGGATGATTCTCTGAGGCTGGAGCGCAGGATCCTGGGTGTATCGCACAGTGGTAGGGAAGGATCCCTGTTCCAAGAAGGCAGGCACGAAGGTAACACACCCACTCAACCTCTTTGTCTGCTCTTCCTAGGAGAGTGATTTCATGTCAAACAGCAAGCAAGGACCTACCTTATTCCATCTCAGCCCTCACAATTTAAATGCCATTGAGAGAAAGTCACATTGCTTACTAAACAGGCAGCCACGGACACACACTTGTCCCTACACCAAAATAACACACAATAGGGTTCTCCTATACCAAAGATAATGAGCGGACTATTTTGAAAATATGAAAGATTTGTTTATGCAGACTAGAAAAACATCCCTTTGCATCAAAATAAGTGTCCCTCTTTATTGCACACTCATTATTTTCTATAGAATTTAAATTGTACATGAAAGTATAATTGTGCCTTGTTTAATGTAAATTGATTGTCTCAATTATTGGGAAAGGATTTGAATTTTAATGGACTACTTTGCTGGAGATGTGCCAGGCAAATCAGCAAAAACTCTAATAGCTCTAACTGTGGAGGTACACAGCCAAACAGTCAGATAAATCAGGAAAGAGGGTGGGTTCCAGAATCGATCCTAAAGTGGTCCGGAAGGGTTAGGAAGCTTTTCTCCATGCACAAGAAATCAGCTGTTAACTTTCCATCTTAAAAGACCCTGTGACCGTGAGCCTATGATTTGGTTTCTCACTTTGAAAAAATGGTAAGATCCACCTCTTAGAACAAAGGACTTTTGTGGTTTTACTTTTTTTTCTTTTCCTTAACATTCTTCCTTGCTACAAATTAGGTTATCTGTGAAAATCAGGGCTTTTCTCCGAAGGTGGAACAGACATAAAATCCAGTGGCCCCGTGTCACCTAGGCCCTGAGACACACCTGCAGATAACACTTCAGGGTCTGAGGGCGGCCACCCTAGGAAGTGGGCTGCAGACACATCCCCGCAGACGCATCCCCGCAGATGGCCACCATAGCTGCGGCCTGACCGATCTCCTTTCTTCGAATAAATCCAGGATCTACGAAGTCCAGCAATCTCCTGCACATTTACGATCATGGCCCAGAGCAGACCTTAGCCGTTTGGCTACCCAGATGGTTGCAACGTTGCTACAGTTAAATTATAACCAGCGATGCCTGAGGTATACAGACACATCTGCCCGAAACTGCCAGTCTCCTACGATCTTTTCCTCAAAGCTGCAGCCTCTAGAAGCAGGTGGAAAAATCACCTCTAGTCAGAGGAGGACGAACTACACAGCCAAGTTTATACCTCAGCTATAAACCTTCAGGAATTTAACTGCTCTCTGAGATATCTGGGGCACTGAAAATACGACGTTTTAATCGGTTCACTCCTGAAAGAGCCTCTTTTTGCAAGGGAAAACTGGCAGGGTTAATCTAGACACACATACAGATGTTAATGTATGGGGTAGAGATTAAGATTTGGGCCAGTGAATACAAATTTCTTCTCCTATTCATTAATCTTTCCTGAATGAATGTCTACGATGTTCAAGAAGCAAGTTGAATACAAGGCATTTCTTTTTATAACCGAGTCTAGAAAGAGCCATAAATTATGGCCAACTGTAGTTTTGACTGAGTTCTCCCTAAACGCTGATCCAGCTTGCAAAAAGCAACCTCATTAAGATAGTTCACTCTTTACATGTCCTGTAACTTTTCTTTCTTTCTTTCTTTCTTTTTTAATTTTTGTAATTAGTAAGGCTTAGATTTTGGATAGTACACCCCAACAGGATGAATTTTAATAAAATGCCACACCCAAGGCACACCGTTTCACTGTAGGAGTACAAAATCTGGCCCCAAGTGGGTATCTAGAAATAAAGAACCAAAGCAAAGCAACAGAACCATCACAGGAGAGAGGGGAAAAAATGTAAAGGTGAGAGGAGGACCAGACAAAGATAGGAAAGGAGTGAAAGTGGCAGGTGAGTAGCCCTGGCTGGTGGGACAGCAGGGGCAGGTCTGGCCTCTTTGACACCCATCCTTCCCCCAGCCCCACACCTGCAGAGGCCTGGCTGAGCCTCACTTAGCAGCCAGAGTCAGTCGTCCATCAGCTAGATGGATGTCTCCTTTCTTCTTTGTCTAGCTTATAAATGCATTCAAATTTGCATTTAGTGGGAAAGAGTGACTGTAAGGCTGCTTTTCTGTATTTCTAGAAAATCTCTTTAAAATACCTGCTCTTTTGGGGCACTTGGGGGGCTCAGTCAGTGAAGCGTTTGCCTCCAGCTCAGGTCATGATCCCAGGATCCTGGAATCAAGCCCTGCATTGGGGCTCTCTGCTCAGTGGGGAGCCTGCTTCCCCCTCTGTCTCTGCCCTACCCCCTCTTCCACACTCCCCTTGTGCTCTCTCTCTCAAGTAAATAAATTTAAAAAACAAAATCTTCAAAATACCTGCTCTTTAAACTGTTGCATGCTTTTCATGGATGGTGAGAAGAAAATGGCTCTGCTCATGTTCACACACACACACACACATTCAAGGACTGTAGCAATTTTTTAAACCAATTAGTTTCCAGAAAACAAAAGCCCAGAAAATATCACTGTATATCATCAGGATATCATCCCCAAACCGTTCTCTTTAATCTGTTAAATCGTCACGGCCAGCCATCTGCATGTTATCTGTGGCGAGAACGTTGCATCAAACCGCTTCCCACCCCACCCCCACAATGTACGAGTTCAACTAACCAGAGGAAAACACTTTAAAAGGTCCAAAGGATTGTTCCTGGTGGAATCACCTCAGAAGTTATTTTGCCCAACATTACCAAGGAAACACTAAAGCAACACGGAATTCCACAAAGGGGTCCATTCATTATGTTCCAGATTCTAGATTTCAGGCTTTTGTGTCATGTTAAAGAGCACCAAAGCATTGTGCCCAAAGGGTCGTCTGTGCACAAGGCTTGGCTGTCCCACCTGCCAGGTTGAGACCCCCCGGGCTGCCCAGTGGGCTCCCCGACTCCCGAACTGACCTGCCCTCCCCAAGTCAGCGGAAAAGTTCCACCTGTGAACAAAACCCCACAAAAGCAGCCAAAAGCGGAGTATTTCCCAAGAAGAAGTGAGGTCTGGCAGATCCTATTCCGTTTCAAAGGGAGACCAGCTTTTTTGTGTTTTTTCCTTTCCTTTGATTTATTTTTCATTGCATGATGATACACTGTTTCATCTGAATTGCAAAATAAGACCCAGGAATGAGTTATTTTATTTAATGAAAACATGGGCCGCAGCAGCGGACTCGAAGCTCCTTTTGGTCTCCAACAACCCGAGGAGGTGGGGACCTTTCCTCCCTCCTGTTGTGGATGACGAAGCTGAGTCACTGAGAGAGGAGTGACTTGCCCGGGAGACGAGTGACAGCCTGTTCAGTGCTGGGGCTGGGATTAGAACCTGGGCAGAAGGCTTCAGAAACTGCATGTTCTTAACCACTAGGCACCATATGCTATATTGGTAATTAAAAAATCTTCTCAAAAGCTCATTTAGTCTGGCTGTAACAGGTGGGAGGTGGGAGGTCTCTAAGGCACATTAGCCTGAAGAGCCCTTAGCAGAGAATCTGGGACTCTTAGATGCCACACTGTCACTCTCCGGTGCAGAATGGGGAAAATCTGCCGGGGAGCTTCGGAGCTCGGGACTCAGTGGGTCCTGGAGACCAGGCCCAGCTCGGATGCGGCTGGCTGGGGCCACTCGGGGAGACGCTGCAGTGTACCGGGGGAAGGTGTAAGCTCTGGCCTCAGATGGCCCTGCATTCCCCAGACCGGCCCTGCCACCAGCATCAGCTCAGTGAAAATGGCGACCACGTTTTGTCACATAACCTCTCAGAGCCTGTCTGCCCCTCTAAAAAACAGAAGACGAGAACACTATCTCAACAGCATTGATCTAATAGTCACATTCCATATGGCATCTCTGCTGAAGATTCTTTAATTATAAAACTGAAGTCTTGTGCCAGAGACCAGCAAGTCCCGGCTCCCTCACAAACACTGATTCCATAACGCCATGATGGGTAAAACGGCTGACTGAATAATAACACTATTCTAGATTGATACAGTGCATTTCCCCCCACCCCTGCCAATTTTTATACCTAAGATCTGATTTGATCCTCATACCTATTCCATGTGGTCTCTGATCCGCATTCCATGGATAAGGAAGTTGAGCCCCAAAGAGTTTATCTGGCCTGTCTCAAATCCTAGGTTGGCAGGGGACATCAACCCTGAGCTTCCGCTCCCTAGCTAGTGTGCTCTCATTATAATTTGTTGTTTCCACAGAAGACGTGATGTCTTTTGGCAATAAGGTTACAAATTAACGGAGAAAGTGTAAGACTGGGAAAGATAGAAATCAATACTGATGACCCTCTCAGTAACACGAGAGTCACACTGCCCCCACCTCAAGTCATGGGCTCCTTCTGTCACCTGGAGTCAAATGCCATGCCCAATCCTAGAATTCAGAATTTGGTTTCTGAAGCAGCTGCTGAAAGGACTGGCTAATTAAGTCTAAAGGGCAGGTAAGTTCTCTCTCATGGGTAAAATTCTGGAACCTGGGCAGATAAAATCCCCTCTCTTTTCCTCCTTCCAGTGGATCATGTGGACGCAGTTTCTTTGTAGCGGGCTTATCCAGAAACATGTCTGTGGTTGTGTCAATGTGCCTTATCGTGAAACAGTCAGCAGTACGATAACACAATGTGCTACACTGTTCTCCATTCTTCCTTGCCTCACCTTCCTCTCCCTCTCTCTTGCTGCCCTGGGACTGGAGCCAAAACACTCACTGTTAATTCTTGCTCAGGTTCTAAGACAAAGGAAATGAAGGGATTGGCCAAATCATCACGGAGCTCACCCACTTGGGTAGTTAACATATCTAAAAATGGACAGAGAAAGATACATATCAGAGGAATAAGTCATAGACATGGAAGTAGTCTGGTAACACAAAGAAATAACTAGTGAAAGGAATCAATGAGCTCGGGACCTAGAAACAAGCTACCACAGGAAAGATGGGAAATGCGGAGCAGACAGCGATCAGGGGTCCACTCTGGCTGAGCAAGTTGGAGGTAGACATCACCCTGTTTACAAGGTTAACATCACAGAACTGTCTCTCCCTGCTGAAAAGCCTTCAGAGGCTTCCCTCTCCAGTGCTTAGAATAAACTCCAGACTTAGTTTTACATGATTCAAGAGAAAGACTCTTCCAGACCTAACTGCTGAAGGTCTACCTCCTCTTTGGATGTAGGGAGCCACAAATGAACATAAGTCTTACCTTAACAAGGAGAAGGAAGTTAGAAATCGACAAAACCATAATTTTCCTTGAGCCAATCAGAGCCAAGCAGGTTGCAAGATAACCTGATAAAGGTCCTGGGGAAAAGTGAGAAGCAAAAGCTATCTTCTCCTGGAGGTGGGTGAAACTTTGTGCACCTGGCCTGAGGAATAGATACATTTAATGAGGGAGGGACAGAAGCAAAATCCATCAGTGGTGTGATTGGCAAAAGTTTGAAATGCAGCTCTCATGGGGGCAAAGAGGTCCTGTTTCATGATGTCTGCCAGTTTCTCTGACATGAATTCTTCTGCCATGGTCAGTTTAAAACTACCAGCATGATGTTGAATATCGCATACGTTTCCAAAAATTTTGTACATCAGCTCTAGCATACAACTGCATTGGACCCTGAGGAAACAGGATGAGGTCCTGTCCCCATCCCCATCATAAGCCATGATGACAGTCAAACAAACAAACAAACAAAAAAGCATCAGAATTAAAGAATACATTTGATGTATGAACTCAACAGAGGGGGGAAATCATTAAGTCCGAAGACTGGCCAATAGAGAGGATCCCAAGTGAACTACAAAGAAGAGAGAAAGGAACTGGGGTGAGGGGAGAGTGCAAGAAACAATGTCCCGAGAGCTGTGGGACAAGATCGGAAGATCTAACTGACGTTTACGTGGGGGCCTGGAAGGAGCAGAGACAGGGAGTGGATGGGAAGATCTGACCTCTGCTTACTGCCCTCATCTCATCTCCTCCTCAACCTCGCATTCAATTTTAAAGCCATGGTTCTCCTTGACCCCTGGGACCTTTAAACATGTACTTCTTTCTCTCTGTGAAGATCCCTTCTACTTCTTGTCAGGATATGAGTTAGGAATCATTTCCCTAAGGAACAGTACCCTGTCCCTCCGAACCTGGGTGAGGTGCCAGTCCGATGTGCCCCCGGAGCATCCTCAGTGACTCGCACGAGAGCAGAGGATTTGACTGTGATCACCACGTGCTTCCCTCATGGGTCTGGAAGCTCCTTAAGGGTAGAGATCATGGCCTTTTGCTTTTCAATGCTCAATGCGTAACAAATGTTAATAAATATTAGGATACATTAATAAGCTAGAAGATACCACACAGAGCTCAAGCCAGGCAATCCAGTATAGCTTTTTCACATTGAACATGCCATGTTTTAAAATTATAGTTTGCGGCAGAGCAACAAACATGACTACAGAAATGAAAAACAAATCCTTTTTAACTTAAAAGCACTAAATTAAATTTTAAATCATAAGGGTTAAGATCATGAAAATGCTAATCAGAACTTCTCAATCTACCTAAACAATAAAACCAGAGGGAGAAATCTGGCTTTAAAGAGTGAAATCACTCACAATGATTTATGTTGGATTTATGGAAGAAATGTTTAGGGATTTTAAGCACGGAAATATACTTTCTGTCCTCAAATGTAAGAACAGAAATTTGCTGGCCCTTTTTAGCAAAAGCTCTGTCCAAGGAGTGTCTGATGCTCATCACCTCTAAGTGGTTCCTGGTATAATTTGAATATATGCTTAGTATTTATTTTTAATGGAATATTTTTCATTATCTAGACTTATAGAAAAATAAAAAATAATAAACATTATTAAGAATATTAAGACTAGCTGGTAATAGCTGGTTTCCTAAAATATCCATCTCCAAAAACGCATTAGCCGTTTCCTCCTACTTTATGTTCTTAAGAGTATTTTTCTTTTTAAATTTTGGAATATTATAACACTCACTCCCAACTATGCTGAAAACATGATGTTTTGAACCAAGTAGGTGAATGCATCACTCTTGAAATTCAATCTGGGGCTCGTACTAAAACTTTCACCACTGAACAGAAGACATGTACACATAAACACACACAGTCACGTACTCGCAGACACTTAGATTACCTTAGGCCTTTCCCAAGTAGGGTCCAAAATGTTGTTCCACAAATCGGCTGTAGGAAATTCAGAAGGGGTGTTCCCAAAGAAATAACGTTATGTAAACACGGTGTTCTGTTTCACAGACTAGCTCATGAGAGCCCGTTTAACCTACAATGTAAATAAACCAGCTTCTAGAATGTTAGCCTCTGAAGTTCCCATCGCACCTCCAGAATCTGGAACAGAGCCTGGCACGTGTTAAAGGGCTGGTAAGTATGTTGAATGAAGGCTATTGACTGAATAATAGTGTGAAACATTTGTCGAGCACGAAGTCTGTGCCAGGCACTGTTTTCTAAAGAGCTTCCATGGATTATCTTAGGCAATTATCACATCCCTCTAAGGTTGCATTTTTTAGACAGACAAAGAGAGGAAGTGAGGATGATGAAATGTAAGATTTAAGGAATTTGCTCACGACCTCATGGTTAGGAAGTGGGTGCATGTTCCTAAGACTATACATGATCTCTTTCCTGAAGTTTTGGGTCTTACGAGCAGAGAACTAGAACCTGAAGGCAGCTTAAAGCATAAGGGCAGGGATGTCTGTCTGCTCGTCCAGCAGTTTATCCAAAGCACACGCCACATAACACTCGATAAATATTTGATGAATATGTGAAGGAGAGTCTTCTTCCCTCTTGGACATCAGGGCTATTCCAGAAAGAAGTGTGAATTATATTAAAATGTCTTTGGCACTTTCCTTACTTTCTTTCATTGAGTATCTTTCCATTTAATCTACTCTCAGGTGATCGGCTATGACAGTGTTTGCCTTGTTCCAGCTGCAGTGTCTGGACAGGCTGCTTTAATAACATATCACCCATTCCCAGATCAAAATTCTAGTTCCTGCAGTTAGAACCTGCTCTGTCATTGGGAGGAAAGCAATCTGACTTCAGGTCTTCCCATTAAAGTGTAATCGAACCTGGCTTCTAGTCCTCTTAGGGACTTGTCAATAATACATGGAAAAATTGGATTTTAAAGAGATTGCTTGTTAACCCCAATTGGCTTATAATTTTGGTATAATTTGGGGGGAAAGGGTTAAACTTTCTAAGCTTTCCCTGGTTTTCGTAGCTTCCTCCTTTGCTGTACACAACACTCTCACAGGGTTTGTCCTTAGAGCCCTGAGGGGCAGGCAGCCTACCCAATCCCCACACTTCCGTGGCCGGTAACATGAAAGCTAGAGATAACCAAGAAGCATTTCAAAACAAATTGCAATGAGCTTCTTTCCTAGTAACATATGGATTACTTGTCATCTTCTATAATCTTATATCACAAAATAATGGCACATAAATCTAAAATAACGTAGCAATTATGTGAATTTACTTTTAGTAGTATGTTGCCGGTTATCCAAATATGCAGATTCTGATTGTGTCTGGGTGGCTCAACTGGTTGAGCCTCCGACTTGATTTCAGATCAGGCCATGGTCTCAAGGTTGTGAGATGGGGCCCCACGTCCGGCTCTGCGCTGGGCGGATGTGGAGCCTGCTGAAGGTTCTCTCTCTCCCTCTTCCCCGCCCCTCCTTGGACCCCTCCCACGCATGTGTGTGTGTCCACATGCACTCTCTCTCTCCCTCAACAACTACCACGAAACACCAAATTCCCAGGCAGCAGATCACTAAAGGAGTGCCTCTCTAAAGCATATTTGTGGGGGCAGGGGAAGACGGGAGGTAGGGATTATATATACATTTACTTTAGCAAAAGAGATTCAGATGACTCACTTGTGAATTACAATTCACATAGGACTTGAAACACAGTTACTCAGAAACCGATATGTTGCTGAAACAAGTATGCAATATTGCACTCCTAAGAGGCTGGCAAAACAAGGTAAGACACATGAAATTAATTAGCAGGAAGCTAAAATGTAAGGGCATTTTATAATTAAAAGAACAGCAGCATTAAAAACCCAGATGACCTCAGTACAACGGAGATGAGGCAGTAATAACTAAATGTCCTTCAGCCCCCAAATCATGGCAAGTCAAACCGCTGGAGCTCGGGCAGGATCAGGGGAGACTGGTGAGGGGAGGAAGCCAGTGGAATGCTGCGTTAGCATTCTCAGCAAATTACTGATTTACTGATTCTCCATAAATCACGACGCAGAGCACTTTGGTTTATACTTTGATTACTCTTCTAAATGAGGGAAGATCAACTCAAAACATTTCCTCAGGGACAGGGAAAGTTTTATGAATATACACCCAAATCTAACATCAACAGACGTTTGGTTTACATAAATTAGAGAGAGCAAGAGATCAAACACACACTCCAGGGCAACCACGTCTGGCCCAGGCTGCCAATGGAGGCCAGCCCCCAGGATACCTCTCTTTCTTGCATGTGGGGTTTGGGGAGGTACAAGAGCGGTAGGAGGGCCTTCCCAGGAGATGGTGGGTGATGTCACAGCTGCTCTGGAGCCCCATCAGCCCAAACAGAAAGGGAGCCTGCAACCAGGGGAGAGAGGTAGACCCTTTTCATCTTTGTGTCCCCCTCTCCTCCAGCCCAGAGCACTGACTGCACCAAATGGATGTCCGATAAACAGAGAACAAACCGATTCTGGCCTTTGCTCGCTTTACCAGCACTCCATCTAGAAAGCTGAATTTATGTCCTCTCAAGCCACTGCTGAGAAGCATGAAATGACCCTCTTCTAGTCCAGGATTCCTCCTGGCTCAAGCTTGGTCTCTCCTCTACTCTGTCTGATTCATCTGATTCTCAAAGTCTTTCACAGAAATACATACCTTTATGAATCCCCTTAGGGATCAGGTAAATTATTTCATAGTTTTTACAGGATATGATTAAGAGGATTTTTAAAGGAACAAATTTTATTTGAAATAGGTATACCTTTAAATTTTTTTAATATAAAATTTATTTGTACAGGAATTTTCCTGAACTTGAAATTATTCTAAAAGATAAAATCTATTAAAAAATATGATGAGAGGGGTGCCTGGGGAGCATAGTCAGTTGGGTGTCCAACTCTTGGCTTCAGCTCAGGTTGTGATCTCAGGGTTGTGAGATTGAGACCCACGTCCGGCTCTGAGCTCAGCATGGAGTCTCTGTGAGAGTCTCTCCTTCTCCCCCCATCCTAAAATAAATAAATAAATCTTTAAAAACTATACGATGAGAAACAGGGTATTCACGTGGTCTCTATCTCCCCACAAGGCACTTGATAACTTCTCTTGAGCAGAGAGATCTGACGGACTCCACCTTGACCAAGCGATCAAACTCAACATCACCAGTGATAAGACACAATGACAGCCTGTCCCCCTCAGTGAGGTGCACTGAGAGGGACACAACGCTGTAGGATTCCTACCCAAAAGGCCCAACCTCGGCCTAACCACCAGGAAGCCTCAGACAAAGCAACACAGAGCCACTCCACAAACAACGGAGCAGTTGTCATCAAAAGCGATGAACTATCACAGGTCAGGTTTCTCCCACCGAGAGAAATTGTCTAAAGACAACTAAAGAGAAATGAGAACTAAACTGCAACACGGAATCTTGAACCAGAACTAGAGTATTAGGGGAGAGCTAGTGAAATCCTTATAAGGTCTAGAGATGGGCTCCTAGCATTGCATAGATGTTAATTTCCTAGGTCAGATCAGTGTATTGTGGTTATGTAAGATGCTAACTCACATTGTGTGTGGCTGGGCCAAGGGCATATGGGAACTCTCAGTTGTTCTTGTAACTTTTCTAGAAGTCAAATTATTTCAAAATGAAGAGCTAAATAAAAGTAATTTTCCGATGTAACCAATAATGCCAGCTACATCACTTACATAAATTAAATCCTTAATGAATAAATTGTGTAAGAAAAAAGATACAATTGGCCAATAACATAGTATGGTTTAGGAACAAAATGTGCTCTGTAATGTCAATTTGAAGTTAAATTGATGTGTTAGAATAAAAAACATATAAAAATAGCTTCATGATACTTTTTGGAATTCTTGGGGTTTTTTTAATGTAAAATTTAACTTATTGCTTCATTTTTTTATTGAATAAATAATTTAAGACTCAGAGCAAAACTGAAGGGAAGGCACAGAAACTTCTCATGTACCCCCTGTCCTCACACGTGCGTAGACCACCCCCTAACATCAGCATCCCCTGCTGGAGTGGTACAGTTGTTACAAGTGATGAACCTACAGGGACACGTCACAATCACCGGAAGTCCATGGCTTGGTGTCGTTTATTTTATGGGTTTAGACAAATGTATAATGACTTGTAGACACTATTATGGTATTATATAGAGTATTTTCACTGCCCTAGGAATCCTCCGTTCTCCTCCCCCTATACCCTTGGCAACCACTGACACTTTTTCCTCCACTGTTTTGTCTTTTCCAAAATGTCATACAGTTGAAATCATAGTTTGTAGCCTTCTCTGACTGGATTCTTTCACTTCGTAATTAACATTTAAGGTTCCTCCGCGTCTTTCCAAGGCCAGATAGCTCATTTCTTTTTAACACTAGATACTACTCCACAGTCTGGTGGTACCACAGTTTATCCACTCACCTGTTGAAGGACATCTGGTTGTTTGCAAGTTTTGGCAATTATGAATAAGGTTGCTTTAGACATCTCTGCACAGGTTCTTGGGCGGATGTAGGTTTTCAACTCCTTTGGGTAAATACCAAGGAACGTGATGGCTGGATCATAATCTGGTTTTGTAAGAAACTGCCAAACTGTCTTCCAAAGTGACTGTACTGTTCTGCATTCCCACCAGCAGTAAATGAGAGTACCGATTGCTCCAAATCCTTGCTAGCACTTGATGGTGTCGGTATTCTGGATTTTGACCACTCTAACAGGTGTGTAGTGGTATCTCATTGTAGTTCCAGTTTGCATTTCCCTTAAGACATAAGATGTGGAACATTTTTTCAAATGCTCATTTGCCATCTCTTCTTCGGTGAGGTGTCTGTTAAGGTCTTTGACCCATTTTTTAATTGTTTTGTTTTCTTATTGTTGAGCTTTAAGAGCTCTTTTTGAGTATTTTGGACAATAGTCCTGTATCATCTATGTAGTATTTTCTTCCAGTCTTGGCTTGTCTTCTTATTCTCCTGACAATGCCTTTCTCAAAGCAGAAGTTCTACACTTAGAATAAAGTCTACCTTATCAGTTACTTCTTTCCTGGATCTTGTCTTTGGTGTTGGGTCTAAAAAGTCATCATCATTCCCAAGGTCCTCTAGGTTATCTTCTAGGAGTTTCAAAGTTTTTTATTTTAAATTTTGGTCTGTGGTCCGTTTTGAGTTAATTTTTGTGTCAAGTGTGAGATCCGTGCCTAGATTCCTTCTTTCTTTCTTTCTTTCTGCATGTAGATGTCCAGTTATGCCAGCAGGATTTGTTGAAAAGACTGTCTTTGCTCCATTGTATTGCCTTTGGTCCTTCATCAAAGATCATTTAACTGTATTAATTTGGGCCAACTTCTGGCTTCTCTGTTCCATCTCAAAGGTCCCTTTGTTGATTCTCATTCAAATACTGCACTGTCTGGATTAGTTGGAAGTCAGGTAGTGCCAGTCCTCCAATTTCATTCTTCTCCTTCATTATATTGAAACTGTGTTGCCTATTCTGGGTCTTTTGCCTCTCCATGTAAACTTCAGAAGCAGTTCATCACCACCCACAAAATAACTTATTGGGATTTTAACTGGGATTCTATTAAATCTATAGGTCAAGCTGGGAAGAACTGACATCTTGACAACATTGAATTTTCTTATTTATGAACATGGAATATCTCTCCATTTATTAATTCTTTGGCTTCATTCAGCAATTTTATAGTTTTCACTTTCACTTTATAGTTTTCACATAAATCTTAAAAAGTTTTTTTTGTTTTTTTTTTTGTTGGAGATATACTTAAGTATTGAATTTCCGGGGTGCTAATGTAAATGGTAGTGTGTTTTAATTTTAAATTCTAGTTGTTCATTGCTGGTAGAGAGGAAGGTGATTAATTGTCATCTATTAACCTTGTATCTTACAACCTTGCTGTAATTGCTTATTAGTTCCAGGAATTTTTGTCTGTATAGGTGATCATGCCATCTACAAAGACAGTTTTAGATCATCCTTCCCAATCCTTAGGCCCTTTATTTCCTTTTTGTCTTACTGCATTAGTTAGAACTTCCAGTATAATGTTGAAAAGGAGGGGTGAGACAGAACATCCTCACCTTCTATCTGACCTTTGTGGGAAAGCTTTGAATTTCTCACCATCAAGTATGATATTAGCACTAGGGGTTTTGTAGATGTTCTGTATCAAGTTGAAGTTCCCCTCTACGTCTAGTTTACTAAAAGCTTTTACCATGAATAGGTGTTGGGTTTTGTCAAATGCTTTTTCTGTATCTATTGATGTGAACACGTGATTTTTCTTGCTTGGCGAATTGATGTGATGGGATCTATTAATGGATTTTTGAATGTTGAACCAGTCTTATAAACCTAGAATAAATCCTACTTGGTTGTAGTGTGTAATTCTTTTTAAATATTGTTGGATTCTCTCTGCCAATATTTTGTCTTATTTTGTTTTTGAATGATGAAATAAAGGTTAAGATTTCAGGCTGCTATTTTCAGGGACTTCTCTGAAAACAGTGAATAGTCTTACTTCCCCCAAAATGGAATGTCTACAGTAGATAAAGATCAATACTCTATTTCCTTTTTCTTTTCCCCTCTGAGTTCAAGGCCCCATATGGGGCTTAAACCCATGACCCCAAGATCAAGAGTTACATGCTCTATCGACTAAGCCAGCCCGGTGCTCCTGTTTCCTATTTTTAACACTGGTTTTCAAGGAATCAATATTCTATTAGAAAAATACAACTTTATAGATTTAGTAAAGATCATTCTGAGGTAGTTTATAGAAGAATTGCCAATTTTAAACTCATTATTCACCCATTACATTTCAATCAGCAGCTACGTGTCTTCGTCAATGGTTTTTATGTGTGTAATTTAAGCCATATTTTACCACAACAAGAAAACAAACTATGTAAGACCATGTAACTGACAAAGCAACACAGAATGCTGGGGCTGGTGACCCAATACTTGACCCCACGACAGCACGTGAGGGCACTAAGGCTTGTTCCCTCTGCAAACACTGCGGAGTTCTCACATGGTTCTACTTTCGAAGACAAAATGTATGGATCCATATCTGTCTCAAAACATTACAAGAGGGGCACCTGGTGGCTCAGTGGGTTAAGCCTCTGCCTTCAGCTCAGGTCATGATCCCAGAGTCCTGGGATTGAGCCCCGCATTGGGCTCTCCGTTCAGCAGGGAGCCTGCTTCCCCCTCGCTCTCTCTCTGTGTGCTGCTCTATTTGTGATATCTCTCTGTCAGATAAATAAATGAAGTCTTTAAAAAAAAAATTACTACAAAACACGTCATTGCTATCTTGAACCGGAATCCCCGGGACTGCCTTGGTGGACACCAGGGATTCTAAATCACCGGCTGGAAAATGGACCTTTCCTGACTCCACAGTTGAATGATCTGGACAATTAGAATATAATACGTTCACATCTACCCTCCTGATGCATTTCCCCCACCACTGGTTGCTTGGTCTTCCTCTCCGGCTTGCTAATGCTTCCCACTTTCCTCGGCTGCCGAATCTCATGAAAAAGTACTTTAAATTTGTTACGTCAGTTTTTCTACTCACACAACTTTTCAATCTACCCTAATATAGTTGTTGTACTCTTCTACTAACAATCTTTTTGTTACCATAACCGGTGCTGTCTATGTCACTAAGTCCAGTGGACACTTTCGGTCTCTTAATCATTCAGTAGCATCTGGTTGGTCCCCTCCTCTTTCCTGAAGCACATACAACAACAAGCTCTTCTGGTTTCCATTTATTTCCCAGGTTACTTGTCTTAATGTCTGTTGCCAACCTCTACCTTATCTTTAAAAGGCTTGATGTTTTTGGGGTGCCTGCTTGGCATAGTCGGTCAGGTGTCCAACTCTTGGTTTTGGCTCAGGTTATGATCTCAGGGTTGTGAGATCGAACCCTGTTGTCAGGCTCCAAGCTGAGCATGGAGTCTGCTTCAGACTCCCTCTCTCTCCCTTTGCTGCCCACGTACTCTCTCTCTCTCAAATAAATATTTTCAAAAATGTTGATGTTCTTTAAATGTTGAAGCTCTTTTCTCTTCTTACTGTACTTTTCCCCTAAGTGATCTACCTCACTTACTCACAAGGTTTCAAATATCCTCCTTAGGCCCCTGGAGATTTCTATCTCCAGCCCAGACCTGTCTCCCGAGCAGAGTTCCTATGTCCCCACCCCCCGGCTCCCGGCTTATTTGACATTTCCATTTGTACGAAGCATTGGCACGTTAAATTCAACAGGGCAGAGCTGAATGCTTGGTCTCATCCCAAGCCCAAGAGAGTTCACCCACAAACCTGCTCCTTTGTGGACACTCTAGCTCTCTAAGTGGTATCACTCTGTCCCCATTTCTTGAGTCAGAAACATGGGTTTTATCCTTGACATGCTCCCCTACCCAAGAAAGCCAATCAATTACTAAGTCCTACTGATTTTGCCTCCTACATATTTCCCCAATCCGTTTACTATCATTGTTATCATCCCATCGAGTCCAAGCCATCACCATCCCTTGACTAACTCCTCCAGAAGCTCCCAGCGGAGCACGTGCCAACACCGTGGCTCTGCTCTAACATGTAATCTGCTCTGGAACTGGAATGCCACTTTTTTTTAAAGATTTATTTATTTATTTGAGTGAGAGAGAATGAGAGCACGCGTGCGAGCGAGCATGAGCGGGAGGGGTATAGGGACAGGGAGAAAGAATCTCTAGCAGGTGCTGTGCTGAGCGTGGAGCCTGACACGGGACTTGATCCCATGACCATGAGATGACGACCTGAGCGGAAACCAAGAGTCAGATGCCTAACCCGCTGTGCCACACAGGTGCCCCTGCAATGCTATTTTTAAAATGCAAATTTGATTACCTCATTCTTCAAAAAATTATCTTTAAGTTACTTCTTCTCTTTAGTAAAAGGATAAAGTAAAAGGTCTGTAATAAAAACTTTAAGGCCCTGCCTTTAGGTCTTGCCCTCACCTACCTCTCCAGCCTCATCATGTGTCATTCTTTCCCCTATTCTTTATGTTTCTCTCCTTCCTCAAAAGTCCTACCGCAGGATCTTCAATTTTACAGTCTTCTTTTCTCTTGAACAGGCACTGGCAAACTCATATAGGAGTAGGCCAGACAGTAAATATTTCAGGCTTCAGGGGCCAACAGGTCACAGCCTCTGACTCAAGCACAAGAGAAGCCACAGACAGTATGTGGACAATGAGCACAACTGCATTCCTGAGCCACGCAGTGTGGCCTGAGGGCTGGGGCACCGTCTGCCAGCTCCGGCTCTAGAAGGCTGGCCATCCCTATCCTGATGCTTACAGATTCATCTCAACCATCACTTCTGCCACTGAAACTTTTCCTGAGCAGGTAAGTCCCCTTATTAAAGGTGCTTTTACCACAAAGTATATGTCTCTTTCATAGAACCAATTGTTGCTGTAATTAACTAGAAATTTACGTAATTATTTCCTCTATATTCATCTTCCCTATTAGGCTATAAATTTCATGACAACCGGGGACTGTATTTACTTTGTTATTTTATTCCCAGCATGTGGTGGAGAACATGGCACACGGTAGCAATCGGTAAGTCTATCTGCTGAATGAATGATTGATTAATTTGCTGCTCGGCCTTCAGTCAGCAACTATAGCTTTCTGAGCCTCAGTTATCCGTCTGGAAATGGATGATAGTAACAACTACTTTCCCATTTGTTTCAAGGTAAGATAATACGGCTGAGTGCAGTTTGTGAACTCTAATACAAATTTAAGAAAAAAAAAATAGCAAAATGTCCTGGTTGCCCAGTATGGGATAAACTGCAGCCCAAACCAGGCCAAATTCTCTGGCTTGTTTTGTTGGCCCTCTAGTCATGGATGGTTTTGCTTTCTTAAAAGACAGTAAAATAAAAAAAGAAAACAAAGAAGCCCTTGTGACAGAAACCACATGTGGCCCACAAAACCCAAAATATTTTAGTCTGGCCTAGAACAGTGTCTGAGTCTAAGTACATATATTTTTTTAATTTTATTTATTTATTTGACAGAGATCACAAGTAGGCAGAGAGACAGGCCGGGGGGGGGGGGGGGAGGCAGGCTCCCCGCTGAGCAAAGAGCCTGATGCGGGGCTCGACCCAGGACCCCGGAATCATGACCTGAGCCCAAGGCAGAGGCTTTAACCCACTGAGCCACCCAGGCGCCCCTCTAAGTAAATATTTTTTTTTTTTTTTTTAGATTTATTTATTTATTTATTTGACAGAGATCACAAGTAGACGGAGAGGCAGGCAGAGAGAGAGAGGGAAGCAGGCTTCTCGCCGAGCAGAGAGCCCGATGTGGGACTCGATCCCAGGACCCTGAGATCATGACCTGAGCCGAAGGCAGCGGCTTAACCCACTGAGCCACCCAGGCGCCCCTCTAAGTAAATATTTTAACGAGTAAATAAATGAATGATTAATACCTCCCAAATCCACCCACATTTTAATATTTTGGTGACTGAAAAGCAGTGCCATTTTCCAACTGCCTTTCTTCCCTTCCTTTCCCTTTGAGCAAGTGATCAAAGTTATAAAGTATTTACCCCCTCCCCAAGGAATCTATGTTGACTTTATATTTTTTTTAAAAAGGAGTCTATAAGAATTTTCATTTTCCTCTCAATTATGTCAACAATTGCTTTTGAAACAGAGAAGCTGCGGGGTGTCAGAGGAACAGATAGGAACAGGGGGCTGGAGGCCCAGAAAACCCCTTCAAGCTCGCCCATGGTGCCGTGTACGTGATCACAGCTGGAGCCCAAACTTACAGCAATCCATTCACCGTATGGTGTAAATACTGATGTTTCTTTTCCCCTGGGGAATCCATCATTATATAGAAATTTTAAGTGACACATTTATAGGAAATGACAAGGGGTTGGGTTTATTACAAAGAACTGCACTAAAAAGGAAAGGAATTTGGAGTCAAAGTATCAAGATTCAAGTTTGAACTCTACCCCTTCCTTAACCCGTCCCTTTGAGCAAATCCATTAGTCTCTCTGAGCTTGCGTTTCCTCACCTGGAAAGAGAGTGAATATCATTGGTGCCATTTAGTAGGTGACTAGTAGGAGCCAGGTGCTTAACACACATTTGACCTTGTGTCAAACTGCAAAGTGGCCATTATTAGTCCTAACACATAGATGAAGAAACTGATGCTCAGGGAGGTCACATGACTTGCTCCGAGGGACACCACTAGGAAGAACCAAAGGTTTTGGAGTCAAATTCTGTCTCAAGCAACACCATCAGTGCATATCTGATAAAGATATTTAACCTTTGGGCGCCTGGGTGGCTCAGTCGGTTAAGCATTTGACTCTTAGTTTCAGTCAGGTCATGATCTCATGGGTCATGGAATCCCGTCCCACATCAGGCTCTGCGCTCAGCAGGGAATCCCCCTTAGGGATTCTCTCTCCCTGCCCTCACTCAAGCATGCACTCCCTCTCTCTCAAGTAAAGGAATAAATATATTTTTTTAAAAAGATATTTAATCTTCTTAGACCTTTTTTATGTTTTATCTTACAAAAAACACATTAAAACTAATTTCTATGAAAGTCCTCCATATTACATTACTGACTTACATCTTAAAGGTAGATGGTTTTCCTACAACGCTCTCTGTTACATCTAAGTCGGAGTCTAGAGAATAGTAAAGAGGGATATGCTCTCCCCTTTGTGTATTATAAGAAGTGACGAAAGCACAAAACTCAAGAGCTCAAGAGTATTAGATTTTGAGCACATACCTCACGTGCCACAGTGGCCATGAATTCCATTATTGCGCATCAATTCCATTCTGCTTTTGAACCAAACACCTTCAGTATACAGCATGTCAGTTGATTACTAAAGCTGAATTACCTTTCCTTCATTATCTCATGTAGTCTCCCGTGTTGGACACACTGTTCCTCCAACTCATCATTTCTCCTCTGTAACTTTTCCAGTTTGTCGTATGTATACATTTTCTCTTGATTGAGCTGAGCGATTTCAGATCTAGAGCAGTGAGAACACAGAAGTGACAGACGTTAAAGGTTCTTATCACCAGAGCACAATTTTACTATATAAACTTAGCATTATCTTAAACCCCATACTTAAAAATAACAGTGTAAATAAAAGTTATGTTATGTAAATTGAAATATTTCAGACATTGCACAATGTCTAGTGGAGGGATATATGCATTGCAGGGACTCACGTGGTAGACAGAGTCCACACGGAGAAAGGAAGAGTGACTTACTCTGAAAGAGATGACTTCTTCCAGGAACGACACAAAAATAATAAGGATTCATACTCATACCCCAAATTTACTGAGTGCCTATTACAGGCCAGCCACCACGCTGTTAAAGGAGCAACCCCAGGCCTAATCTCTATGACAGAGCATTGTTTCTTTTAATTAACATAGCTAATGTAATGGCACATGATTAAAAATCATATGGTTCCAAAAGGCATAATAATGAAAAATGGCATTCCTCTACCCGCCCTCCCACCCCATCTCCAGCTTGTCAATGTGAATTACTACTATTCCAGTGTGTAGTTAAAGCAATAGGCATATGTACGTCATGTGACTACCTAAATATTGGTCCTTGCTGTCTCAGTAGCTTATCACGATCACATGCACGCTGGTGTGATGAGGGCTTGGGTGTGGAGTGATGGAACGTCAAGCCATCTTTTCCAGTGGGAGATTTCTAATATCCATGTCTGTCATTCTTCCCTCTGTGGCCATTCTGCTTCTCAAGAGAAGAATTCTCCAGCTGCCTGCTCGCTGGGTCTGACCCTAACCCCCAGTGGTTAAGGAGCCAGTGGGAAATAGACAGGTGGGGATCTCATCTTTCAGAATGCAGACTTCCTATTACTTTCCCTCTGCTATGCTGGGTGCCCCTATTCTAACCAGAGCCTGCTCGTTCAGTGTCTTCAGAGCGGAAGTCCCTGATCTGCTGGGTGGAAGAGGGCCAGCCACTGGCTGTGTGGGGCAGGGGGCGGAACCAGCAACTGTGGCTTCAGTCCTATGTTCCACCACTTCCGTCTTCCAAGTTCTTCTGGCATCCCAAGGGCAGATGAGCTTGCTTCCCAGGCAAACGACCCCTCTGGGGACACATATGGTTCACTTTCCCCCACTTTGCCACCACAGGTACTTTTTACCCAATCTTCTTCCTGCCTTCACACATTTCATGTGGGATCACAGGTATAGCTACTTTGGGGATGACTTATGTCCCTCAGGAAATATGCCACCTCTTCAGAATCTTAGAGGATCACCTCAAGTCTCACGATCTGGAGATCAGAAACCTATCTGAGGAAAACCCTACCGCCATCCTCGCTTTTCGCTCAACATGGAACCTGTGGCCGTAATCTCCTCATGCGCCACTGCCCCACAGGCACCCAAAGTTCAAAGCTCTTGCATAAGAAAATGCGAGCAGTTAAGGACCAGTTTGTCTCTTGAAGGTTAAGTGGGACCCCTGATGCAGAATTATGTCCCTCCAAAGAAAGGATTTCTCCATGAGGTGGGAGTGTCTTTTCTTCCTGGTCAGGGAGACACACGGATTTGCTTGGGGAATTCATCCCCAAGGGCCAATTGGCATCACTGTACAAAGCAATTTCTCGCTTTCCCTTCTCTTCATCCCTCATTTTGTTTTCATCCTGGTTCCAGTGTCACCTCAAAGGAAACTTGCCCCGATTAATACTTCGCAGTTCTCAATATGTCAGCGCATTTTTTGGAAACTACCCCCAGCTTTTCTGCATATATTAGCTTATAATTTATTCCTCTGAACTGTGGCTCGATGCCTCATCTTTCTTACTAGATTATCCATGAGGTCAGGGATTATCTCGTTCAAGCTCAGATCAAGCACTCAGTCTACATTTGCTTCTCCTAATAAGAATTCACTTATATTTGAAATAGTCTAAATCAGTTAATAATGATTCATGTTTCTCTTTTCAAAATCACATACAATATCCAAGAACTTAAGGCAGTTATAAAAAATTGTTAATTGAGTGTTCTTCTAAGAATAGTATCTCCTATCACAACATGCAAAAAAACATTCCAAAAAGACAACAAAATATCCTTAAACCAGATTAGGAAAACATGCAGAAGAGTATTTATCTGTTCTCAGGTTCTTCCCCAGAAAAAAAAAGTCGCTTTTTAAAACAGCATTCACAAGGGAAACAGATTTTTATAATATAAAAATGTGAAACCTTTACACATAAAAAGTTGTAACGTTCGCAGTAGCATTCTTTCTAGAAGCAACCTTGCTCTGCAAACTGATATCTGGAAACTGAATCCAGAAATGTGTCAACAGGAGACTGGCTGCATTACTTACACAAAGGGATATCAAGAGGTTATTCTGACAGTGAGGGCTATCTGGTGGTGGTGGTAATTACTGATAAAATATGATATATTGGTAAGAAAGGAAAATATTTGAAAATCAGCATATATAAAGTGATACCATTTTATAATTTAAAAAATACTCTTTCCTCTCCCCCCTTAAAAATATGTGGAGGTATATATTACATATTAATATGTATTATCTTGAGGTATTAGAATTAGGAATTTTTAAAAAATATATTTTCCTTTTCCATATTTTTTGGGCACATATCTAAGACAAAAAATAAAGTGACTTTAACTGAATCCACTGTGGTCATCATGTCACAATACATGTAAATCACACCATCATGCTGTACTTAATAAACTCAGACAGTGATGTACGTCAATAACTTCTCAATACACCCGGAAAAAAAATTTTGAAAGTCGTTTTGATCTTGAAAAACCTCCGTGAAAAACAAAAGGCACTGGGAACACAATTTTCAAAATTAAAAAAAGAACTGGGAACACGGAAAAAAATGAGACACATGAAGATGAGAAGCATCATTTAATAAAGTGTTATCCCAGTCTCCCTCAAAATTCCAACGAATTTTAAGAGGAATATGAAAAATATTCACAGAGGAAGAAATAGAAAAGGTCAATCAACATTTATAAAATTCTCAACTTCTACTATTGTTCAAAATGTGCATAACAAAGCCAGATTCCAGTTGAATATTTGTTTAGTGCATGCGTGCCTACTCTGTCAGACAGTGGAATCCATCCTTTATATTAATGATCGCAATTAATTCTTCAAGGTCAGTGTTTATTTCCTTTTCACTGTGAGGCAAATAGAAGGTTTAATGACTTGCCTGAGGTCACCCAAAGGGTGATTAGCCCAGTCCAGATACAAACATTGGCCTGCCCAGCTCTAAAGGGGTTGTCCCAACCACTGTGCTATACTGCCTCTCATGTTTTCTTTTGTAAATCTCACCTCTTTGTGTCACATACTGCATGGGTACATGTATACCGAGAATCTAGTATAGTACTTGAGCAAAATCATCCACATCAATAGCCTTAAAAAGGCTCATTATTATTGAAACAGAAAAAAGACAGGTCAGAGTCTCTGGACCCACAATCCCCTTTTAGGCATCTCAGCTAAGGGAATCATCAAAAATTCAGAGTAAGGGACAAAATTATTATTGTATTATTCATAAATATTATTGTATTATTCAATACAATTATTATTATATGGAAAAACTGGGAATATCTTAAATGTCTAATGAATTATTATGCATACAAATTATTCAATTAAAATGGTTTCCAGAGTAGTGAATGTAGATAAAGATTCACCAGATAACAATAAGTGAAAAGCAGGATACCATCAGGTGCATGTATGTGTACATACATACGTACACACTTACATCCACACACAAACTTAGTGCAAGGAGATACCTCACAGATGAAGAATACTTTGCTAGGTGGTAATGTCATAGGAAATTTTTTTCTTAATTTTTCTTTGTAGTTATAGCCAAATGCCCTACATTGGGGATGCCTTACATGACCACAAAAAGATAAATGTAAAGTGCACAGTATTATCAAGTATTTCATGGCTGATTTTTTTTGTTTGTTTTGCATATTTTGGGGGTTTTATTTCCCTTTGTTTATAATGGTAATTTGCCTTCCAACTTGCAGTGTTGGATAAAAATTTGGCAAATGTCCATGGACATCATCATTTATCTGTCTAGGGCCCGGGATATATTGAAAGAACTAGTAGTTTGCAAAGTTCAGAGAGTAAACTTCAGCACAAGCCTCTGTGTTGGTTCCAGATTACATCTGTAGCGCGATTATCTCAGTGTCATATAAAAAAATAATTGTCTCTAACCCATTTTTATAGAAAATGTAGGTAATTTCTGGCTTCACAGAAGCATGAACTTCTCCCTGCATTTTTATATACCCGTTACACTGTGTGATGGCACTTGCACCAAGTATAATATTTTACTACTACAATTAGGATTACAGAGATAATTGCTTTTTTTAAGGGAAAACCTAACCCCTTACTTTTTTATTCTTTTAGATTCTCACTTGGTTTTTGGTGACAATTAGCAGAGGCCAGTACGAGTCTCTCCTTGTAGAATATAATTTTTGTAGCATCCCAACCTAACATCGTCTAAACATGCGGGGGGAAAAAAATAGTTCAGCCGGGTGTGTGTTCTTTACTTCAATTAAACTCACACAGTTGGATACTGACTGTTGCCAAAACAGTAATATAATTTATACATTATAGTCCACACAGTAAAACTACACTAAAAGTCATTTAACAATATTTATAACACCATAAAATACAGTGTTAAAATATATGAACTGCAATATGTACCAAAATTATAAAATTTGTTTCTCATCATCAGTGATTAAAACCAGGATCATTGCTCTAGCCTCAATACCCACAACTCTGGTGACAGATTAGAATTCAAATCTTAATGATCAATTTACAATTAACAAGATAGAAGTGAACCAAATTAAACCAACCATTATATATAACGAGACCCAATGGACTCCCATTGTTCCTCTGAATTACAAAACGCGAATCACAGATACACAAGGGGCAGTGTTAGACATCGATCCGCAAGCCTAGCAACCCAGAAAGTGACAGTGATGGGAAAAGAAAGAAGAGACGCAAACCACCCCGTAGTCCGGGGTTCTGTCCTCCCTTGCTGGCCTGTCTCTCCAATATCGGAGTGCGGAGGGGCTGCAACCCGGCCCAGGCTTGATTGCCACCCCCCCCCCCCCGCCCCCGCAGCGGGCAGAGGCTCTCTCCTCCCCGCGCCCATCACTTCTCAGCTCTTCCCAGGCCGAGGTCTCAGCCCTGCAAACTGCACTGCAAACATTTTACTGCTGATTCATCCAAGCGCCTGCGGAGAGGGAACACTTCCCTCACTTTGATAAACAGGAATCACAGTTGCACCAAAGATATTTCAATAGCTCCACTTACCACCCTCAGAAACAACCCCAGGACTGTAATAAGTCCCTGGGGTCCCGGGGAATAAAGACGAAAGGGTAGCTAAAGTTTACGAGAGCGTCAACTACAATCAGCCAGCGTGCCTGCCTGGTGCCAATTAAAAGCAAAACGGAATTAATTGTCCCGTCTTGTGGTCAGAAACCAGCTCTAGCAAATGCACGGAATCGGCAGTTCATTTTTAGTTCGAAATTGGGCCGTGCCATTCACGAACCCTGGAGTTACAGATACCACCCAAGCCGTGTGGAATGCGCCGGGCAGAGAGTACCAGGCTGATCACTGGGGAGGGCTCGCAGACAACGGGAGCTCAGGGCGCTGCCGTAATACCACGCACATGACTTGGGGAGAAAACACGTATGACGGGCGCACCCGGAGGGACCGTTTCTAAACCCCTGCACAGGGCAGCCTGAGGCTGGGGTAACGAGTCAGAGCTTCCGCACAGTGAGCCCAGGCTGTCAGCGTTCCTAGGGACAGCATGGGCTCTGGTCAAATGGCCAGATCTGCGAGTGAAAGAATAAAGCTTATTATAAACGGTGTGAGCCATTCGGTTAGTCCGGGACTTATAAATAATGGAGAAGTCCTCGAGAAACGTCCCGAGTAAGGAAAGGGGAGCCGCAAAAATTGTTCTTGATTGTTGAGTAAAACAAAATAAATGCACTCACTTTGAAGAAAAATTTTACTGTAGTATTCTGAGGGAAAGCTGGCTCGAAATTACCGTGAGGTTTCATTGTGGACACTGAACTTCCACAAGGATAACACTTCAGGAAGCTCAAGAATCTCCAAGATTTTCCTCACCTCAAAGCACAGGAAAAAATCATTTATCCCCAAAGTTTAGTACAGGGTGTACAGAAGGCTTCTAGAGGGCTTCATAAATTTATACTCTTTATTTAAAAAGAAACATTCAGGGCCCTTCAAGTTATACAGGTGAATTCAAAGCAAAAGGTAATGTCAAAATCAAATGACACATTTTGTACGAAGTTTGAAAATGTCATCCTTTTCGTAGAGGGAGCCAGAGGGAAAAGAGACTCCGTGGACAAGAAATTAAGAGTCAACAAATGACCAATCTTAAAATCAGTTTATCGTATCTACCACAGTCTCACGAGACACACAAAATGAGTATTTTATAAACTTCGGGGGCTCTTAAAAATTTTAACCATAATAACAACTTTTTGAGTGTTTACAAGGGCTAGGCCTGCCCTTGTTTTGGATAAACTTGCAAAGATGCAGCAGATGCCATTTTAATTCTTCAGATTTACGAAACAGGCCATCCCAGAGCAGGACTCCAAACACAACCGGACCCACAATTTCCCGATTCTGCTTTGCCTTTAAAAAGGCTTTCCTTGTGATATAGACTTTATGTCTGTCAGAATGGCACTCAGACCCTCCGTGGAAAAGACAATAATAGCTAGGTCAAAGTCAAATCCAAACTGGCCGAGTCAAGACCCTGAAAACCGTGCCATCTGCTGTGGTTCTGCTCCTGTGTGTCAAACCCCGTGCAAGGTGCCTTCCATTTTTGCGTATGCATATGTGTGCACCTGTATATTTCTCAGTATTTCTCATCCCCACAACAATCCTGCAACACGGTTTTAGAAATGTCTTAGGGGCGCCTGGGTGGCTCAGTCAGTTAAGCATCCGACTCCTGGTTTCGGCTCAGGTCATGATCTCAGGGTCAGGCTCCACACTGAGTGTGGAGCCTGCTTGAGATTCTCCCCCTCTCTCTGCCCCTCGTCCCCCCAACCTTCATATTCTCTCTAAATAATAAATAAAAATAAATTTCAAAAATATACATATCTTAGGGATGGAGAAGTTGAGGTTTGGAGAGATTCAGCATGGTACCCAAGGTCATGCGGCCAGGAGGCAGAGTAAGATTTGAACCGAGTTCTTTCTGGATTCCAAAGTGGTTTTCACTGCACCCTGCCTGTCATCAACGCAGGAACAGGTTGGGACCAGAGCCAGGTCAGGATACGAGGGATAAAACCAAACTTGTTTCATTCACTTAGTAAGTACATACTGTGTGCCAGGTACGCATCGGACAGACAGAAGCACGCTCAGTCGGCAAAGCGCTGGTCAGGAACTGGAGGAATCTGAAGCAAGGGGAGGGGGCTCGGGGCTGAGGCTCAGTCTCACTAGATCAGTCCAGGATAAATGGACAGATCTAGAGCAGAAGAAAGAGGGCCCAGGATGCAGGGCATAGGCAGACCCAGGCTCCCAGGCTTACCCTCACACGACGAGCATGCCTACTTCCCCATGGGAATTTAAAGAATATTTTTTCTTTTCCAGACTTTCTCATCATAGCTGCTTCAGCCTGGATTTTCTTTGGTAATAGATGTAAAATTCTTACTTCTTACTCTTCTTACAAGAAAGATCATAGGCCTTGGAACTAGAAATATCTATACTAGAACTCTAGCTCTCCCACTTCCCAGCCATTTAAACACTGCCAGTATTGGTTCCCTTACATGTAAAAGAAGATAATAATTCCTGTCTCAAGTTGTAAGAATTAAATAATATATATTGAGCATATAGTACACCTCCTTCTCCTTTACAAGCTGCCATTTCCGGAATTATGTCTCCTTAGAGAGTAAGATAATTAATAGTCAATCACAAAGAGATCTTAAGATGACACTCTTTTAAGTCCCAGATCAACGCAGTTTTTTCTTAAATTGTAATGGTCCAGGTTTTTTTTTTGTTTGTTAGTTTCTAATGAATTACTTAGATTTGAGCTTATGTGAGGCAAATCAAATATTTCTAGTTAGCAGCAACTACTGGTGGTATATTATGAAGGTCTCTCCTATGACAAAATCATTTGGGTTTCCTTGTCAAACTTCTTGAAGATATCTGGTATTTTGGCACCCTGAGCTTTTCTCTACCCAAATAAGACCTTTAATTAGTATTTGCTATGAAGGTGCACATGTCAGAGCACATTCTGGGAGCTTTGTAGGAGCCTCTGCTTTCCTGTGAGCAAAAAGAACTGGATTCATCATTCCTGTGATTCCCCAAAGGATTCAGGGATGGGGAGTCCAACAGCTAAGCCACTCATTGATGCAGGAACCCAAGACAGAGCTTGGGGTGATCGGATATGCTCTGATTCTCTAGGAATTCTTTCTGAACAGGATACCTGAGGCAGAAGTTTATTTGCTGAGCCCTACTGCTTGCTCTGTGTAGATCAAAGTGAAATTCAGAAAAATACACAAGAGATCTATAGGTTAGTTTTCCATTGGGTTGTATTTTAATGGGACATCTGATATCTGGTTTGTTTACATGAGTGACACCTTTTATAATTCAATTTGAAGTGATTCTGTCCAATACCATTCATTTACAAGAGGAAATCATAGTTGAAGCAGGTCAAGTAAATTTGTCTGAGATTACACAGTTATTCTCAGAGCTGAGATGAGAACTCAGGCTTCTTATCATTTAGAATATAAAATCATTCATTCATGGAAATAACCTGATTAGGAAATGTGCAGAAAATAATTCACAAAGATCCCAATTGATGTATTTTAAAATAGAGCAGTGTACCTACAAAATGAATGACAGTTGTTCTAATAAAACGAATCAATTTTAGGAGAATGAAAGGATGGTTTGGTTTTATTTACTGTCTATATGGACACTTTAGAAAGTGTGTGTATTAAGAAATTGTCCATTCAGAGGAAATATTTTCACAGGAAATACATCAACACATATCTAATGTTGCCATCAGCCTCAAATAGTGGAAATGCTGTTTTTTTAAGAAAAAAATTACAGTACTCACACAAACAGTGCTCAGTATTGTATAAGTATTGTATAATATTACCCACCTGCTTTTTGTAGAGATTTGCTCCAGTTTCTTGGCTAATGTACAGCACTCTTCCTTTAACTTTATCAAAAATGTATTCTGGGAGGTCAGCAATGAATACTGTTCATTTTCTAGAAATAACAATAAACCCCCCACCAATATAAGATGTTTATGGTTGTAACTCTGGAAGGCTTCCATATGTAGACCAGTCAAAGTTCTAAGACCACTACCTATTTCCTATAAGCCACTAGGTCAATTTCAGTGTCCTCAAAGTCAAGGACCACTCACCTGGCAAGACACTAAATTTGGGAAGCATTAATTTTTCTAATAATTACACCCCGGAAACAGTTTGAATCATACCAGCTCGGGGGAACATTTCAACGTGTCGATAAAGTGTCAGATTATGTCAAGTGGAGCCATGGATGCTTATGTCTTTGTAATATGCACGATATTGTATTTTTATTTTGACAATTTCACTATAAACAGTGTCAAGAATGATCACAACTAGATAATTTGCAACTTTAAAATAACAGAGGAACTCTCTTCTATACTGTAATTCTTGCTTTATGTCTCGTATTTGCCCACATATATCTCACTCTCCCCACCTCTTGTATATGCTTCTTTCATTATGAAGGTAAAATAACAAAATTTTCCCTAGAAGTTGGATTTCATTGTCAACAGTACGAGTATCACTGAAGATGTGGTCAAGAATTGAAGAGAGCGTGGGATTTTTGTGCAAAATAAAAGGAGTATTCTTAAGGTGGTCTTAGCCATTAAATCCTCTCACACAGCACTTAGAGATTCTGCCCAAGACTCCTTGATCACTAGAATCCTGCAAGCAGGAGGGGCAAACACTAATTTTTCCTAGAATTTCCTCCTCTTCCTTTTAGTGGAAAAACACCTCCCGAGTCTGGGAAAATGCGGGAGGGTATCATGTGGGTCAATATGACATTTGCCTCTTTATGAGCAAACGGATGACTTAACGGAGGTTACTACCATTTCTCACCTATAGGATGAGCACTCCCTTTTTTACCCTGTCATCAAATACAGCGTGCACGAGATCATGTGAAAATTATCTTTACGTGTCAGGCTTTCTTTCCAATTTCAGCCACTGACTGGCAAAAAGCATAGAGCCTACAAAGCAAAATAAATCAAGGCACTAGAAATTAAGCAACACTTTTCTGGAAGAGGCAGGATCAATTAAACTTTTGTTTTAATAGGACAATCAGCTCAGAGTATGCGGTGTGGAATTATAATGACTGACGCAGTCTTGTTTTGACTCACACTGTCTGTGAACACACAACTCGAAAGTGAAAGGAGCTACAGAACGCTCCAGCTGAACGCATCGAACTGCCTGCTTCGAACAAAAGTGCATTTTACTTTCAAATGAAAGGTAAAGAGTTACTGGCCAACTCCGTCTGCGGAACAGCACCGATGTGATGAAAGATGGCAATTTTTAGCCAAGCTGCCAGCTGTGGTCAATGCCTTGTATTAGTGAATTTTCACAGCGGTTTGAGAACTTGAAGAATGCAAAGGATTAAACATCACTCTAGATTGGGCTGGGGGAGGTGGGGAAATTATACAAATGCTAAAAATGTTCGAAGCTGCAAAGATTAAATAAAGGAACATATCAATTTGGAGCCACTGAATTACATCCAGCTGCGACAGTGAATTAAGAACCGATTAATGGCTAAAGCTTTTCTCCAGTTTGGATGCTGAAGCAAACTCATTAGGCTTTTAGAGGAGCTATAATGTGTGTACTGTGGGAACTGTTCAATGCTATTCAGGAGACTCTCACTGTAAGCTCAGAGCATTTCCCGCAGAGCTTCTGATGCTATTTTTTTATATAACATGTGTGCCTGAAAACCCAGCCAAAAACAAGCCCTTTGTTTTTCTACTTTGTTGTGGTCTCTCTCAGCTTTACGTTTCTTGAACACAGGTAAATAAACTCATAATCCAGATGGTGCAACAGATGTGAGAGCAGCACTCTGAAATCAACAGACAGTGGGCAATACTTTCCATTTTCTCTTTTAAACGCTAACTAATATGTAATTCGGAATCTCCGGTGTAGTTAGCATCTGCTCCCTTCGGCCAGCCAAAGGTTACAGGTGTTCCTGATGTCATTTCACAGTAAGGCGTGGGCCTGGCTTGTGAGCCAGTGCCCAGGCTCTAATCTTTCCTACCACCTACCAGTTCTGTCGTGCTGGGCCTCCATTTGCTGTATCTTCTGTGTCAGCTCCTGCTCTCTTTGCTGGGCCTGAAGGGCTTGGGCCTTTGCTTCGTTGCTGAAGCTCTGCTGAATGCTATCTTTTTCCAGTCTACAAAGCAGAGAGGAGACAGACAGAAATGTAATCTACACACGCACCGAGCCTCACCATTTCCCCTACAGACCACGGAGAGCTGAACGCAGTAAATTGTGAAGCAGAAGATAACAATCTTTGTCAGACCCCCTGTCCCCCCCCCCCTCCACCTTCCCAGCTCCCTCTTCCCTCCCACCATCCCCCCATCCACCCTGGCCCCCTGGGGGGAGGAGAGCCAAAGGGCCTTTCATGCTGTGTTTAATACATGCCATAAATCAAAACAGATTCAAGGATACAACTTTAAAAATCAAGAAATCGTGATATCCGAATACTGGTATTTCGTAACCTGAAAACACAAACCTCCTTTTCAGTAAGACTGTCAACATTCTGGGCCACCATTCCGGGCCACCATTCCGTGTTTTAACTTTTGAACGGTCCATATTTCCTACAGATCTTGCAGTGCTATGAACGGCACAGTTCAATACACCACAACTTAAATTCTTGAAACTCAGCTTTGTAGACCACCTCTGCTTTTCCTCCCCAACTTAAAATGGAATCTCAGATAGAATGTAGGGGATCCTATCCAGGAGCAGGGAAATGGTTCTGCATTTTTCGTTAAACATTTTCACATACTAGGCCATGTAATGGGAACAGAAATCTGACTACGAGCACGAGTAACTTCCCCCAGCACTTCTTAAAAGACCCCTTTGGTTCACATTGAGGCACGTTTGCAGGATGAGAATATTCCACAGTCCAAGACGATGTGGTCCCCGTGGTGATGGGATGACCGACCCAGTGAGATGGGTCATTCTGCTCCTAAAGTGTTTCCTAAAGACAGAAAGTGCCTGAACAGCTAGAAGACAGGACCACGCCTCTGACAGCGACACTGGCCGCCCCCCACACATTAGGTTGGTTCCTTACACTCTAAACACAGGTAAGTGAAACGAGGGTTTCCTTTAATTAACTGACTTAGTTATTTCTAACTCCTATCTCCTCGTGGGCATTTCTCATCCGTGCTGTTTTAGTTTACTAATTGAGATATTTACTGCCTTGCCTTTGCCAAACTAAAAATAAACAATTCCATAAAGCTATCACTAGTCGTCTACATACCGCTGTGGAGCGTCGATTCATTGGCTTCTAATTATAAAGCAACATAAGGAAAGTCTGTATTGAAACTGGTCAACGCATGCGGTAATGTTGTAGTATAAAAGTTCAGGAGGAATCTATACCCATACCTCACTCAAACGGAACATTAAGAGTCCACGCTAAATGTGAGAGAAGGTCCCTTCTGGTGCATCTAATAACAGCCCCCCCTTGGACTTGCTCCAGGGTCTTCCCCCACACTCAGTTCCAAACCGGTATATTGCAACAGATACACTAGGCCACTCTTTGCCTTCCCAGTCACACCATGCGTCTTCTGCCCATGGATCACTGCATATGTCTCTTTGTTTTCCTGGGATGGCTTCCCCCCTGCGTCCTGTTCCTCCCTTGCACCCCTACGCCCACCCCTGTCCCTCTGCTCAGTGAACACTACTCCTTTAAGGTCTGCTCAAAATTCTCCCCTCTCCTTCCATTCTTTCCGAAATTAAGTATTCTTTCCTTGATGACCTTAATATATGTTGTAAATGAATACATCCCACTAAGACGGCATTTGTCACACTTGACTTACTGCTTCTTGTCATCTCTGTCTCTCTAAATCCGGAGCCCGGCTCAGGATTGGCACACCAGCAGCGGGCAGTGAATGCTTAATGAATGAATAGATGTTCTTAGACCCTTGCCATTGGGGAAGGGAAGATGCTGTCTTTACCGAGCCTGGAGAATCTGCTCAAGGCTAGAATGAGGAGGCAAAAACTTTTCAGACATGTCAAAGAGAAGAGTGCCTGGAAGAGAGTGGTTCTAGTGGCTTCGCCAGCTGGAGACCATGCTGCGCAAGGAATCAGCCTAAAAAGAGCACTGTGGACTCTTCCACTGAGGGACCACCCCGAGGTCAGACCCCTGGTTACAGGCAGGGAGATGTGAGGCTCTGAGACCACTAATAACCAGGTAGCTGGACAGTGCACTGCTCAAAACCAGCATCCATTGGAGAGTGAAAAGGAGCGCTACTGCTAATCACATCAGGACAACAGCCATAATCGGGGCCACCCTTTGCAAACCAGGGCTATGGTTCTCTTGCATAAAGGGGTTGCCAGTCTTAACATCAATTTTTAGCATGAGAAGTTACCTCATAACTGATATTCTAAATTGACTATGGAAAAAATAACTATCGTTATCGTAGTTCTCCTTATAAAATAAGACAATTTAAAAGGATGCTTACTGAGTGGGGCACCTGGGTGGCTCAGTGGGTTAAGCCTCTGCCTTCAGCTCGGGTCATGATCGCAGGGTCCTGGGATCGAGCCCCACATTGGGCTCTCCGCTCGGCGGGGAGGCTGCTTCCCTCTCTCTCTCTGTGCCTGCCTCTCTGCCTACTTATGATCTCTGTCTGTCAAATAAATAAATAAAAATCTTAAAAAAAAAAAAAAAAGAATGCATACTGAGAAGGCTAGGTGATCCAGTCATGATCCTGGGGTCCTGGGATGGAGCCCTGTGTTGGGCTCCCTGCTCACCAGGAAGCCTGCTTCTCCCTCTCTCTCTGTTCCCCACCCCCCACCCAACTTGTATACAAGCTCTCTCTCAAATACATAAATAAAATCTAAAAAAAAACTCAATGCTATACCAACAAATGTTGTATCATACACCGAGTTTTGTTTCTTGAGTGCTTCTCCAATTTTTATTCTATTTAAGAAACATGTTGTTTTGTAATTTTTAATTGAGGTATAATTGACATATAACATATTAGTCTCAGTTGTACAACATAATGGCTCGATATCTGTACATAGTACGAATGATCACCTATAGTCTAGTTAACATTTTTTTTCACTGCATAAAAACACAGCATAGCTTTACTTTCCTATTTCCTCCCTCCAGCCCCCTTTCCTTCTGTGTTGCCTTCTCCCCTCGCAAGTTCTTTCTGACATAGTAGGCTTTTTATAAAACCTTAGAATGTTAGAACTGAAAGGGAATCTCAAATCTGTTTAATCAAATCCTCTCACATTACAGCTGAAAGAAGACACAGGCTCGAAGGTTGCATTGTAAGTGATGTGAAGGCAGAGGTGGGATTTGAAATATTCTGATTTAGGGAAGCCTATTTTATGGCGCTCCAGAGGCAATGCAATGGTGGATTGAAAGAATTAATAAAAACCACTTATGTATCCAAGGGAGGGATTAGAGAAGAACCCAATTCAATTCGTTTAATATTTATCATAACTCTTATTATGTGAAAGGCACTCTGCTAGGCACTGGGTCAAACAGAGATAAATATGGCAGAGCCCTTGTTCCCGACAGGGACTTCAAAATGGCTAAAATCGGAAGCAGAAGGTGGAACACACCAAAAGAAATCTACAAGGGGGAAAGCTACCGAAGCAAAGAAAATGAGAGGCCAGTGCCAGCTGGGTGGGAGAGCAACAGGAAGGGTGGCTGTACTAGTCTCCCCCAACTGGGTTCCTTTCAGCTCTCACTCAGAACACTGACGATCTCGCTTAATCAAACTTGTAGTTAGCCGTCTTTTATCAACTGGAATAAAAGCGATGGCAGTAAGGAAGAATTTCTTGGTTGTGGTTAAAACAAGGCTGAAAGATTTAGCCATAATAGCTAAAAGCTGGAAACAATCTAAATGCCCACTAACCACTAGCTGGTTAAACTGGTGGTATCGCCTTGTGGGGCTACTTGGACTTGTAGGAATAAAAAGGAACAGCTACTGTAAGTAGCACACACGGGTGGGCCTCAAAGGCAGGATGCTCCGTTAAAGAAGCCAGACCTGAAAACATATTGTATGATTTCATTTACATGACATTCTAGAAAAGTAAACACTAGAGCCGTAGGACCTAAGAACAGGGGGTGTGTGTGAGGGAACGAAGGGGCATGAGGGACATTTGGGGTTGACAGAAGTGTTCTGTGTCAGGATTATGATGGTTTCACCTCTGTATATATTTCTCAAAATATTTTTTCTTGCACACCTACAACTGGTGATTTTTATTATATTTAAATTTACCTCCATAGAGCTGATTTTAAAAAGGAGCAAAGGCAATAGAATAGGAACATCTACCGTCTTCTCCAAGTTATTCACCATCACCAGTGGCCATATGTGGGCATGTCCACGTTTTCTTGATGACAGTCAATAGTTAAAGGAAGTACACAAGCACTGGACAGTCCTCGAACATGGATAAGTACACAGAGAGGTGCTGTCACTCCTTTTTTCCAATGACAGTTTGGGCTCATTATAGTCTCTAAAAATGTCTGCAATGATATTTACCATCCCATTAAAGAAATGGACTGAAGAATTCACTCTATGTTTTTGATCCTCAACTTTTTGTATCATTTATTATTTTAAATCCTGCTATTTTTAAAATGTTCATATCACAGAGCAAAAATGACTTATTAGATTTTTTTAAGGACATTCTAAATTTTATAGCAACATTGAAGGATTAAAAGTTTCTGATGATCCCAGGCGCCTGGGTGGCTCAGTGGGTTAAGCCTCTGCCTTTGGCTCAGGTCATGATCCCAGAGTCCTGGGATTGAGCCCTGCATCGGGCTCTCTGCTCAGCAGGGAGCCTGCTTCCTCCTCTCTCTCTGCCTGCCTTTCTGCCTACTTGTAATCTCTGTCTGTCAAATAAATAAATAAAATCTTTAAAAAAAAAAAAGTTTCTGATGATCCTAAAGTTCATCGATGAGTCTAGGACAGAAATGATAAAGGCTTCAAGTCTAACACAAGCATGGGGCCTATAGCAGTGGTGATTTGAGGCACCAATCCCATATGCCATGATTCTAGTTACCTTTTGACTAGGGCTGAAGTTGGAGTATTAAACATACAACCCTTTTGGTGAAATGGTGTTTCCCTTCCAAAGTACAATACCCAGAGCTCTGTGACAGTAGAATACTGGTATGACAAAATTATGAGGCATAACATGCTTACCAGCTGAGAGCCATTCTTGATGGCATTATAGAGAACAGCAGCAGGAAGGCATGGGTGTCATTGTGAGTTAAGACACATGATGTCCATGTGTCCCAACACTGGCGATATTCTCTTTGATCACTTGGTTAATATCATTGGTGTGCTATTAACATGTTTAATAACTGATTCCCAGAGGGGGGAAATTGCTTATTTGCAGTGTTTACCAATTTTCAGTGTAAATGCTTCTATTACAGCCTGTTTCAAGCCACCAACGTAACATCACAGAACAAGGAGTTAGGAAGAAATACACACTGTTGGCTTTCATAAGCTAGCATGAGCCAACCCTGGCACAACACTGGTTAGGTGGTCTCTCCCAAGCTTCTCCACTATAAAGTTATTATTTCCCTCTTTGTAATTCATAGGTAATTTGTTGGGAGGTGCTAAGACCATGCAAATAATTACCCTATTCCTCATTAAATTCTCACCTATGAGTTTTATATCCAATGGTGACTCTTCTACTCTAACTCTAACATTCTTTCTCACTTATTAGTTGACATTGTGCTATAAGAACGGGCTTTCCTTTCTCTCCCATTATTAATTCATTGATATTAGCATGGAGTCATGGATTCTTTTTTTACTCAGTGGTCTGTAATCTATTATGGTCTTTTTTTTTTTTTTTTTTTTGTTCAACTCATCCTAGATTTGGCCAGTGCGAACCCCTCCAAGCTGTTTCCTATATCTCTATTATCCCTATGAACTTCTTGGCTTTCAACCCCCACCAAGATGTTTCAGGCTCGTCTGGTACTATCTTTGTACCAGTCTTGCAATCAGCCTTTGTCCAAGGAACTCTTCTGCCTTTTAGTGGAGAATGGTATTTAGAAACCAAGATCTGTCATCAGGTGGTACACATTGCTACCTTGAAGTCTGCTCCTAGGTCACCTTAGTAGACAGGACCAGGATGGGAATAGACATATAAATGTATAAATATATAAGTATTTTTCCAAATATGTTTATACTAATAGTACATGTACATTCACACCAATCTCTCCAATTCTGATCCAACAACATACATAGAACCTAGTTCCCCTCTTTCCATCACTATAACTTTCCTCCTCAACAGTGAGAAACGTGGCTCCCATTATCTTCAACATGTTTACTCATTTGTTCAATCATGCACAGTATACACAGAAAGTACTTTCAGAATTGCTGATCTACTACAGAAAGCATATCTACTGTGAACTAGAATTAAATATTTGCTTACAGTTTTGTTTGCTTTGTGTGTTTTTTTAATTTTAATTTTTATTTATTTATTCAGTTTTACACAAATGCATACACACCATTTTCAGTTGATTTCCTCTGTTCTGGGAAAATTACATCTTGAGGGGCAATAGAATACAGTAGAAAACACACAGCTGTCGAAGAATGGCATTCACTTTCTTATTACCTGTGTGGCCATGGACAAGTAACTTTATTTAATCTTGGGGTTCTTCATTCAAATAGGGCAGAAAAAAATCCTACCTTAAAGGATTAATAATTTTAGTAAGTTATTATTTATTAATGCTTACCATAAGCTAAGCTCTTCACAGTTAGCCTTACATTTATTCCTCATACCAACCCTCTGAGGTAGATTTTCTTATTGTTCTTACTTTATAAATGAAGAAACCAAGGCCAAGAAAGGTAATATTACTTATTCAGAATCTCTTAGTTATTAAGGGGCAGAACCAGGAAATCCAGGCCAACCTGACTCTCAAGTCCACAGTACGAATCCTTATACTTCAATCTCTAGTTCATCAGGGGTGCAGAGAAATGAGAGAAGGCGAAAAGGACAACAAGATCATTGAAATAATTAGATTAACCCTAAGTGTGTGTCTTTTAATACCTATAATATCCATCTGGAGAGCCAAATTGCAAGATAGTTCTCCTTCTCCTTTTCCATTTGTCCCATATGTTATTGGATCACTTCCTCCTACAGTGACACTATCAGTTAGCTGTATCCTCCTTAAAGAAATTCATTGGCCTAGGGACGCCTGGGTGGCTCAGTTGGTTGGACGACTGCCTTCGGCTCAGGTCATGATCCTGGAGTCCCGGGATCGAGTCCCGCATCGGGCTCCCGGCTACGCGGGGAGTCTGCTTCTCTCTCTGACCTTCTCCTCGCTCATGCTCTCTCTCACTGTCTCTCTCTCAAATAAATAAATAAAATCTTTAAAAAAAAAAAAAAATTCATTGGCCTTAACAAAAGCACTGAAAGGAGGGCACCTGGGTGGCTCAGTCATCTGCCTTGGGCTCGGGTCATGATCCCAGGGTCCTGGGATTGAGCCCCGCATAGGGCTCCCAGCTCAGTGGGAAGCCTGCTTTTCTCTCTCCCACTCCCCCCTGCTAGTGTTCCCTCTATTGCTGTGTCTCTCTCTGTCAAATAATAAATAAAATCTTAAAAAAAAAAAAAAAAAAAGCATTGAAAGGTGCACAACTACGTCTCTGGACTCAACCTGGCCACAAAGTCCTAGAAGACAAGACACGTGTATCTTATCTGGAAGGTGAGTACCTAAAAAACAGAGACCTTGGTTTTGCTCACTAATTTATCCCAAGAGCCTGGAATGATGCCTGGGATATAGCTGTGTGGTCAACAGAAATTTGATGAATGAATAAATGAATGAATCAACAAATGAATGAATGAATGAACAAATGAATGAATGAGCAACTCTAGGAGATGGAAAGTACCAAGTCTCCACACAGGTTTAAGTTTCCTCCTGTCTACTGATCAGAAGAGAACAGGATCAGATAATCCCTACTTTGGCCAACAATTTGATTCAGTTTTACACTGGTATGGACAATAACAAAATAAAAACAGTAAAATTAGTAGACAACATGATGTCTTCCATGTTTGACAAGAACACAAAATCCTGTACTTGTTTACTGCTAACAGGGGCTATGCTCTCCTATCTGAGCAAACGTAGAAAAACTAGGATAGAACAAACCAGGATAAAAAAAAATACAAGAGGAGTAGCTTTCAGTAACCCCTACTTCCTCAAGTACGCAAAAATCCCCTAATGGCATCATACATATTTCCTAGAGTAAATTATTTCTATTTTCTTCACTGCAAAGTGTGTCAGAATTTTAAGTACAACATTGGAAGATGAGTTATCAGATTAGAACATGAGTCACTTCTAGGAAAGGAAGCAGAAACAGAAAGGAGATCAACGTCTTTCAAAGGAATAAACACAAAAGAAAGGAAATAATTAACAAAAACAGCCCTAAAAATAATCTGCTCTCCAAAAGTGTTCTCTTACAGTATCTCCAAAATAACTTGAAAGCTCTAACCATCAAGCAAAGGAGGCCGTGCTCGACGAGATACTGCCTGCTTCCATGCGCGCGACTCGCATTTACTTCAGACAAAACCATGGACTCTTACCAACTCGGGGTCCTCCCCGTATCTGTGCTTTCTGTTTTGCAAAGAACATTCCAATGCATTGACCTCTCTACTCCTCATAACAATTCCGGAAGGCAGGGAGATGGAACAGTTAACCTTGCCTGACATTTCTGGACAATTCTCAAGCCCAGAGAATTCAGAGATGTGCTCAACAGCACACAGAGTGCAGAGCTAGAACCGACACCTGCCTCTGGCTTCAAGTTCAGGGCACTTCCATTCCATGGCATTGCCTCCCATGAGAGGTTCCGTCAGACTCCTACTGCTCATCCATTCAACAAATACTTAAACACCTACTTTGAGCCAAGCACAGACCGCCACCGTGCCTTCAGAATTCACGGTGAAGAAAACAGACAAGAAAGAACAACTGAAATGAATGGGAAATAAATAGGAAAATAGGGCCGAAGGCCTGCCATCATACAGGAAGATAGGACAGGAGTGGCGAGGTACAGTCAGGGAGGATCTTAGGAAGCTGAAATATGAGAGGCTGAAAATGAGTTGTAATTAAGCCATCCAAAGAATGAGAAGAATTTTGTAACAAGTGAAGTGGACAGCGTGTGCAAAGATTCGGGGAGGAGCGAAAACCCAGGTGCCTCTGGAACACTGCGAACAGCCTTGGCACGACCAAAGGGTGGTATAGACACGTTGCAGGGTAGAAGCGAGCTGCTGGTAGAGAGAGGCTGGAGAAAGAAGAGACTGAAGACGTAGGCAGGAGCCAGAACACGAAGCTATTTTTAAGGACTTCATCCTGAGGGAAGTAGGGAGCCAACGTAGGGTTTTAAGCAGGGGAGTGTTGTGATCACACTCATGCTTCAGAAAGATCACTCTGGCTGCAGTGTGGGGAACAGATGGGGAAGGGACAACATTAGAAGCAGGGAGAGCACTTATTACTACAGCAATAGCAAGAGCAATTTCTGAAGTCGTTTCCTAGATGTGGTAGCTACCATAGGTAGATGCTGACACTGTACAACCACCAAATGCACATTACAGCAGTTTTCACCCTTAAAACATCTCAGAGCTGAGAGGTCTCTGACGCGTAAGTGATGTAAGTCTCTTCTAGTTCACGACACCATGGGCCCAGTTCACTAGACCAAAGAATAAAAACAAATATGCTACTGCAGAAAATAAATTAGATCAAGAATTTGCCTTTGCTTCTTCCTATCGTCAAAATATCCATGTTTTCCATCTCTGACCCTTCTATGCAAACTGATCACTTTGGCCCATCCCTGCCTTTCCTCTCCGAAAAATGTCAGTGTATCTCCATAGTCCCCATAATTCATCCTTCTGATGAGTAACTTCAGATGGGACATCAGTAGGATCAATGTATATGTTATATGACTTTTCTGTACCCTGTCAATGGATATGGCATCATTGTCAAGTTGTGATACCACTGACTTGAAAAAGTTTCTATTATTAAAATGTTTTTGAAGCTTATTTCTCAGATCCATTATTAAATGGGCAATGTGTTGGCTGCTTCGTGGCTACTAAATTTATTAAGGAATAGGCTGTAATAGCAAGAATTACAATTATTAAATACACTTTATCACACCTTATTTCCCAAGTCTGATAGAGTCATGCTTCATTTATCTGGGATGTTGGGAGGTGAGACGTTCCACCTGGAAGGATTTTTCCAGGCAGCAGCCCCACAGAAATCAGACCATTTGCAGTAGAAAGATGTCTAAAATATATACTAATTACGGCTCTGCTTCCTTGAGCAAACTATACCGAATATAATGGACTCCACTCGATAGTCAAGGTCATAATGTCAAATGAGGAAGGCTGCCTGCTGCTGCTGTTGCCCTTCCTGGGAAGCTCTTGGGCTCACTGCTCAGCCTTGTACCTTCAGGTGCCCACCACCAGCGACTGGAAACAGAAGGCACTTTGTTGTTACAAAGCTGCTGCATGGAAAATCTCAGATGCTATTCTAAAGATCCAGGGAGCAAATGGAATGATGATCTGCTCCTTCTAATTTTTCTAATTTCTAATTTCTGATTTTTTGCATTGGTCATTTTGTAAGAGTTGCTGCCATGCTTTTTTGGTTTTGTTTTGTTTTGTTTCTTAGAAGTAGTTTTTATTTTTTTTATTATTATTTTTTTAAAGATTTCATTTATTTACTTGACACAAGTAAATAAGATCACAAGTAGGCAGAGAGGCAGACAGAGAGAGAGGAAGAGAAGCAGGCCTTCCGCTGAGCAGAGAGCCTGACGCGGGGCTCGATCCCAGGACCCCGGGACCATGACCTGAGCCGAAAGCAGAGGCCCCAACCCACTGAGCCACCCAGGCGCCCCTAGAAGTACTTTTTAATTTATATCTCCGTTTATAGCTATGGGTCAAATGGCTGCGTTTACCAGAAATCTGAGGAAGCTGAGAAACACTGTAATAAAGACAGTGGAGTTTTCATTGTTACTGAAGTGCTGTGTTTTTGGTCAAACACCCAGTATGTTTGTACCTATGAATTAGGGTTGTTTTCAACTGACTAACCTTGGCTTAGTAACAAAAATATAGTTCATTCATTTTTTAAACTTGATTGAGAGCTGCGTAAACTTTCCATAATTCTGCATGGGATTCTGGAGCTGGAAAGCACAATTATATTTACAGAAGAGAAAACTAACTTGGGCCCAAGTGTTCGGATTCCCATTCCAATGTTACTCCCCCTCTTTCAAATTAGAGAAGCATGTTTCTGCCACGGGACTGAGGTCATTTTCCTCATGAAAACATTTTCCCTTGGAGTCATTTTATAATTTAACGTGATTTCTATTTGGCTTGGAACATGGGCTTACAACTACTCTTACCTACCTTTGAAAAGTTCCTTCTCCTAAGAAGCCAAAGTGTGTGTTGGGTTTTCTTCCTTTGTGGCCGCCAGGAGGCCACGGCGTTCCCCATTCCCGCGGCTGCAGAACTGCCGTTTCTGTCCCCGAAGACCTTCTTCTACCTCTATTCTAAATCTATATTCAGATGCATTTCTACAGGGTAGCCTGTTCTGAGTGTACCCAAAACAGGGGCATTCATGACCTGAGGAAAGGAATCAAAGCAACTAAAATCCTGAAGGGCCCCTGAAAGCAACAATGTGCCCTTGGCCTTGAGGCCTCAGCGCGGAAGCCCACTGCCAGCAGGGCCGGGTCACGTATCTGCACACAGGAGCCCAAGGTTAAGAGCTCATACCTTGGTGTCAGCCGGATCTGGCGTCAGAGTCCCAGTGTGTTCACTGACTAGCCGCGCACCCCAAGCAAGTCACTTACCCTACGACTCCGTTTTCTTAAATGTGTGATGGGGTTAATAATGTACCTCTCCTTCGGAATACCAGGACGTGGTATGCAAAATATACTTAGTATAGCACGAGCATATCCTGTGTTCAGAAATACTAATCGGTACCACTATGATTCTCATTATTGTTTCCTAGAAGACGACTAGTCAAAGTGCAACGACCCACACGATTATCTCAAAGACTCACAAGCTGGAAGAAAGAATAAAAAAATTTCCCCACCAAAAAAAAAAAAAAAAAAAATCCTTAATTTCCTGATAAAAGCCATATGGGAGGAGTGGTATTGTACAGCGGATATGAATCGGGGCTTTGAACACACACAGACTAGATTTGGGACCTGACCCGCCAGCCACTTGCTGTGTGCCATTGGAAGGGACCTCAGTCTAAAGTCATTTTCTCATTTAGTGAAACGATGTTGTCTGAATCCGTGAGACAATCTATATAAAGCAACCAGCAACATCCAGCCCAGAACACCATTTGATGAAGGTCTACATGCAACTAATGGCCTGGTATCTAGTTATTTCATTGTCGAGTTTATTTTCAACAGCTGTAAGGTGTAGAGGCACAGGTGGGTTCCTAAGACAAGGAGAACTGATGCCCGGGGCTGCTGGGCCGGCTAGGAGCTCAGCTGCTCTGCAAAGAATGACCAGTAAATGGCAGCTTCCTCTGTCCTCCTCCCCCTCCTGCTCCAAGTGGCAGTTCTGCAGAAAAGGACTAATCAAAGACGGGCCTGGCTACTGGCTCCAAAATTACTGAAAAAGTTGACATGATTTTCTTGTTTTTATAGGAAGATTCCAGCTCTTGTAGAAATAGAATTCAGGGCTTATGCTCAGGAGAAACTAACTGCATCCAGACTGGCTGCTGAGGGGAAGCTGCGGGCAGTGAACACAAGACTGTGTTAGGACTGCCACGGTTCTAAAGCAGCCACTGGCCACGCGTGGCTGCCGCTACCTGACACGTGGCTGGGCTGAAGTGAGAGGCGCTGGAGGTGTAAATAATACACACCAGGCTGGGGAGACTTAGAAAAAACAAAACAAAACAAAACAAAAAACAAAAACTCATTAATTTATACTGATTACAGATTGAAATGATACCACATTCTGTATTGGGTTAACTAAACTATTAGAATTAATTTCACCTGTTTCTTTTCACCTTTTAAAATGCGGCTATTTGGAAATTTTTCATTAAATACATGGCTTGCACGTTGTGGCTCTCCCTGTATTTCCATTGGACAGTGTGGGTTAGAGCATAACTACTCCTTTGTCTACTTCCTCAGAGCAAAGAGTCATTTTCAATCCTCATGGGCCACCAATCAATAGGTTTTTGTTGCCAAAACCTGCTAACTTTAAGTGCTTCATGAAGATATCAAATCTCATAATTTTTTATAAAAAGCAAAAGCTATTAAAATAATATATATCTTTTTACATTGACAAATTTCTCACTTAAATCGGCCAGTCACCACTGCTTGAAAGGAGAAACAAAGGAGAATTCTGATACAAAACGAAGAACAGCCAATGCTGAAGCAGTTACCATATTACACAAATGTAAGCAAAATAAACGCTTTAAAAAAAAAAATCAGATCTGGTTTGAAGCACCTCCCCAAATACATATGCATAATGAAAATTAAATTATAAAGCCTGGTAAAAAGTATTCCACACAGCCAAGCTGGCAAATTACAGAAAAATATCATTATGAACATGCATTAGGACTCCTAATAAGTAAATGTGCATACAGTTGGAAAATCTTCAGCATTTAATAGTCTTTCTGTAATTGTTAAATGGCAACAGCAGATTCCCTAAGAGATTTTTCCTCCTGAAATCTGGAGGTAATCTCCTAAAATCTAAAATTTTTCCTAAAAAAATCTGTTCCCAACAGATTTTTGAATCTCCAATAATCAACCTTGTATCATTCATTACTTGTTTCTCCTAAGAAAAAAACCTCAGCACTTTCAAAGTTGGTCAAGAGGACTGCGCAGTCGTACTACTCAATGTGTCAGCCAGTTTGATCAACCATCCCACTGCCTGGTGAGCTATCTCTTGCCTCTGTAGTTCTCACTGACTGCAGAGCAGAATCTGCACTTTGTGGAATTCAGATAAACCAATGAATGGTTTCAGCATTCACGAACCCGGTAATGGGAGGGGTGGGTGGGAAGCCAGGACCACACATAGCAAGCCCTCGCGAGAGTCGCTGTTCCAGCCATCATTATCCCTGCCACATCATTATTTACAGAAAATCTTACCACAAGGAGCTGCTGGAAATAATGATAAATTATAGGCACCTCCAAATGTATTTACAGAAAAATTAACACATTAGGAGTGCTCGCCTTCTCGACTTCTAGAGCTTACTATCCATGAGTAGCTCCTTTTCTTCAGGATACTGGAAGGGATACACTTAGATGGAAGCAATACTGGGATAGCAGGAGTTGGAGGAGATTAAGGTCTACTGCAGAGTCTGATTTAGGGGCCCAGACTTTGAATCTGGGCCAATAACTCCTGGCTGAAGGTTTTCTGAAACGATTTATATCCCAAAGCATCCACGGTATTTTACTCTATGAAATCTTATTCTAAGAGTCAACCTTTGAGAGAGGTGCCTAAACCTGCCCAACTGACTGGTCTAGTTACTTGCCAAGTTTATTTTCAAGAACTATTACATATAAAGTTCAAGTTGGAATGGTGCAGCCGGAAGAACCCATTGTAACGTTACTCACACAGCTGACCATTCAAGGAATGGTCAGACGTGTTCCCCCACGCTTTAGAGGACGGACTCAACCAAAGCTGAAAGGTACCAACCCACCTGCTCTCTGCATGAATGGAAGGGCCGGGGAGAGAAGTCTCAGAGGCGCAGATAAGAAAACAAAAACTTCCTACATGGCACAATTATCCTACCATGAATGAATTTAGAGTAAGTTTTCCCAAAGTGTATTCCTAAACACCTGATTCCTGGGAGAGATGTGGAGATTTGATAGAAGAGTTTCCATAAGTTGTATAAATTTGGAAAATGCTGAAAATGAAATCCCTTTCCAAGAGAGTCACAATGTGCACTAGTTAGCATTTCCAAGGCTCTGAGAAGTCCAGCTGGAAAGAACCGTATTCAATTCAACTTTCCAAAAGGAATTGATCACAGAATCGATTTTCTCACAACACCCACTACCAGAGGCAACATACAAAGTGTAATAAATAAACCTATTCTGGAGCCTAATTGCTGAGGCTTGAATCCCAACTCCGCCTCATTGCTAGTGCCGTGACCTTGGTCAAGGTAGTAACCTCCATACACCTTAGTTTTCTTATCTCTAAAATGGGCTCATGGCAGACTCTACCTGAAAGGGTCAAGTAGAGTCTAAGTGAGTTAATGTGAATAACGTGCTCATCATGGAGTAAGCAGTGTGTCCTGGGAGCTATCTTGACCACTGCCCCCAGGAGGAGTGTTCCAAGAAGTGGTCATTGTTTGTAAGTTACAGCTCTTCTGTTTGTTTCAAGAACTAGTAACCGTGAGGAAAAGTCCAAAAAGAAAATTGTTTTTCCTTTCAGCAACAGGTTGTGCAAGACTCCTACAGAAAGATTTTAATAGGTTTCTTCCGACAAGTCATGTTATCACTGAATACCAGGGCTGTATAATGTAGAAAAGAAAACCAGGAACAGCGCTAGACTAAGAGGACGGAGATGGAGACTGCACACTCAGCCTTCACTGAAGAACTCTTGACCTTGGGCAGGTCACTTAGCGTCCCTCACCTCAGTCCTCACATACAAGAATGAGGGCTGGATTAGGCTTGTTTCACTAATTCATTCACTCACGAGGATCTGAGTTAAGGAATACTTTTAAATATAAATAATGTTTTCCAGATTTTACACACACACACACACACACACACACACACACACACACGGAAGTTACTATATCCACCTTATCCACTAGGATAAAGGATCACCACCCCTGCACTGAAAAAAACCTGCAGTGCCTAGTACAGCTAATTCTGAATGAATGCCTATTTAATAATAATCAACGTGTTATCCCTTCATTCAAAAAAAAAATTACAAAACCCCTATGACATAAGACACACTGCTGAGTACAGCTAAGTTTACGTATTTCTGGAAAGCTACGAGTTCCACCTATAAAGAGCTTGCCGTTTAATTTGTGATGTAAGCAAATGATGACTAATTGTTACGGTTTCTTTTCCCAACATTTCAATTTGTATCCCATAATTCAGGTGAGTTCTGTGGTATTATTTTACACAACAGGACCACAGTAGTATTCTATATTATTATAAAAAGGCTCTGTATTTGTTATAAAACAGATTTTACAAAGGTATTCAGGAACTAGGATGGAAGAGATGGCAAACTCAGTACATTACGATTAAGGCAAGTATGCCCCAATCAATTTTATGTAGAATTTTAGGTTAATAAGAGTATCTATTAAATGAAAACTTCTTAACAAGTGAGGGGAAAGAGGCACATTTTGGAGCTGGTTGTAAATACAGGTGATCAATTTCCTTCTGTTCAAAGAAATCATTTACTCTTTTTCCTCCAAATAGACAGTTGTGTCCATGTCTTAAAGAGAAATGACCAAAAGCACACGGTTCTCCATGAACAACACAGGCGTGAATAAATATGTTCTATCACTGCTAATCAAACTGCAGTTCTCTCTTCTCACTGACAAAAGCAAGCCATGGATCATAGATGTGATCTCTAAAATCAGAATGTTCTCAACACCCGCCCTAATCCGATGTTAAGCTACCCGATCCGGCTGCTTGGAGACGGGGGACGTGAACGCAGCACTCACTGGGTACACCCCGGGTATCTAATCTTGGTGGAAAGTGTGCAGAAACTCTTGCGGATAAATCACTAGATCTTTAACATCTCAAAATAATTGTACATTTTCATCATTTCTCTTGGGGATGGCTTCATAGCAGCTACTCCTCACTTGGCAAGTCTTTATCAGTAATGGAACGTTGGAAAATTTCAAGGATGGCAGGGGTGGAGGAAGGCCCACGTAAATGGCATGGGTGATGTGACCAGGCAAATGATTAGCACGGATGTCTTTGGTTTGCAGAAAGTTTAATTTTAGTAGGTCTAAGAAAACAAGAAAGTCCTCGCTTCCTTGCCGCACTCTACACTGTTCCTGTTGTAAATGCCTCTTGAGTTTGCAGGTGTCCGCCTGAGGGCAGGTCACGGAAAGTCAGTGAAAATCAGGGCACCCTCAACAACACAAATTAACCTGCAGATCAGGCAGGCAAGTGTGTATTTCAGAGCGCATTAATCTTTCTGGAACAATCAAACTGGACCTCACAAAATGAACAGGGACTCCAAACAACAAAAGCAACCAACAGCATCTATTCCAACATTGCAAATTTCTTAGATATTACAGATGTCACCCAACAGTGCATGCATTTGCTTCCCATATGTGAACAAAACTGAGGCATCACAAGATAAATTTGAATGGAATGTTAACCTTCACTTAAATTTTTTTTTTCTTTGCCTAGCTGACGACACAATTTTAGTATTATCACAACGGAGCTTCTGGCTGGAAAAAAATTAAATTAATGGATGGATTTAAAAAAAGCTTAGAAACTTAAAAAAAAAATAAACAACTTTCAAATATCTGTACTTGATGGTGTCAAGAGCCAAGATGAATGTATTTCAATCGCAACTTCCAAACTAAACTCACAAATTACTACCATTATGCTAAGTGTTAGCTACCCCACTGTGCAGTTTTGCTTTGTGAATTTTTACCTTCCTCTATGAACACTTTTAGCCACTGATCGCACAGCCTTTCAATGTTTTCTGCCTTTTCCTTTAAATAAACTGGCTCTGGCTCCTTCCATCTGGTTCCCCTTCCGTCAGCAACCCTGCACCTGTTCACACCTCCTCTCCTGTTGGATTCCACTGAACATTTCCTCCTCTGCCAGGGCTATTCTGGCACTCGCAACCTTTCTGTCATTCAATCCATCTGTCAGAAGTGAACTTTGTTTACCGCAAGCTTCTGCTTTCTTCTTCAAGAAGCAAAGCCCCTCAAGGTCATTGTCAAATGAACTGTCGGCATGGATTTAAATCCTCTCCTGCTAACCAGCAGAAGATGAAGCTCTGTTGTGTAATGCACTTGTGAAAATTACTTTTGGGTTCGAGAAGACAATAATTTGGAGTCAAAGTAGTAAGACGTGGTATTTTAATGATCATTTGTAAAACCAGACAGCTGATATGTATTTCCTTCATGTGTGTCTGCACTTCTTATTATATCGAGTATGAACTATATGTATAAGAAGCAAAATAAAAGTTTTTAAGTGAAATCAAAATATCATAAACAAGTTTACACTATGTAAAAATTGCTCCGTACTATACAGCATTAACTTGAGGAATAAATATTTTCACTAATGAATTAGCCAAGGGAAGGAGTATTCCAATTAAGAAATTTTACACTGAAATGCTTAAAATGTACAAATATGTACCATTTCAATTATAAGCTATATATTAACACACAGTTCCGTTACTGCTTTGAAAGACTGAACCCATAATACACAAATTGAGTATATTTTAAATTTCATCATTTAAAAAATAAACAGTTCTGGTCCAATAATATTCAAATATATGTTGCCCAACAAGCACACCATCATCTAGCTAAAGAAATAGAAGTTGTACCAACAGGCTAGTTCTGGGGAGAAAATGAACTCATAAAAATTAGGTGAAAATTATACTCTCCAGTGAATTTCTTCTGTGTTATCCCCTGCTGTCAAGTATTCACCCTCCCTTCATGAATCGGACATGAAATCACTTTATGTTGCATTATTTCCCAGCATTTTAGGCAACTGTATTCTCTAGGAAAAAGGCAAAGCCATGGCTCGATTCAGTGTTCTTGCAAGAAAAAGGGAGATCACCTTTTTAGGAGAAAAGAGATGACACAAATTTGAACGAAAGCACTGTTACAAATAAATGTAAGCTAAATGTAAACCTAAGGGCCACTTCATTCATAACACTGCTTTTAGATTTGGAGGAATTAGCCCAAGATTTTGTCCTATTGCATATGCTTTTATTAAGTACAATTAATCAAGCCAGGAAAATTTTCTAAATCCTTTGTAGAAAAGGCAAAAATTAAAGCTTTTTTTATGGACACAGAGTTGCAGGCAGGTTTTATTAATAACAGCAGCCTAAAAACATGCAATCTAAAATTTGAATCTTTAGGGTTTGATTGATTAGATATTTGTAATTTACCCCCAAAAAAGGGCTTTCTCAGAACAATTCTTCAGATGTGTTAAAGAAAATTATTGTAATGCTAAATATAAAAACAAAAACAAAACCCGACAAAGACAGCTTCAAATCCAAGTGCAGAGACCTTCTTTTTTAGCTCGAATTTCAATTCTATTCTTCATCTCCAAAATTCCCTATGTCCTAGAAATCATTCTTATGTAATATATACAATGTAATTGAAGGTGTGGCTTTTGAACACCAAATATGAATTCTAAGAGGTGCTTCCTCCTCTATCTTCCCAAACATGGTATCGAAATAAATTGTTTTTATGTGGAGAAAATTCCAGAGCTAGTATCTAATTTACCCAGCAAGTCTGTTTAATATTTTTCTGGGGTTTTTTGTTTGTTTGTTTTTTTCTCTTTAGTCTAATCCGTGCCTGACAACAGTTTGGTCACCTGGATGCCTGCTTCTGAATAGCATGGAAAGGGTACTGGTAATGTGATCACTTCCGTGGTCTGATTTGCTATCTAAAAGAAAGAAGTATTAGCAAAATGCTAGTTTCACAGGAGCTGCTTAAATCACCGTGAAGGAACGCTGCATTCTTAGCAAACTGCGTTTCAGAAACACACTAGTAGGCTTGTTTTAGAAAATGTATAGGCAAGAACGTAAACAAATGAAAAGCCGCTCAGCTGAACAGCACTTACACTCACACACGGATGCGTGAGTGTGCACACACATCCACTTTTCCCCTCCATAAGTGCGGAAGAAAAAGAAAAGGGGAAATAGCATCACGATGGCTCGGAGCGAAGGAATTCGGAGGCTCCTGTTAACTGTTATCTGCCTCAGGTGTAAGATGCTTGTTTTATCTTTGAAACAGAAAAACGAGGAAGAAGTTTTAGATACTTTGATACCAGCACCTGAAAGACAAATTTCACAGCAAAAATAAAGTGGCATTGAAGCCATGTTGCTAGGTTTACTAGAGAACAGGGAAGCTGTTTCTATGGGCCCTGCTAGGTGAGGACGAAGAGCTGATGTCACTCACATTCGTTCATACCAGTTTTCCCAAAGCAGCATATGGACGTAGGCTGGAAGGTAAAAATACTTCAGCTCCTTAATGGAGAACTGACCTGCCTTAATTTATCTACATTCTGAGTGAGACTAACGGTTCTGCTTTTCTAAGAACTGAAAATGATGAGCATACAATGATTTTTCTCCGGTGTGTGGGTTTTTCTGCCTCTCTATCCACACAGCCTTTTAACAACAGAGAGGGTACTCCTCCTTCCACTGCCTTCCTCGATTACCTAAAGGCAAGACCTTCTTTCAGATGGGAAAAATATTTGCAGGACTGCAGGACAAAGAACTGAGATATTGTCACAGAGTTGAGCAAAGGGGGAGAAGACAAATTTGCAAGATTCTGTGAAGAGTAAGGAGAGACTAAATGACAACTTTAAATCTGCCACAATCATTTACTAATGTGCTGCTATATCAAATAAGTCTAATTTTTTGACAGCACCAAATTAGATTTATTGCAGAAACTGCTGCATAAATAGCATATGGCTATGTTATACCACCTATTTCAAATCCTGGTAATGTTTCCCCCTCCCCCTTCAAAATGAATAAATTGAGCCAAGCTACAAAGCTTCTGGAAAAAAAAAAAGAGAGAGAGAGAGAGAGAGAAATATACTAGTTCAAAAACAGATGTAGGAGATCTGGATTTCTTTGTTAAAGTAATAGTTTTAACATGAACGTCCCAACTCTATATTTAAAAAACATGATTCCTTAATGAGTTATTAAATTTAATAGATCATTTTCTCTCTCATTCCTTTCAGAATGACTTAATCTTATTTTTGTTTTAAGGTTTGGGGTTTCTGAATGATGCCTAGCTTTTTGACGTTCCATCGCAGTTTCAAGGGCGAGAAAAGGAGGTCAAGCGGCTCCAATTAGGTTCTGGGAAATTATTAGGCGTAATCGCATGTATCGTCTGTGGGTTTGGGTCTTCATTTGTCAAAGACATATGTGGTGGAAATCGTATCAAAAAGTCTCTTCTAATTTTAACTCCAGCCTTGGTACCAGAAACTCTCTGATGTATAAAATACATAAAGTGATCACTCCACGTGCCGCACTGTACACATTAGGACGGCAGGAACCCCTCCCCTCCCAGCCCCCCCACTCCAAATGGCACAAAAAATCGAAGTTCCACCGTAGCCGGGACCGAACACTCACGCCACACGTTTCGCGATGGACAATGCTTCCTTCCTGACTCTCTACCCCGATGGCCAACCCCACCCCCAACGGTGCTACAGTTCAACTCAGTTTTTCTCTTGGAACAAAAGTTTCCGCTCTTCCGTTGATGGGAAAGACATTGCAAGGTCTTATCTCAGACCAATGGGCACACCACTGCAAACATCATGGCACTCGGCTACCCCGCAGACTCCCTCTCTGTGGTCAGTCTTCCCAGCTGCCCTATCTGTTACTGTCTGATTAGTTCTGCTAAGGAGCCCCTCCCCTGCCAGCTTTCGGTGCCATCTGTTCGACACAAGATGGCTGCTGCCCAGCAACCTCGCACTGCCCTCCTACCTGGCACCCGGCTACCATCCTTACCCCAAAGTGCTAACACAGGTTCTCGCTGCTGGCAGAGTCAGGATTTCATTACTACTACTTTGACAAGTGCAGGGTTGTTTGTAATTTCTCTTTTATCCTGATTTTGATTGTACAACCACCTCCCACTGATTCAGTTTGCTTCAGTTTTGTTGCTCACAGATTTTACTCTCCACATTAATCTCCCTCTGGCATGTTACTGCATCTGTTCCCTTTTTTATTATTAATTTTCAAATTCCCACCATTTTTGACAAAAAGGAGGTAATCTACACTCTGTTTCTGCCCATTTCATTTTCTTTAATTTGGAAGATAAGTATGAAAGCATGCCAAAGAAGTTAATTCTCCGTTAACAGTTGATTTTCTGGCATCCCTACGCCTTTGTATATGAAAAACAGATAGGAATAAATGTTGACTGAATCACAACAACACAGTCGCAACCGTTCCTGAATTTAATGAAAAGCAAACATATGAAACGGCATCTCAAAAGTTTATTAGTTACATGAGTTGTCTCATGCTGTCATCCTCTCTTCCACTTTGAACAGAAAGCCTTTGTGTAAATCAGCCCGAGCGCAGGATCTGAATTTGGGCTCCCCTTGCAGATCCGACAGGGGCTCTGTTTTCACCGTGGATGAATTTTATCTAATTCCTTAATACAATTATCATCCTTCCTCACCCCAACACTGTTGACTCATTCAGTAGTGCCTGATCCTGAATAAAGGCCTGATTTCAGAAAGAGGAAAAGGGTCCAGAACGGCCATCCGTGCAACGAGGCAGAGCACAGAGAGCCCCCGAGCCCGCAGAGCTGCTTTCATTATTTCTTGTTGGGCAAACAGCGTCTATAAGGAGGGGCAAGGTGGTTTTTCCTCCAAAGACAAAGAGGGCCATGTGAGAGTTAGGAAATGGGACGTTACATATTTAACGATACACTCTCTTCGTGCCCCTGATTCGTCACGGCCGCTGCCTTGCCAAAAAGGACTTGAGTAACTCGATCTTGTCTCAACTGCCCTAAAGTTTTCTAGCCTGAGCAAAGCGCTGGGATGGCTAGTGAATTGATTTTACACGAATTCGTATTAGTAGCATCATCCCTGAACAGATGAGTAACACCTCAGACTTACAGAACCCTGAATGAGTTTCAGTGATTTTCATACTCACATACATCCTCACAAAATTACAGTTAAGCTCGGTAGGAAATAAAGTGTGGTAGGAGACTTCTCCCAAGGTGACAGAAGGTCCTCAGAAGAAGAACCAGGACTGGTGTCAAAATCAAGCTATGCCCAGCCTGGCAAACCACACTTCCGATCCGCTGCTGGAAAACCAGCAAACCTCAAACCTGCTGAAACCCACTTTGAATGGCTCATCGCGAACACCGCCTCACCTCCAGCCCTCGCATATATTCCAATAGTGACTTCTTACTCGATTTTATGTACTTCTGTTGTTGGTATGGCTACATTTAGAATAATTATGCTCTCACCACAGGGTGGATTCTTTTGATAAAGAGATCCCTTCGTACTCTGCCTGGCTCTCCCCCCAACCATGCTGGCCGGGGCGGGAGACGCTCAGCCCTCCCTCAGGTGACCAGGCGCCTGCCGTGGACAGGTCACGCAGAGCCAAGGTGGATGTCAGCTGGATGTCAGCGATACAGGCTGCTTCCAAATGTTCCCTGACCCGTTTGGTGCCCACTCTGAGTTCCTGAATTCAGGGAACTGTACTGGCCACTAATCCGATCTCACAGAAGAGGAGCTTAATAATGTAGTTTTCCTTGCAGTGGGCCCTGGTCCCCCATGAGACATGGCCCCGAGGAGGGCACCGAGGAAACTGGATATTCTCCAAACCTCCTCCTTTCTCAGGATCCTAAAAATGAGCTTTGATTCCAACACCGAACATCAATGAGTCACTGTATAATCTACTTGTGGGTATCAGGGAAACATTAAATAACAAGTGAGTCATGCTCAATAATCGGTCTAGCCAACACTTCCAATTAGGAAGAAGTGTTTAAAAAGAAATTAAACATCAAGTTGTTTTCGTTTTTAATTTACCTTAATACTGCAGATTGGAGCTTTCTTTTAGAAAAATATTCTTACTTGGGGCTACTAAAGCCACAGCTCTAGGTTTTTGCTTTTTTTCCTCCTTTATTTGCACTGAACTTGAAGTTCATTGTTGTTGAGTCGGGCAAGAGCTGTGGGCAATCCTTTCTCGGTTTCCTCTGGGTTTCTTCAGAAAATGAGTTGGCTGCCACCACCACCATGCTCCAGGCTGTGGGCCTGTGTGGCAGGGAGAGAAGACATCCCCGGTGTCGATTTTCATTGCACACACATTTGGGCTTCACAGAACGGAGAGGAGCGAGCCAGGGAAAGTTAGGCAGAACCCACCCGCAGAGACACATTCTCTGGCAGCCTGCGACTCTAACCTCTCCCGCCCCGGGCCGCACCGGGACCAGGGTTCCTCGCCCATCAAACAGGTGGAGCCCAGGGCGCTCTGGCGGCCCAGCGTCCACCAGAACAAAATGGAACGCCTTTGCCTCCCTGGCTCTCCGACAGCCTGTTCTCTGGGGGGCCGGGTGGGGGAAGGAAAAGAGGACGCAATTTAAAACAGTACCAAGGCCATCTATTTCAAGACTTGAAGATGTTGGTTGCACATATATCCATTTAAAAGTATTTTTGACACGTTCTCTGCTTAATTTATTCATGAAAGGAGTACAAGGAAAAAAAACAAGCTTAACTTTTAAATGGAAACTTGAGGCTAAAAATTCTTCAATAAAACTCAGGAGGGGAAAAAAAAATAAAGTTCAAGGAATAGCAAGGTTTCATGTCAGGGCTACAGTCCCCTTTACAAACAAAGAGAGAGATTGGAAGTTTGGGCTTCTGACCTAAGCCACTTGTCACCTGAAAATGAGAGCAGGTCCTTCATAGTTTGCCCCGAAGAAGAAAGAGCAGAGACAAAGTTATGCAACGTTCACGGAGAATGTGCTAGACGTAGCCTGACACCAGAGACCTGCTCCTGGCCTCTGAACCGAGATTCTGCAATCCTAGGGGTATTTCTGCGTAGCTTTGAAATACGTTTTTGCGTTGATTTGTGAACAGGAGCTTCACAGCACAGGCTCTGGAGTCAGATGGACCTGGTTCAAAGTCTGCCTCTTCTGCTCGGCGCCGTCCCTGCTTCCCAGCTGCCTCATCTCATGCCCCAGCTTCCCCGGGCTTGCTGTAAGGACCGAGAAGGCGGGGTGTTTGACCTTCTCGTGTACAAGTTTAACTTCTTAAAGTTTTCTTTGCAAAACATGAGTTTGTAAAATGAAATAAAAAACAAATTACTAGAATTTTTCTTTAGTTTTAAAAGACACAAGAAAAGGAAGGAAGGGAGGAAGGAAAAGAAAGAAAGAAAAGGAAGGAAGGAAGGAAGGAAGGAGCGGGGAAGAAAGAAAACCCACTGATCATGCACTTGGTTGGATATTGTGCAATTTAAAAGTTTCCAAACCCTCAATTTTTGCATTTATCGCAGACTCATCATTTACAGCCCATCCCAGGCCACATTTCCTGTCGCACTGCTGCTGGGAACCAGGCATAGCGCTTGGCCAGTGCCAGGGCTCATCTATGCATCCTTTCTATACCTCTCTTTTTAAGCATTCTGAGAGTTCTCTAAAGAAAACCACAAAGCGATCCTGTGACGAACCTGCCTCCTTGGCCTTGTAACGTGCTGACAATGGAGACTATCACTCACACACCGACGTGAACAGAGATGTACTCTTCTTTCCCCTCTTTGCACTTTTTTCCTCGAAGGAAAAATAAGGGATTATATATTTTTAAAAAGACAACAGAAGGGGACACCTGTTGTTTGACATCCCCAGGGCCCTGGACCCCTGTTCCCCTAGTGAGAGCTCTTCCCCTTGCTCAGTGTCCCTCCCCTCCCTCACTCCAGTGCCGCTGCTGAGGCTGCCAATGAGTGCATCCAAGGGGTGGCTGTGTGATCAGAAGTGGGGGAGACAGGAAGTCACATTCTTACAGTCTGGGATCAAGGGCATTTCCTTTACCTGCAGTTCGGAAGAAAGGAGGTGACTTCATGGTGTGGGAGAACGTGAAGGAATGAGCCAACCTTAAGACAGGAGTCAAGCGCTGGGATGGACAGAAATGGACTGCAAACTGGGGTGGCCCCGAGTCCCTGCTCCAGGAGAGCCTGACACCAGCTGCGGCTGGATTTTACATGGTCTGGTTACCAGAACTAATCAGTTCCCCCATTCTGGGTTTCTGTTACCTCAACCCAAGTCCTGACTCCTCCTGGTAACCGGAGAGGTCAAACAACTCCAGTCAAGAAAGCATTTGCAGTCATTACTGCACGGAAGCTCGACGCTCTGTGATGCTCTGGGAAGACAGACTTCATCACCTCTCCCCAGTAAATCAGCCATCCAAACAGGACAAGCCACTGCCCCCTCCAGTCCACACTGTCTCACTTTCAGAAAGATACCAACACTGCCTTTCAATTATTCTCTGTCCGCGTCAGAGGACACACCTTCCCGTTTGGATCACAAGAGCAGGGAAGAGCAGGGGACCCCCCTTTCACAGGGCTCTCCGAGAGACTCCTGCTCTGAGGAATTCTCTGAAGCACCTAGCACTGAAAACAGGGTTTAGGGGAGAGAGGAAGCGCGCATGTGAAAGGCAGCGCTGTGGAAGCCGAGCTCCAGTCTGCAAGGTGAAGGGCAGGTCGGCCTCCCTTCTGTTGCGCACTGAGCTCAGCTCCCGTTCTCCATTCACTGGATGGTAAACAGGAGGCCGCCCGCGCTAATCCCCCTCCAGGTCAGGCCTGAGAAAAAGATAAAGGAGTCGAAAGAATATGCTTCAGTACAGGTACAGCCGTGGGTCTGGAGAAGAATGTTTGCTTCAGTAAACTTTGGTCGACGACAATTATACGACCGCTCCGAAACGGGCTGTTTTAATCCATTGCGCCATAAAGTGATCTACCTACATGGATGGAAGTGGTCGTCCTGTGAGAGGGACTAAAATCCCGTAGCTCTTTAAAAATGTGTGGACATGTCAAAAACCAAGTAGGCGAAGGAATTTCCACCTTCTTGGAAAGGCCTCGCTTTCCAAAGAAAAAGGAAGCGAAGAAGGCAAAGGAGAACGACAGCGGCGTTATTGGTATGTTAAGGGACTAATGCAACTGACCCCCAAACCAGGATGAAGACACACTGACGTGTACTTCTATCAGCGTACGAGGGGGCAGCTGACACTTCCTTTTATTATAAATGTACACTCCTCGTTCCTCCAGTTGTGTTTGCGGGAACAACTGCATTAGTCATTTTCCTAGGAATTCACTCGAATTCCAGCGGGATGGTAACGGTAGAGGCGTGGAGGGCAAACCACCGGGGCTGAAAACCTGCTTCTATAACATGGCAGCTGAGTGACCTCACACGGATCCTTTCACTTTTCTGTACCTGGGTTCCCTCAGCTGTAAAACAGGGGAAGATGACTGCACCTTCTAGAGCTCTAGGCAGGGACTGTGGGGGGGGGGGCACTAAACGAAAAGCACTGAGCTCAGGTCCTGGAACACAGAAGGGGCTGGGTAAGAGATGGCCAGGGCCCTTAGCCATGACCTCTGTCCTCATCTTTTTAAAGAGTTACTGCATGTAGCATGGTACCAGGTAGATCTTAAGATGGATATATTCTTAATCTCAGAGACTGATGCTCTTAGATAGTTCAAAGACAGGCTGTGTGTGTTTAATGTTCTTCATGTCTACAGGCGTGCCCTGCCAATGCCACGGTCTCCCCTATGGAGAATGACCTTTGTTCCCCTTTACCTGCTTCCACATGCCCCTGAGATCAGTAAGAGGCTATCTGTTGCTCTGTCCCTGTAATACTTTATCTGGAATCTCTCTTCTAGATCTTTTCTTTGGTTTTACCAGCTCTTTGTGTATCTTCTTTTCTTCCCTACCGGCCTGTAAGTTTCTATCAGAGGGGCCACCTTTAGTCATAGAGAATGCTAATTTGGAACTCTGGGTGTGTGTGTGTGTGGTTTTTAAGGGAGCATATTTAAGTGAGAGCATGGTATATTTTACCAACTTTACTTTAATTGTTAGAATGAGTATCATTTGATTCTCCTATACTTACATATGTAGGGGCATACAAAGTTAAAAAAGAAAAAAGCTATTTCTGTCTTATCTCCATCTTGTACTTTTTACCCTGATATATTTGAAAAAATATATATGTATATATATTAATGTTTATTGTTACTATACATGTATGTATAGTAATGTGTATATGTATGAATATGTACTATGTAGTAATATACATTGTTGTATGTATGTTTATATGTGTATTATATGTATATGTATGTGTATGTGTGTATGTGTGTATAATAGCATACATTATTACTAATGTTTGTGTGTATGTGTGTGTGTGTGTGTATATATATATATATATATATATATATATATATATATATATATAAATGTTTATTAATACTGGGCTTTGAGGGTGCCTGGGTGGCTCAGTCGGTTAAATGTTAGGTCATGATCCCAGAGTCTGGGATCAAGCCCTGTGCCAGGCTCCCTGCTCAGAGGGGAGTCTGCTCCTCCCTCTCCCTTTCTCCTGGTCATGCTCTCTCTTGCTATGTCTCTCTCTCCCTCAAATAAATAAATAAATAAAATCTTTAAAAAAAATACTAGGCTTTGAAAGAACAGTCATAAACTTGCAATACGTTGGCCATCCCTAAAATGACTTACTGAGCTCCAATTCTTTGCAAGGGGCTGAGCCAGATGCTCTGAGATATAGAACATTAATAAGACCTCTCATCCCTCATTTGAAGAGTAGCACATTCCAGAAGGGAAGAAAAGCAAGTACATAAAACCCTTCAGAGTAGTAACTCATTTTTCTCATATCTTCATTGTCCCTGTTTTGAGGAGTTCACTCTGGATGGAGAACCTTCTGCTCTGAGTGGGAGGGATTCAGAAGGAGACATGCTCCCCTGTGGCAACGGGGCCATCCAGGAGGGCTACAGTGGTAAAATCAGGATTTCAGAGCGACCTGGAAAAAGGAGGTAATATTATCATAGGGCTAGAGAAAGTCAAAGGGGTATTCTAGGTGTAGAGAATAACGAAGGGGAAAAAAGCCCCAAAGTGCAACTTGGCTTGTGACGTGAGCTCGTGACTACGATGATGAAACTAGAAGACTGGGACCCTGTCTCGGAACGTTACCTGCGAGTGGTCTGGACCTTTTGTAATAGTGTGGTGCCAGGGAAGGTTTCAGGAGCAGGTGACAGAGTCAAGATAGTTGTTAGGAATACTGAATTGGCAGTGCCAGGTGAAAAGGGCTGGAAGGGTCCATGACCCTTGTGAGAGGTCAGCAGAGGCCAAGTTATGATGAATGCAAATGGCACGTCTCCATGAAATCTCTCTGAAGTTCAAACTAAGAAAACATCTCTTTTTAAAAAAGATTTATTTATTTATTTTAGAGAGAGAAGGGTGGGGCAGGGGTAGAGGGAGAAGGGGAAAGAAACTCAAGGAGACTCCCTGTTGAGTGCAGAGTCCGACACGGGGCTCAATCTCAGGACCCTGAGATCATGACCTGAGCCAAAATCAAGAGTCAGATGCTCAACCAAGAGAGCCACCCAGAGGCCCCCTAAGAAAACATCTTAAACAAAGAATACTCCTGGCAAATTAAATGCCCAACATCATGAAATGGGCACTTCATCATGAGATGTCATCAATCACCATTAGGATCACTGACGATCAGAGCTAAATGGAAACTTAGAAATCAGGTTGCAGCCTCATTTTATATGTAAACAAGCAGGTTCAAAGAATTAAGTAACGTGTCAAATGTTGCAAAGATGGCGAATGCCCAGGAGAAGATTCTAAAACTCAGCTTCCTCAACACCCGGAGGCCCGGGGAGTCCCCTAAGAAGAGCATGTGGCTTTGCTCCAACATTCCGTATTCTTTCTTAGGCACAGATGACTCCTTCGGTTTCCTTGGCCGGCGGCTCTCCGCTCTCCCACTCTTAAGGTCATGGCCCTCTCATGCTTTCGCCCATTTCCTCGGCTACACCTAGTAGCTTTGTGTAAAAGCATCCAAAGAAGAGAGAGACTCAGGTCCTGACCTTTTTCCTCAAACTGGACCTACACTGCACATCTCCACCCAAGTCCCAAAATACAGTGTATTATTTCCCTCTTTTACTCCTTTTAAGTCCCCTCCTGAAAATAATAATTCACCTAGTTATCATAGGCTAAAAATTTTGGAGTCATCTTTAATTCTGGCCCCTCTCATTTGCTACCCTAAATTCCTCTTAAAGATGCTATTTCCCTTCCATTTTACCAGCAAGGCCACGGCGCAGGACATCATTACTACCCCTTGGACTGGGACTTATATTCTAATCAGGGGCCCTGTCAATCATCTCTTCCTCAGGTAATCTGTCTTCAATTACCCTTCATTTACCTTCTTTAAATACATATTTGAACCCGTTTAAAGTTCAAGCTCTCTTGACTTCTTACTTGAATTACACAGCCTCCTAACTGAGGGGTTAGTAAATTGCTAAGGGCCAGACAATAAATACTTGAAGGCTTTGAGGACCATACTCAATTTCGCCATGATAGCCCCAATACATAATGCATAAATGATAATCATGGCTGTGTCCAATAAAACTTTATTTATGGGTATATAATCTTTATGTGTTATAAAACATTATTTTTCTTTTGTTTTTTCCCCAGCTACTTAAAAAATACAAGAACCATTTTTAGCTCACAGACAGAAAGAGACAATGGGCCATATTTATAGGCTGTAGTTGCTGACTCTGCCCTAATTGGTCTTCCTGTTTCCTACATCAGCTCTCCAAGTTTACTCTCCACACTGCTGAGTCAAAATGCCGACCCAAAGACGTGATCATGTTGACAGCCTTGCTTAAAAATATATCAGGAGTAACCCATGACTCTCAGAATGGCCAAGACTCCAGAATATAGACAAGGCCCTTCCTCTAATCCTCGTTTGCCTTTTCCAGGCTTATCCCCTGCCACACACCTAACCTGATTGTAGAGTTTGTGTCCCGTCCCATCTTTACGTCTCTGTATATATTGGTCCAGCCACCGGGGTACCCACCCCAGCTTCTTCCACTTTGAGAACTGCTATTCATGAGCAGTTTCATTTGCATTCATGAGCATTCATTACTCAAAATAGCTACCAAACATTCCTCCTCCAGAAAGCTTTCCCCATCATCTTCACCTCCAATGTAGTGAGCCAATTCTCCTTCTTATGTGCTCCTCTGGTAGCTGTATTTCTATTACTTCAGTATTCTCACACTTGATTATAACTGCATATATGCAGCTGGCTTGGTAGAGTGTGAGAAGCCTAAGGGTTAAAACTGAATCTGATTTTTTTCTCCCTACCCAAGACTAAGCAATGCACCTGAAAGATAGTAGGTGTTCAATAAGTATCTGCTGACTGGGTGAATGTTACACTTACTGGTTGGGTCTTTCAATAAATGTTGAATTTCTATTTTCCATTTTTTAAAGTAATCCCTATGCCCACACGTGGGGCTCGAACTCACAACCCCAAGATCAGAATCACATGCTGTACCGACTGAGCCAGCCAGGCATCCCTCTATTTTCCATTTTTAAATCTAATTAGACAATAAAGGGAAATAACAGACACGTGATAGCTTATTTTTCTTTCAGACGGATCTACAGATCAATACTCCAGTTTTTAAATTTTCTTCGCCCTGGGAGATCTGCATTCTTCATCGTTACTTGTAACATGGCTTTCATATTTGATTTTAAACTTTGTGCAGACTACGTCATTTGAAATGTTTACGTTAACACTAAGCTACCTGTGTGGGATTTATTTATTTTGGCTGGTCTACGCGAGGAAAGAAAGACATAATGTTTCTCAGCCACACACTTGACTGTACTGAATCAATAAAGACTGTCGAGGAAAAGCGAACTCTAAAAAAGCCCAAAAAAAGTCTATCAGAAATATTTAGCCCAACAACCAAGCCACATTTTCAGTGCAAAAGAGAGCTACACGCAGTTCTCTGCATTTTTAATTGTCATCTTTAAATTTATGAATGTGGATTTTATAAAACACGAACACAGACTAAATGTGAAATGCTTACAAAAGAGTACTGCGCTTAGAAAATGGGTAATTAAGTTTTATTTTTCCCTAAAACTAGTTTTCAATTTTTGTAGACTTGCTGTAAATAAAGCTCAACAGAAAAAGCTTTCTATGGAACCAAGCAAAACCGTTTTTCTCAAGAACAAAGGAATTAGTTACCACTAGTCCATTTTCAGCAGTTGCTGTACCTTAAATATGCTCTATTTGCAAGAAACTGGTCTTGTCAGACAGTACAAATTGATACTGCACAGGAAAATTCCCTGGAGGACTCTGACTTCAGAAATTAACTCTCTGAATAAGACAGAATGGCGAAGGGGACAAAACCAGCATTAATATTTATTTACTGAAGCTTAGCCACACTGAGACTTTGAAAGCTGTCCTATTTCTGTGGGTTAGTAGTGCTTAGCACACAAATGCTTGTTTCCCAACAGAAGTCTGACAGGAGAAAAACTATTAACTATCATGATGAAGCTAAATTTCGAAACTTCTGGGATTAAATAATCCATAGGAACTGTTTTAACATTTTATGTTCTCAGTTCGACAAGACAATACTTCGAATGGGCACTAAAAGAACCGTTCTTATTCTACCGTATTAGGCAATTTCTTCTCATAAAAGTGTTTTATCTCTTGGGATTTTTCCAGATATCTCATGTGTATAAAGGATTTCTTTTCTTTCATGCTTGTTCCCTTTCTCCTCCTTTTCTCTTTCACCGTTTAAAAAGGGAAGTTGGCAAACCATTTGGAATATTATCATAACAAAATGTTTTTAACAAAGTTTGATTTTAACAGAACTAGAGGCATCTTAACACTAACCCAAAACTTTGGGAGGTTCACCAACCTCTAGGATATTTTTTTCTCGAAACGCAGGCTGTTCAAGTGGTGCTTTTCTCCATCTGTTATCATACCGTGCTCAGAATTACATTGTCATATTTAATGTAAAAGGGATCAGTCCCCTTTCATAGTTTAAATTCAACATATTACTATGATTAGAAGACCAGCGTTTTTCTAATTTGTGAACCAAACCGAAGCTCATAAACTTCCATGTGTATTTAGACAAAGTTCTCCATAAAAACTGAAAAACTCTTCAGAACTGAACAAACCCAAATGCTTGCTGTGAAACATGAAAAACTGTACTAAAACCCGAAGTGAGAAGAAACCACTTCTCTGGTAATGTGAAATTTCTGCTACCTCTATCTGAATTTCCTCTGTGTATGTGCATTTGTGTGTAGGCGTGCGTGTGTGTGCGTGCGTGCCTTTTCCATACAGCGGATTATATAGTGCTGCTACCTAAAATGTCTCCTTGTCACCTAGGGCTGAGCCACACGTTCCCTAAAGTTGTATGACATTGATAATCACGTTGCAGTATCTTGTGACAGAAACCATGTAACTCGAAACCACAAGAGCACGGTTATAATAACGGTTTGAATGTGAACACTGTCGATCAAGCTCATCTCTCACTTCTATACCTCCTTAGGACTCAAGTTCTGTATCTTCTCTGCGTTCCGTCTCAGCCTGCACCCGAGGGTGTCTTTTACTTTGTCTCGTTCACCACTGACAGAATCTGATTCTTCTCCTAAATATATTCCTCAGATCTTTCACTTCGACATTTTTATTAGACACAGAATTAACAGGAGAGGTAGTGGCGGTGGTAGGAGAAATATGTCATGTTGCTCCTACTGGTAGAGAACCTCCTAAATATTTGAGCATTGTCGATGAAAGGTTTTGTAATATATCAGTAATCCCTGCCACACTCATCATTCACATGTCTGGGTGTTTTGCTTACCACATCTCCACTTTTCTTAATATGCCTGAAAGCTGTGTGTGAATCGAATGACTAAGACTAACTGGAGCAACTGTGGGGAAGCGGGCGGCAGAAACCAGTGGGACGGAATGGGGGCTCTGGCGCGTGATGGGATTAGGGAGTACCTGGTGAGGTGCAGTTGGCGCTGGGATTCACTCAGCAGCTCCGTCAGTTTCAGGCACTCCTCTCTGGCCCGGGCTGCCTCCTGCTGCTCCTGTTCCAAGTGCTGCTCGCTTTCACTCACTTCTGATCTCAATTTCTCTATTTCCTTAGGTGGAGGGGAGAGGGGGGAAAGCATCCGTATCAACTATATGCACTTGAGTTCAAAATTCTCTCATTTTTATGTTTGCTATGAATTTTAATGTGATGAAAAATTATTAGAAAACTGAGGCTAGCTTCCATTTTATGACAAAGGGAATTAACACAGCCAAAAATGCACATTAGTGAGGTTTTCTTGGATCGGAAGATGCAGCCTAATTTCAGGAATGAAATGATTAAATGAGAGGAGTCAAAATGGATAGTCTGTACTTTCATTCTTAAGGCTCGGTCCCTTTAAAAAATATGAACTTAAAAATGTCACTACTTTAAAAATATAACATTTTTGTTTGTGAGATTAGATCAGATGCATGCAGTGATTTACACGTGACTACTCTGAAAGGTGTATTTATGGTTTCATTTGGATGTTTTGAAAGCCTAATTAAAGGGTAAAATAATACATCTTTTAGAAAAATGTGAGGTGTAAAAGAAGGCATCATTATGATGCTCAATATCATTTGGGGAAAAATATTTTAGGAAAAAATATGGCACAAGAACCTTTAAGCGTTTAGAGCACACGAGATTTCTGAGATAAAATAATATTACACTAAAATGGTACTAAAAAAGGTAACAAAAGCACTCTAAGACTAATAAATGTGAACATCTAAAATAAATGAAAATTTATGATAGTTTATTATTTGGTCTCAGGATGAAATTATCCTTATCTTACTGAAACTCAAATATTTCAAAGCAAAAATACCTTATATAGAATGCAGGTTTTAAATAATTTATACACTAAAGTAGAAATATTTATCATGGAACATCTACAATTTAAAAAAAAATGAAAGATAAATATTCAGAGTGCTTAAACCAGAAAATCAAATAAAAGGGAGTAAAAGGTAGAAACATTTTCACATTCAGCAGAAAGCAAGAAGCAATTTTAATTCACAAAAATGCAATCTCCTTTTGGAAAACAAAGTCATATCTAAGTAAAGTGTTTTAAACTTAGTATTTAAGTACATTTCAAATTTCCTGATGTCATTACACAATACGCTGAGCACTTTCCAACTGCATTTAACACATCAGGCAAGATAAAATAATGATTCGGGTTTTTCTGACATTTACTACACCATAAATATTCAGTTTATCCCCATCAAAACCGTATATTACCCATAATTTAATAAAACAACTTATAACGAGTTCTCAAATATTTTTAGTTTCAAAAACCTACACAATAACGAGTCTATCACTTTCACTCAGAGTAGATTTCCTATATATTTCAGATCAGAATACTAACTGCCACTGATCTGTTTCTGTAAAATATTTCAAACTGATAAAGTTATACCAATTTATTTCTAATCCCATAATTTAATATAATTTAAGATATGAAAAAACATCAGTCTATTAAGTTTTATTCGCCTAACATGCAATTAACAAAAGCAAATGTGTATAGAATTGGAAATAATGTTGACTTTAAAACTTCAAAAATTCACTCACTAATTTTGTACACAATGCTATATGCAAGAAACCATCCTAGGTATCACGGTGAGTTCAGAGGGCTTCTATCCCTATACTCAGGAGTTAACAATTCAGGTGGGTAAATGAGATGTACACACGCACACAAAACTATCAAAATACAAAATACATAAGAAACAAGTGAGTGGTAAAGAAAATCTGTGCTTCAATAGGTCAGATTAGGGAAATATTAGCATGGTCAAGAAAAGTGGGAAGAAGGTAAGGGCACATTAACCATCGAATGACAGATGAGACCGTATCGTGAAAGGTCTTGACTTACTTCCAGATTAATAAAGCTGTATTTTTCTTATAGATAATGGAGAGATATTAATGGCTTAAACAATTCAATATGAGAGAAGTTCCTCTTTAAAACAACTGTTTATGAGTAATTTAAGATGGCAGAGGTGGGCAGAAGGGAGACCACGAAGAGAGTTGCAATATTCTAGACGTGAGAATAGAGACACTTCAAATGAACGTAAAGTTGGTGAATACATGGAAATAAAAGGAGAGGTATCAGGAGATATCAGAGGCGATTCCAGAATTCTGAATTTAGAAGATACCAAAAAATAACAGAAAATGTATAAAATCCCAAAGTTTCTTAAAGAGAAAAGATGTGACAATTTTTATAAGCACTGTGTGGTAATTGCCTTTGGAGTACAAATCAGCTGCTTTCTTGTTTTCATATAACAAAAAGTCAGAGGCTGCACTGAAAGCCAATCAAACACAGAAAGAAAAACATGGGCCCCCGCTTATTATCATGAGCACTGGATGTTACATGTAAGTGATGAATCACTAAATTTTACACCTGAAACCAATTTTACCATATATGTTAACTAACTAGAATTTAAATAAAAACTTGAAAAAACAAAACAAAACAAAACACACATGGGCCCCCAAAGTCAACACAAATCAGGGCTTCAGACACAGCTCTGGCACTTTCCAGTCGTGTGACCTTGGACAAGTCACTCGACTGTTAATCAGATTCTGCAGTTTAACACGGGAGTAATGGCGGTAGCAAGCTCCCAAAGCTATCGGGAAGATTAAATGAGATGCTGAGTACTTATCAGAGTGTCCAGCACATAGGAAGAGATGAATAAAACACAGTTAGTATTATTATTGCTGCTTGTTTTCTCTTTGATCTTTCAAGGAGAGCAAGGTGGGGCAAGTAGAAAAATGGACGGGCCAAAGGATATATGGCTATCACCAGAGTTCTTGACTTAATTCAATACAATTTTCCCCAGAATTCAGAGGAAAACGGAATAAAACTTTATTACAGTTGCAAAATGCAAAAAGCATTTTTCTTAGGAAGATGGAAAATTACTGCTTCTGATTGTCTGTGCCAGAAAAAGAGCTTATTGGTGCAGATCATCAAAATCAACAAATAGTCTAACCAGCTGGACCAGGGCTCAACACTTACTCCCTGAGTCAGGAAAATCTGCCATGGCACCAACTCCAACAGTCAGAGGAGGGATCTCTTGCCAGAAATGCCATGCTCCCCCTGGCAGGATAACCCTTTGCCTCACCCAACTAGGTCAGCACTGCTTGCCTGGCTGTACAGAGTGGTTCTGGGATAAAGGACCAACAGTCAGAGGCCAGTGGTATATGACTCCCAAAGTATTCCATTAACCTGCAATGTCTACAGTGCAGTTTGGTGCCCCCATCGTCTGGCTACCTAGGCAAACACAAGTCCAGAGAGCATTACACTTTACCAAAAGATATACTTCTCGTGGTTACTGAATGTAACACGAGAACTAAAAGTAGAATCTGTTAAAAGTGGCTTTCTCAGGAGAATCGTACCAAGGATCAGATATGGAGAAAAGCAGACTTTTTACTGTTTATAGTCTTCTATACCACAGGAAGTTTTTTTTTTCTTCTTGATCATGGACATATGTAACTTTATTTTTATTATTCATTAGTTTTTCGTATCAGGGTAATTCACCTAATTTAAGTCAAATAGTACTCAACGGCTCATAACAAAGAAGGGCAGCGCCCATGCTCTACCCTGTACCCATCTCCAAGCCCGATCTTCAATGGCTCACCCTGTCTACTTTCCTGATATTTATCTTCATATTTTATATGACATACTTATAACGCTATTTCTTGATTTTGCAATATTAAACATTATCTACTGACTTCCTACAGTAAAAAAGTAACAATTTAGGTCACTCAACAGACTTATCTCATACTCCCATCTAACAATTCTGGTTAAATCATAAGTCACTAGTTCATTTATATTATAATGATTATAGAAATATTGTTCACTCCTGAGACAAATATTATTTTGATTCAATTTTTATGCAAGATTTTATTATTTCTGGAATTAACTGCCTACTTTTGAATAGCTTTTTTTTTTTTTTTTAGGTACCTGACATTTCTTCCCCAATGTTCAAACAGATCTGTCAAATACCCATCAATATTTTATTTTCAAATAGTAAAACACATCAGAAAAATAACCAGTTCCTTTTAAAATTTCCCCCTAGATATATTCTTCTTGGTGCCTCTGTCTGGCCTCATTGATCTCTGTCTTGGGTCAAGCCTTAGACATGATCCTATTAGAGTTTCCTGTTTTCTGGCTGGTAAGTCATCCCATTTTTCAATTTACTTCCTTTTTTAGTTAAAGTACATTCTCCAGGTAACTTTCATAAGAAAGAATATATGAATAATACATTTTTAAATTATCTGCATGCCTGAAAATGTCATTTTTCTATGTATCCACTGATAGTTTGGCTAGGTATAAAAAAAATCTATGTTGAAATTAATTTTTACTCAGGATTTTTTTTTGAGGTTAGGTTTACTTTTTTTTTTTTTAATAAACATATAATATATTTTTATCCCCAGGGGTACAGGTCTGTGAATCGCCAGGTTTACACACTTCACAGCACTCACCATAGCACATACCCTCCCCAATGTCCATAATCCCCCCCCAACCCCCCTCCCCCTCTTAACCCTCAGTTTGTTTTGTGAGATTAAGAGTCACTTATGGTTTGTCTCCCTCCCAATCCCATCTTGTTTCATTTACTCTTCTATGAGGTTAGGTTTACTTTTTATGTATTAAATTTTATTTTGTTTTTCCAGTGTTCCAAGATTCATTGTTTATGCTCCACACCCAGAGCTCCATGCAATATGTGCCCTCCTTAACACCCACCACCAGGCTCATCATTCACCAAAGCCCTCAGTTTGTTTCTCAGAGTTCACAATCTCATGCTTCATCTCCCTGTCCGATTTCCCTCAATTCACTTTTCCTTTCCTTCTCCTAATGTCCTCCATGTTATTCCTTATGTTCCACAAGTAAGTGAAACCATATGATAATTGAGTTTCTCTGCTTGGCTTATTCCACTCAGCATAATCTCCTCCAGTCCCATCCATGTTGATATAAAAGTTGGGTATTCATCCTTTCTGATGGCTTGGTGATATGCCATTGCATACAAGGACCACATCTTCTTTATCCATTTGTCTGCTGAAGGGCATCTTGGCTCTTTCCACAGTTTAGCAATTGTGGCCATTGCTGCTATAAACATTGGGGTACATATGACCCTTCTTTTCACTACATCTGTATCTTTGGGGTAAATACCCAGTAGTGTAATTGCAGGGTCATAGGGTAGCTCTATTTTTAATTTCTTCAGGAATCTGCACACTGCTTTCCAAAGTGGCTACACCAACTTACATTCCCACCAACAGTGTAAGAGGGTTCCCCTTCCTCCACATCCTCTCCAACACTTGTTGTTTACTGTCTTGTTAATTTTGGCCATTCTAACTCGTGTAAGGTGGTATCTCAATGTGGTTTTGATTTGATTCTCCCTGATGGCTAATGATGATGAACATTTCCTCATGTGTCTGTTAGCCATTTGTATGTGTTCTTTGGAGAAGTGTCTGTTCTTGTCTTCTGCCCATTTTTTGACATGATTGTCTGTTTTTTGAGTGTTGAGTTTGAGGAGTTCTTCATAGATGTTGGATATCAGCTTTTTGTCTGTAGGGTCTTTTGTGAGTATCTTCTCCCATTCCGTGGGTTGCCTCTTGGTTATGTTGACTGTTTCCTTTGCTGTGCAGAAGCTTTTGATCTTGATGAAGTCCCAAAAGTTCACTGTCACTTTTGTTTCCTATGCCTTTGGAGACATGTCTTGAAAGAAGTTGCTGTGGCCGATGTAGAAGAGGTCACTGCCCATGTTCTCCTCCAGCACCTTGACAGAATCCTGCCTCATGTTGAGGTCTTTTATCCATTTCTCTACTTGGGATTTTTAAGGGGCTACTCCACTGTCTTAAAGATTGTAATATTGCAATTGAAAAGTGCTATGCTATTCTGATTCCTAGTACTTGGTCTCTGATTTGGTTTTTTGTTTCTGAAAGCTTTAATAATCATTTCTACTTTCCCCTGGCATTTTGAAATTTAACAATGTTGGACCTTAGAACAGGACTTTATTCTTGCTTTGTGCATGAAAGGTTTTCAGTGGGCCCTTTTCAATCTGGACGCTTATTTTCTTCAGTTTGGGGAATTTTTCTTGTATTATTATTTTAAAATATTTTGATGTCATACATTTTAATATTTCCTCTTCTTGGAACTCCTGGACATTGGTTTTTGTCTCCATTGGATTTATCATCTAACTTTTGTCTATTTCCTATTTCACTATCTTTTGATTCTAACTTCTAGAAGATTCTCTTGACTTCATCTTTCAAAGCGTCCACTGAATTTAAGAAAAGATTTCTGCCACAATTTTCATTCCCAGGAGATATTTCTTGTTTTCACTGTTTTATACAGCATGCTATTTTTATCTAATGGATATAATATCTTATTTATTAGAATGTTATAGTATTTTAAGTGTTTTCCTCTACTCTATTATATATTGCCTCAATTTCCTTTTTTTCTGCTTGTCTATTTTTAGACAATCCCTTATATTAGAGGCTTTCTTCAAATGCATGGTGATACTTGGCTATCATTTCACATTCTGAATGAAGTAGTGAACAAAGAATGGTTTTGGGGTAATGTGATACTTTATTGTTCAGAAAATTTTCACTCCTATCTCCCTTTACTGGGGATGGAATGCACTATCTCTTCCTAATGACTTTGGACTTGGCCATGTGATTTCACTTGGCCAATAGAATTTTGTGACTATAATTTAAGCGTAAGTCATAAATATACTTATGTGGTTTGGCTTTGCTTTTGTATTCTGGTGATTCTCCATTAGAAAAGAATGCCCTGGACAGCTGCTACCCCTTTTGCCTGGACTGAAGAATAAATACCTGTGGAGCAGAACCAAACCCAAATCACAGCCCAGACAACCTACAAACTATCACCCAAAGCAGAGCCACCTAGTCAAACGAAGCCTAGATCAGCCAAATCTCAGCTGATCTGAAGATTAATAAAATGAGCACAATGATTGCTATCATAAGCCATGAGTGTGATCAGTAGAAAATGATTGACAAGTCACTCTAAAGGAATGTGGTATGTGACAATTGTCTATTTCCTTAGACTTTTATTTGATCTTTAAAACAACTGCATGAAGCACATAGGGCAGGTGTTCGTTTGTACAAAAAAGAAATTGAGGGTCAAAGACATTGAATGATTGTCCAAAGAAGTAAATCCATGCCTTGACCCAGATCTTCCGATATTACTGCCTCCACACCATACCATAAGTTAAACATTGGCTTTCAATATTTTTGTTTTCTTTTCTTTTCAAACAAAACCATGGTGAGAAATCCATTTTACATCACAATTCAGAAACATGCATGTTCTTGTGCACACACATTTGAATGTAACTAGGATTTCATAAAATATTATTAATCCTTACTTTGTGTGAAGTGCTCAGATATGTCCTATTGCTTCTTGTTCTATACACTTCTTTAAAAAAAACTTCTGATTGCAACCTATAATATTATTTTCACTGTCTTGCAATTTGAAAAGCATTGTGTATTTCTGATAAATAAGAAACACTTTTTACATAAATTAAGTAGAATCAAATAAAGAGTTTCATTAAGGGGCGCCTGGGTTGTTCAGTGGGTTAAAGCCTCTGCCTTTGGCTCAGGTCATGATCCTAGAGTCTTGGGATCGAGCCCCACATCGGGCTCTCTGCTCAGTGGGGAGCCTGCTTCCCTTCCTCTCTCTCTGTCTGCCTCTCTGCCTACTTGTGATTTCTATCAAATAAATAAAATCTTAAAAAAAAAGTTTCATTAAGAGAAGCTCACACATTTCTCTTGATTTCTTAAGAAAAAATATCCAAAGAAATGAACATAAAACCCAAAAATTATGTCATCATAATCCTAGAGGATAACTACCTGGAAAAACAAAGTAGCACACATGAGTGATTTTATTCCAATGGTTGTGATTTATCCCCGCTACTAAATATTATGTGACTTAAAAATAATTTAATAATTCTTAATATAGGATAACCTAGTTGTATATATGAGGCAGAGAATGGGGAAAAAAGAGAAAAAAACAAAACAAAAGAGAACAGTAAGCAGACAGGAACCCAAAATTCTTGCAAAGTAAGAAAGAAGAACTTGTGGTTTTGAAGCTGACAAAACTTGACAGTGTGAATTTATCACTCAGAAACCAATGGAAGAATTCATACAATATATTTAGAAAATAGAGTAGTATCAGATACTGACAAATGAAACACAATAATGTATACCTTGGGAGAGAGATGATAGTTTCTGTCAAATTCTATATGGGTAGAAAGAATGAACTCTCTGGAAATTTAGAACGTGCCCACTGACACTTCTATTAACTTACAGATATTAAGGATGCTTCTACCAAATCACTAATAAGGTTTTGTCTGGAGATACACTAGCTACCTGTGGCTATTTAAATTTAAGTTAATTAAAATAAAAAGTTTAGTTCCTTATTTGCATTAATCACATGATAAGTGCTCAATATGGATTGCTTCTGCCATACTGGACAGTGCAGGCATAAAATATTTTCATCATCACAGAAAATTCTATTGGGCAGCACTGCTGTGGAATACAGCAACATGCATTTCTAAGACTCACTCTCCAAACTGCACTCTTAGAAAACCAGCCTGTGTGAATAAAAGGGGCATTTGGGTGGCTTAGTCCTTTAAAGGATCTGAATTTTTTTTTTTTAAGATTTTATTTATTTATTCAGAAAGAGAGCAGAAGCAGGGGGAGAGGCAGGCAGAGAGAGAAGCAGACTGCCCACTGAGAAGTGAGCCCAATGCAGGTCTCAATCCCAGGACCCTGGGATCGTGACTTGAGCTGAACATAGACGCTTAACCTACCGAGCCACCCAGGCGCCCCAAAACTTTCCAGTTTTCTAATTGTTTCTAATGTGACTACTAAATCGATCCTTATTCTAAGCAAATTTTTTAAAAAGAATTTTAACAAAAGTTTTTTTTTTTCTTTTTTTCCTTTCCTGAACGTTAAGGGAGGTGGCATCAACTGATCACTTAGATTCAGAGGCATTTCCTCAGAGGGAAAGTAACTCTCAGCCAAAACAAGTGTTCAAACCAGATGAGAAGGGACTACGGCAGGACAGAAGTGCCTTTCTGAAAGTATGTATCCAAAGAAAAGAAAAATTTAAGACATCTAAAATAAAACAGATTCTGTTACACAGTGACAATACAGCAGACTTCTTAGTGAAGCCAAGATTAGACCACTCTTCTGTAAGGCCAAGAGATACAGAAACAAAAACAAGAATCATTTCAGCTGTGGAGTCAATTTACCAAAAAGAGCCCGGGTGACAGCGCTACTCTTTTGGGCTGCCTTAGGAAATGCTTTCTGCTGGCTAGAAGTAGAGGAAGGGGTTGCTTTGTAATCTCATAATTGCAAATTTCTACTTATCACAGACAAAAAAAAATATTAAGCCATTCATAAGTCTAAATTTTTTCTTTGAAATAGTGAGGTGCTTTGTTTTGCCCCAAATTTTGTCATGCTCTTTCGGTGCTCCTAAGGGGTAAATTATTCGGGTGCATGGGTGGCTCAGTTATTTAACCCCCAATTCTTGATTTCAGCTCTGGTTGTGATCTCAGTGTTGTGAGATCAAGCCTTGTGTTGGGCTCAGTGCTCCGCGTGAGTGGAGCTTGAGACTCAATCTGCTTGAGACTCTTTCTCTTCCTCTGTCTCTGCCACTCCCCTTGCTTGATTGCTTGCTCTCTAAAAATAAATAAATAAAATCTTTAAAACAAATAAAAGGGTAAAATATTAACATTGTTCAAATATCCATATGCTTACACATTCACATTATAAACACCATGGAGAGAGATCTTGACCTTTCACATCTGCTGATGTTAGATAAAGGGGCATTAAGATGACCCTGGGTGAGGCGAAATCTGAAATAAGATGCGATTGTTGGAAAGCCGTAAAAAAAAAAAAAAAAGGTGATCATTTTTTTCTAATGTTCCACTGCAAAAGAGTTGTTAAGGTGCAAGAACATGGGTAAGAATGCTGGGTGAGCTAGCTGCAGATCACAGATTCCAATGGATAAAGAAGCCGCCACACTATGAGTAAAAAGGATGGAAAGAACACAATGTTAAAATCTATGTTGGATTCTTAAATTAATGAAGTAGTCAAATATATAAATCTGCTCACTGTTGACCATACCAGTTACTGGGAGATGTATCAGTGATGTGATTTGAGAAAATTATCTGAGAATAATAACTTTTGCATTTGGTTCAATACCAGAAAATGTATCAAGGGCTGTACTAAAAAATGACAGCCATCAATCGTGATGTTAAAAAAGAACCTACCACTTCTGAGACACACCTGCCTCCCGTGGAGGGCTGAATCCTTCATTTTCTACTTCGAAGGTGCCCTGTGTCTTCTAGTCTATAGTTTGATGCCAAGGGCCCTCAGTGTATACAATCCACATCACCCTGCTGGGGGGCATATTTCATCCTTGTCTTCATTCATCATGATCACAGACTCAGATGACTCAAAGTTAACGTTAACTGCAATAGGAATACATAGTAGAGTTGCAATGCATAACAGCAAGAGAGAAATGGAAGAAGTGTATATCTCTGTCCACCATTTCACTCAGTGAGTGACGTCTTAGAATGAATACGAAGATTAAGACATGAACATACAGAGCCTTTGGTCAGTCACAGCACACGGGTACCTCTTACAGTATGAGCATCCCACTACATTTAGTGCAATTTTATCTAAGAAAGAGATGTATTTTTCATACACATGGGCCCCCAAATACAAGCCTGTCTGGTCCCTGTCTGAATAAAAGGCAATCCATTCCAACAATGGAAGTAAAATAATATGAATTATTTCTGAGAAAGGGCACGAATGTCTCCAACGTGGTAGGGACATAATGCTCTAAACACATACAAAATTAATGCATACAAATCCATGTGGACTATGAAAATTATGAGCAACTTACGACATTTTCAGAAGTCATTTTGACCACATAGAATATTCCCCTTTCAAACTGAATTTAGACGTAACCCTCTCCTGAAATATCACTTCACTATAATGAAATATACTGAGTTTATTTTAGTAGTAGAATTTATTAAAATAGCTTCACAAATAATTTTAGATCTATATTTATAAACATTCTGGAAGTTGAGGGGTCATTTACATTTTACTATTTTTAATTGGAGGAATTAATTGCTTTTGCTATCATTGGTGAAGACTTTGGGATTTGTCCCTACATAATCAAGGATCTGCTATAATGTCATAGACTTGAAACAGCTTCCTAACACTGACCCCTGTGGCTACCCCTCTCCCCTCAATGGTGAGTTGAGTGAATCACTAGGTTTAAACATATCTATAAGTAAAAACTGCCTAGGAATGGTTGCTTGATCTCTTACAAATCCACCTCATTGAACTATCATCCAAGAGAATACTTCTCTTTTGTTCATAGCTGTGTGATGAGAACTATGTTAATGGAGTTATTTTAATAAATTCAAAACACTCCAGTTCTTTGGCAGTCCCATGGTTTACAAAGATGCTAATCCTATGCCATCTATTTCACTACACACACCATAAAATGAAATATTGGGACATTTAAATATGACAGGTCTTGTAATGCTGTTTGTGGAAAGACTCTCACCAAACAGACCAGTGCAGGTCTACATTCCTCTGTACATAGAAAGGAAATCCTTTAGTATCTCGTAACCATTCCATGTTATAACTTTTTTTTAAAAAAAGAAAGCCTTTAAAAAGGTAACATTTGGCTTCTTATCTTCTAGAAGAGAATTTATGTCAGCAATGTCCTTAACTTCCCAACTTAATAAAAGGAGAAACCATTTTACATTTAAAATGTGAATATATAAAATTAACTTCATAAGAATGTAAATTGGTGCAACCACTATGGAAAACAGTATGGAAAGTCCTCAAAAAATTAAAAGTAGAACAAGCGGACGATCCAGCAGTTCCACTTCTTGGTATTTATCTGAAGGAAACAAAATCACTATCTCAAAAAGATGTCTGCACCCCCAGGTTCATCGCAGCTTTAGTCACAGTAGTTAAGACAAGGACGCAATCCAAATGTCCGTGGATGAATGAATGGATCAAGAAAAAGTGATTTTAGATACTTAACGATTAAAAAAAGATGGAAATTTGACATTTGTGACAAAATGGGTAGACTTTGAGGGCATTGTGCTAAGTAAAACAAATCAGACAGAGAGACAAATACCTTATGATGTCACTTTATATGTGGAATCCAAAAAAGAAAAACTGAACTCATAGGTCCAGAGAACAAATGGGTGGTTCCCAGAGGTGGGGGGGGTGGGCTGAATTGTTGAAGGGGGTGAAAAGGTACAAGCTTCCAGTTATAAGATATCTGGGGATGCAGTATATACTACCATGACTAAAGATAACATTACTGTATTATATATTTGAGGGTTACTAAGAGACTAGATCTTACGAGTGCTCATTACAAGAAAAAAAGCATATAACTATGTAAAGGGATAGATATTAACTAAACTTACTATGGTCATCATTTCACAATATATACATGTATCAAATCATCGTATTGTACACCTAAAACTAATATAATGTTAAATGTTAATTGAATCTCAATAAAGTGGGAAGAACATGCATATGTTACATATATACATTATTTACATATATTACAAATATTTAAATATATACATATATTTAAAATATGCATGTTTTATACACTATAATCTATTATATGTGTATGCATGTTTTAAATATATGTGATATATTCAAATTACCTGAAATGTTAATTTAATAAAATGACAGGGAAATTAGTAAAAAAAATGGCCAAGAAGAAACTGCGGTTCCTTCCATTCTTCCCTGAAATAGGGTCATGGGCCTTTGGCCAAAAGGCAGGAGAGAATGGCAGGTGAAGACAACCCCAGTTTCTGTGGTGCGAGTCACCAACACAAAGGAATCTTTGGCCTGTACTCCCTAACAAATTAATGCAATTCTTTTTCATAGTAACTCTCTATATGATTCATATTAAAAAATGTTAGAGGAACTATAAGCCAATTCTCTTTAAAGCACTTTATTTTTTTTTAAGAGACTTTATCTATTTACTTGTCAGAGAGAGAGAGACAGCATGGGAGAGCAGAGCAGGGGGAGCAGCAGGCAGAGGGAGAAGCAGGCTCCCGGCTGAGCAAGGAGCCTGATGCTTCGATGTGGGGCTAGATCCCAGGATATCCTGGGATCATGACCTGAGCAGAAGGCAGACGCTTAACCCACAGACCACCCAGGCGTCCCTCTTTAAGGTACCTTAAAAAGTATTTTCCCTGCTACAGTTAATACATCCAAAATAAAAAATAAACCTGGAGTTGTTTCTCTGAAAATGAGCTGTAATAAAAACAGGAAAATCTTTTTCTGAGGGGATATCCTTGCATAAAAAAAAAAAAATAGGTCCTTTCTAAGGTCAAAAATTATTTCATATGTTTTTCTCTCTTATGAAAGAGGAACTATCCAACAAGTACAAATGCTGGAAGATAAAAGAATTACTCAAGAAAGCATCTGTAAATGTCTATCTTAAACTCAAATGTTCATTACGATTGTTGACTTTATCACCGTTTGAAAACTATTTTATCACCAACTGAGAAAATCACCCAAAGCAAAAATAAAATATTCCCAATTTAGGAAAACAAACTGTTAGTTAATTCTTGTAAATAATTCCTTCCAATCCCTCAATTCAACACAATAAGCGCTACTGAGTGCCTACTATGTGCCAGGCATTGTACAGTAAGGTATATTACATATTTTATATATGTATGTATATAAATCCAGATGGCCAGATAATTACATACACCTATACATCTTCAATCTGTCCACTATTCATCTCACTTTCTTGTCCTTTATACCTATTAAAATATAAACTAATTTCCTATCATTTTGATAAAAAAGAGCAAACCCAATGATATATCTTGTTTTTCATATCATTACCGCCTCAAATTTACAAGCTTCTGGCCTATAGTAAATAACAAAAATTACTGCAATACTCTTGTTTAGTTCTTGTAAAAATTTATAATAGAAAATCTTATAAGTATTAATATTAAGGCTCCAGGATTCATGTTAAATGAAATCTAACCATAATTTTTACATTATGTTTTTATATTTTGAGATCCCTTCTTTTGTGTCTCTCTGAATATTGTAGCTATTTATATTTTCTGATAAAATAATTCAATTGAAAATACACTGAAATATAATATTAAAATAACTTTAGTCATATTGCCCACTACTAATTACAATGTTGTTGCTACTGTAGCATTTCTCATGGCTAGCAATGGAACTAAACACAAATAAAAAATAAGACTGAAATATAAAACCACACTAAAACAATTTTAATAAATGAGAATGAAAAACATTTTCAAGTAAGATAAAGATGATTTCACTTTCCATACAGATAAACAAACTGAAATGAACTAAAAGTATTGCTATTCTAAAAGTTTTAACTGATTTTGCTATAGGAAAAATTCTAACTAAATTTAAATGTGTGAAGTTTATTATGTATTTATGGTTTAGAAAACATTTTTTTATTACTAATGTATTGACTATGCCCTCAGGTTCCCATTATGAGATTAAAAATACTTAAAAGAACATCAAGGATATAATTTATCATCCTAAATTAAATAATCTTTGAAATTTTTTCATGACTGACACTATTACCTTACATGAATTGCAGCATAAAGGCTTCTATTCTATTGGCTTCTAATGGCGTAAAGAAATACAGAATTCCAACAATTTTCTATGTTTTCTATCTATGCTTCAAATGTAATTTTTCCAACCATAATTATAGGAATACCAATATTTAAGTATGCTTTTCAAAGCCAAAATTTTTTTTGAGTAGACGTAAAACTACCAAATTATAATTTCCAAAGAAAACAAGTTAATAAATTTGCTGCTATTCCAATAGTTGGCATGGTTTTTCACTTATTATGTCAGCTATTAAAAATTGTGTAAAAATAAACCAGCCCATTGATTCTTAGTAGAAAAGCAGGCAACTGTGGCAAAACGACTGTGTCTCTTAGATAAGGCACACATTTTTATTACTGTCCAACAAGCACAAATTTAAACTCTTATACTCGATGTTACTTTTTTAGGAGTTGTCAGAAAAGCATCATTTAAATATTCTGACTCCTAAAGGGAAAACACAAGAAAGCTTTAAGGTTATTTTCCACCCAACTTTCAGGACCTTGATGTGCATTCCTTAATTTATCAAATAAATTCTCCTTCCTTAAATAATGCACTGATCATATTTCTTCTAAAATGTGCTCCTACCAAAGGACCCTAAAACATTTGGGTGTTAACTTCCTGGTTCACATCAAGAGTTTAATAAAAATATAGGCCTTAAAAAAAAAAAGATACAGTGAGAGATAGAGATGGCCGGTTGTCATCTTTATCTATCCTGTCCCTTTACGAATGGGAACACTGGGGTCCACTGGGATCAAATCAAACAAACCAGTTAAGTTCACTCAGCGGGACTAGAACCCAGGCTTCGGACTCTTCACCGAACCCCATTTCCATTCAAATGTGGACTCATGCCAAACCACAATGCTAACTCAGTTAACAAGCATCAACAAGCTTCAATTGGCAATAATTAATTTTTTTAATGCAATAAAGAAAACACATCATCTGTTTCTTTTCTGACAACTGTTATTCAACAAGAAGTTTTTCTCTGTGCTTTGTGTATTCTCCTATTAGTGAAATTCTGTCAATCTCTGACAGAACAAAATTAAGACTCAGATCCCCCTTTGTAAAACTAATTTCATAAGACCATATATGTCACTGCTTAATTTAAAAATATATGTAATTGGATTTTATTTTTATCATTATTACTGTTTTGTATAGGTGCTGGGGCAAAAGAACGTACTTCTTTTCTCTTGAACCAAGAAAAGCTCAAACATTTAGACCTATTCAAGATCTCCCAGCCTTTCACTTGAAACGGAATGATTTTGTTTCATAGGAAATCAATTTTTTAATTTTTCACATCAGTTTGAGATGACTGAGGAAATAAAACCCCTACCTAAGGAGTCTAGACCATGTAATGGCACAGATGAGGGAATGCAGCCCCTCCTCCGCCCCATACAAATATACTGGACCTGCAAGAGGTCAGCCCGTTACCACCTCCCCACTTTCTGTTACTCCTTGGTCTACTTGATGACAGAGGACAGCCACATCAGAGCTCTGGCTATAAGACTCTACAGAGAGTAAGACAGGTAGAGTTTTCCTGAAAACACACTGAGAGCATCCAAACCAAAATACTCTGACCACTGAAACAGCATGTCTGTCTTCGACTCACCTCTTAGCTGCTACTCTGCTCGGGACACAAAATGGATTCTCCTCCACTGGAAAAATTGGACAATTTAACCTTATCTTGTTGGACGGTTTTCACCGAAATTAATGAGACGCTCTTATGTGAAGAGGAAACAGCAAATTTTAACAACAAAACTGGGTTTATTTTTAGAGACATAACTGATTGAAAAAAAAATCCTTCTGTACTGAGACATGGCGTACGTGATCTCACCTTATGGGGAGTTTTTAGAAAATTCACTTTAGCTGTGAGTTATAGAAATATTTCTGTAAAATTCTATTTGGGGAACTTAAGAATTGATTGTACTTCACTTTAACTCAAAAATAACCTATATTTTCTAACTAATTTGGCAAGAAGCTTCCAGCGCAAAGTAGAAGCTTTAATTAATAAATATTTTGAGTATGATTCTTTTCAGTAACAGCATCCACATACAAAGGAGTACATTCGTCCATTCATTTTGTTGACCATCTAGTCAATCACCACAGCTCTATGTATATAGACAGCTTTTCCTAGCTTAGAAGACAACTGCATACAAAGCACTGAATTTAGATGCTGTGACAATTAGAAAAGTAACATAATTTTTGCCTTCATTTTTATTGAAAAATGAAGTCATCATAGAAGACATTACTACAGGGTAATGATTAGGACGGTTCCTTTTTCACTGAGATAAAACTGACATATGATATGTTATTACTGTTGACCTTGAACAACATGGGAGTTAGGGGTGCTGGCCCCTGACAAAGTTGAAAATCCACATAAAACTTCTGATTCCCCCAAAACTTCACTATTAAAAGCCTACTACTGACCAGAGGTCTTACCAACAATATAAGCAGTTGATTAACACATATTTTGTAGGTTCTATGTATTATATACCGTTCTTACAATAAAGTAAGCTAGAGGAAAAAATGTTATTAAGAAAAACATAAGGAAGATAAAATACATTTATGGGGCTGTTCCATATTTATCGGAAAAAATCCATTTATAAGTGACCCCTAGGAGTTCAAACCCACGTTGTTTCAGGGTCACCGTGTAGCATAAGGATTTGACATATATATATACAAACATGCTTTTAAAAGGACAGTAGGTCAATAGACTGAACAGAAGAAATCTGAAAAAATGGTTTTACAGAGTCAAATTCCTCAAATTTCCGACTTAGTCTATCCAGATTGTTTAGATGAAGCAATGGGAATTCCAGGCAGGCCCATCCCCCTTCCACTGGGAGTTTCCCAGCACAGGTTTGAATCTGATCCCCATTCACAAGGTGCTCTGGTTTCTTAGCAATCTGTGCCTAATTTCGTCAGGTTTGCCGTCAAGGGAACCTGTCATACGGCTCTGTGGTGCCCACATGCACTACTTGCACGTAGTAGGTACGAAAGTCAAATGTGCTTTGAGTTGCTGAGAGTATTTTGAAGAAGGAAAATGGTCTGGTTCTCAAACAAGAAAAGAAACCACGAGTTTAAGCAAACACATGGAGGACGGAATGAAAATTTCTAGCTACGGGGGTTCTCCGGCCTCAGTCTACCGGGTTCTGTTCTGCTACATGTGCTAAGCTGTTTAAACCACTGACTTTACTAAGGACTCAAAGATGCGCTGTTCAAATCTGCCTGTGACACAGACCCGAGACGACTAATCGATGATGATGAGATGTCAAAACAGAATCCAAAGAGGTTCGGACCAGCTGACACAATAGGTCCAAACAAAATAACCCACTTTCAGAGAGACAAATGCAAATACCTCTATTTATGGTCCATTGTGGGGCAGTAGACCTATACCATTTGGGGTTTTAACTGAACCGATGCTCAGTAAGAGTTCACAGTGAGACACGTTGGATAAACACATAACGCAAAATGAGAAGGCAAACTAATCTAGCTCTGAGGCTCCATTACTGTACACTCAGATGACCGGCCAGGTCACACACAGAATACCAGAGTCAGTTCTCATGACTCTGGAAAGCAACTAGATAAGATAGAACACAGTTAGGAGAAAGAGATAAGAGTGGGGAATGGGAAGAGCAACCATCAAGACATTAATTAAGTTATTAACATTTTATGTCACGTGCTGAACCAGAGGGCTAACACAGATTATCTCACACTTTACAAAATCCTGTAAAGTGATCATTTTATGGGCACCTGGGGGGCGCAGTCGGTGAGTAACCAACTCTTCGTGTCACTCAGGTTATGATCTTGGGGTCATGGGATCGAGCCCCGCGTCAGGCTCCATACTCAGCAGGGAATCTGCTTAAGGTTCTCTCGCTCCCCCTCTCTCTGGCCCCCTCCTGCTCATGTGTGCTCTATCTCTAAAATAAATAAATAAATCATAATTTACTTTACTTTATTTTATTTTATTTTATTTTTTTACTTGACAGAGATCACAAGTAGGCAGGGAGGCAGGCAGAGAGAGAGGGAGAAGCAGGCTCTCTGCTGAGCAGGGAGCCCCATGCAGGGCTGGATCCCAGGACCCTGGGATCTTGACCTGAGCTGAAGGCAGATGCTTAACCCACTGAGCCACCCAGGCGCCCCTTTAAAAATTTTTTTTAAAAGTGGTAATTTTATCTATTCTCATTTTTCAGATAAGAAAACTGAGGCTTAGACATCTGAAGTAATTTGCCCAAGTAGATAGCAAAGTTAGAATCTGACTTCAGGTCCAACCTCTTTACCCATCCACCCTCCAGTTACTGGGACCCTAACTGCCTCCAAGACACTGAGGCCCCAGAGATATCAGAGCAGTGGCTTGAAGGCTGTGATGCACATGGCTCTCATGGGAAGAGCAAGAACCCAGGCCCTGGTGTGGGAGTGTACCTGCTGTGTTTATGGAACATCAAGGAAGCTAGGGTGGCTAGAGCAGAGTGATGTGGGGGAAAGAACCACTAGACAGTTGTAATCAGAAGAGTAGCAAGATTTGACACAGGTTTTAACAGGGTCCCTCTGGCTGCAAAGGGACTAAGATGGGGAGACAGAGGGAGAAGGGAAATCAGTTATGACATCCTTTCAATAACACCAGTGACGATGATAGTATCTTGAATGACAGCGTGGGAGTGGATATAACTGATGAAAGTATATGGATGGCAAGTAAGCGCCCAAAAAGAAGTTTAATATCATTAATCATTAGGGAAATGCAAATTAAAACCACAATGAGATACCATTTTACACTTATTAGAGTGGTAAAATACAAAAAGTCTGATTGAACATTTTAGACTAATTAACTGCTAAAAAAGGAAGTATTATTATAAAAGAAGTTTTTTTCTTTTTTCTTTCTTTCTTTCTTTGTTCCTTTCTTTCTTTTTTTTAGAGAGAGAGAGAGTGTATGTGGAGGAAGGGGCAGAGGGAGAGAGAGAAACTTAAGAAGGCTTCATGCCCAGTGCAGAGCCTGATGCGGTGCTTGATCTCACCACCCTGAGATCGTGATCTGAGCTGAAATCAAGAGTCAGACACTTAACCGACTGAGCCACCCAGGTGCCCCAAAAGAAGTACTTTCTCCTCGACTCTGACTCAAGCTTTTTGCCTGCACAACAAAGATGAACTAGGCGTTAGAGGATGTGTCCTCTAGTTGCCGTATTATTACTTATTATTGAAAGTTCATTCGTCAGCTCACCCATGCATTCATTTAGTTCATTCAACTGACAGATAACACTCGTGGTAATAAGCCTTCTCTGTGCTGGGTGCTGGGGACACAAGGATGCGTAAGACAGAGTTTGACTTCAAGTGGCTTCCTGCTATATCTGGCAAGTGATGTCAGTTTTCTGGGGCTCAGTCTTCCATCCTCATGTCTTGAGCTTCCTTTTGTCCACCAGGTATATATGGAAGAGGGTCTCTGCAAATTCTGTCCCTTTTGCCCGAACGGCCTTCCCTTCCTATCTCTCTGCTCCACTCTAGACGAGGCTGAAATATGACTTTTATGATAGTATTTTTTTAAGCAACGGCTTTATTGACATAATTCACATACAATTCTCTCATTAAAGTGTACAGCTGAATGTGTTTCAGTTTATTCAGAGTTGTGCAACCATGACAGTGGTCAATTTTAGAACACTTTATTACCCACAAAGAAACCCCATGCCCATTAGCGGTACCTCCCTCCCCCCCAAAAATGCTCCCAACCTCCTCAGCCAGAAGCAACCACTAATCTTTCGGTCTCTATAAATTTGCCTATTTTGGACACTTCCCACAAATGGAATCATACAATATGTTGTCTTTTGTGACAGGCTTCTTTCACTCAGCATACTCTTTTCATGGTTCAACCATTTTATGGAATGTACTGGGACATCTTTTGTTTTAATTGTCAACATACAGATAGAGATAGAGATATAATCACATTTTATTCATCTATTTATTAGTTGATGTCCATTTAAGTTGTTGCCAGTTTGGGGCTATTATGATGAATGCTGCTTTGAACATTCCTGAACACAGTTTTAGGGGATATGTTTCATTTCCCTTGGGTACATACATACCAGTGGAATTACTGGGTTATAGTGTGACTGTATGTTCAACCTTTGGAGAAACTGCCAGACTTTTTTCCAAAGCAGTTACACTACTTTACAATCCTACTAGCAATTCATGAGGCTCCAATTTCTCCACATCCTTGTCAACACTTGTTATTATCTATCCTCTTGATTTTAGCCATTTTAGTAGGTATGAAGTAGTATCTCATTTTGATTTGGATTTGCATTTCTCTGATAGTTAACTATGATGAGCAACTTTTCACATGCTTTTTCTTCTATCTTCTATCTTTCACATGCTTTTTCTTCTATCTGCCTATCTTCTTTGAAGAAACATCTATTAAGATTCTTTGCTTGGGGTGCCTGGGTAGTTTAGCTGGTTAAGAGTCTGTCTTCAGCTCAGGTCATGATCTTGGGGTGTTGGGATGGAGCCCCGTAATGGGTTCTCTGCTCAGTGGGGAGTCTGGTTCTCCCTCTCCCTTTGCCCTTCCCTCCCACCTATGCACTCTTTCTCTCTCAAAAAAATAAAATCTTTAAAGAAAAAGATTCTTTGCCTGTTTTTAAATTGGGTTGTCTTTCTTTTTTTTATTAAAATTTAAGCATGCTTTATAAGTCCCAGTTACAAATCTCTTAGCAGCTACATTATTTGTAAACATGATCTCTCATCGTTTCACTTTCTTTTTTTTTTTTTAAGATTTTTTATTTATTTATTTGTCAGAGAGAGAGAGAGAGAGTGAGCACAGGCAGACAGAGTGGCAGAGGGAGAAGCAGGCTCCCTGCGGAGCAAGGAGCCGGACGCGGGACTCGATCCCAGGACCCTGGGATCATGACCCGAGCCGAAGGCAGCCGCCTAACCAACTGAGCCACCCAGGCGTCCCTCGTTTCACTTTCTTGACGGTGTTCTTCGAAGCACAAAAGTTTCCTATTTTGATGACACCCAATTTATCTATTTTTCATTCTTCTATTGCTTGTGCTTTTGGTGTCAGATCTAAGAAACCACTATCTAGACCAAGCTCAAAGGGATTTATGCCTCTGTTGTCTCCCAAGAGTTTTAAAAATTTAGCTCTTATTTAGGTCTTCACTTCGAGTGAATTTTTATATATGGTGCAAGGTAGCAGGCCAAGTTCATTCTTTCCTGTGTGGATATCCAGTTTGCCCAGCACCATTTGTTGAAAAACTATTCTTTCCCCTATTGAATTTTCTTATCCTTGTGGAAAATTGGCAGTTGAGTAGGGTCTTTTTTTTGAACTCTGTCCCACCACAGTAAGCCACTTACACTGAGCCCTCTCTTCACATTTTCACCTCCTTGCCAGACTATAAGAGTTGTTTGAGCAACGCACATATTTCATTTTAAGCATATCTCATTGCAAACTCAGTACCTAATTGTGAGTGACATGTAATGGTTTACCAATAACTATTAATTAAGCAAATGAGTGCCTAAAAATGAGGTAATCGTTCTCTCCTCACCTGCTGTCTAATCATTGACAACATGAAGGGGACAGACTGAATCATTACAAACTTTCTGGTTCTCAGTGCCCACCAAACCATTGCTCCTTATGATCCAAGGCCCTCCCTCTGATTTTGCATATGCGGCCAATGAGAGGAGAGAGACTAAAGAAAACAATCACGTCCGTGAATTGTATTGCTCTGTGATTAGAAAGCATCTTCTGAAAAATGCCAAGCTCCATCAAATTACTCCCAATGACCAGTAATGGTTTGGGGCAGGGATGTGGGGAGAAGGAGGTTATAATAGCAATTACAGTTTTCAAAAAAAAAAAACTTATTATCATGGATTCCTCCTGAAAATACTGATGGAACATAATGATGGATCTGTGGTCATATTTGCCTTCTCTGAGTTAGTCTAGTGGGAAGCAGAATATATAGAGGCAAAAGCCCAGTTGTTTTCTGCGTAAATGTCTTTAGAATGGTTTCTAAAATCTTCCTCTTTTTCTCCACCAGTTTTTTCTCCTCTTACCCTCCACTCCTCTTTTCTCTTCTTGCTTTTATGGCTGAGAAAACTCTAGGGTCCTCCCTTCTGTTCTGGATGATGAAGTTAGTCTAAGGTCTCCTAAATTCAGCATTTAGAGTCTGAAGACCTCAGGCTCCGCTCAAGAAAAGTCATCAGCTAGTCATACCTCTTGTACGACATATTAGTAAGATACACACAAAGATAAATATCCATACATAGATTTTAAAATATAGGCATATGTAGGTATCTGATCCATCATCTTAAGTCCCCCCTCAGATGAAACCATATCTGATCCTTGTTATAAAAACCTCTATGGCTTCAACCATGTATACATAGTGGACCTTCAGTGGGTTAAGAAAGAAATGATGACCCAGTCCTATGATTCTAAAATAACCTTAAGTGTAGACACAACTTGAACACAACATCCTAAAGTTTCTAACTCAAATTAGGATCTGACCATTACCTCTTGGTATGAGTGAATTCATATTGCTTTCTTTTTAAAAAATTTTTAAAAATGTATTTTAGAGAGGGAGAGCACAAGTGGAAAGGAGGGGGAGAAGGAGAGAGAGAATCCCAAGCAGACTCCCCACTGAGCACAGAGCCCAACATGGGGCTCAATCCCACGACCCATGAGATCATGACCTGGGCCCAAACCTAGTGTCTGATGCCCAACAGACTAAGCCGCCCATATGCCCTGAGTGAATTCAGAGGTCTGTGCATGAAATTCTGAGCAAGCGAAGGAGGGTTGCAAGTGAAAAGGCAGTACTTAATGGTGAAACAATCTTTCAAGTGGAACAATTCTTTCCAGTTCATGGAAGTTTTTTCCTCCCCGTTTTCCTTAGCTGCCATTCTACGGAGACAGGCACACTCCCTTGCACTTCAATGGGAACTTTCAACCACAGCTTGACTTAGGATTTCCAAAGCCAGGCTAATGCTGTCGCTTGCATGAGTTATTGCCATGGAGAGAGAGAGACAGAGACAGAATGAACATCAGAACTTCAGTTGTAAGTAGAGAGATTTGACACAAAGAACAATTTTCCATTCCTCATTGGGAGAGCAGAAGGCAGGCCAGAAGTAAAGACACTGCTGCTTACTTGTCTTTTCCCTAAAAATGAAATGTTACTGCAGCTGATCCACTTAAAAAAAGATGCCAACACCAAAAAGGGTTAAATCACTTTGACCACCCGTTAACGAGAACAATAGGAAAAAACCTAGACACCTTGCAATTCATTAACAGTCAGCTATATCTAGAATCTCTGTCTAGGGCAGTCTTTCACACCAGACTCCAGTGAGGGCCAGGGAAATATTCCAGGGATATGTAAAGCCTCTAAGAGAATTAAAAAAAAAAAAAGTTTTCATTTTGGTGACTAAAAAAAAATCAAAACACAGAAACTGAACATGATCTTATTCTAACCACAGCATTTCCTTCCATCACTGCACTTACGAGAGCAAAGTGTTAAGGGGAAGGATTAACTATTAGAATCACAGGAGAACATCCTTGTCATCCTGTGGATTGTACGTTCACAGGGAAACTCTGGCTGGGGATATGTAATTCCGTGGGTTTGGGGAAGGCTGGCTATTCCTCTAAAATACTTCCTTAAAACAGTTTGCTGTGGCCTGAAATGCTTCCAGTAGAATTTCATTCTTAATTCAGAGTAGGGCTTTAATCCTTATTGCAAAGTAAAGTCTATCTTGTAATTAAATTCAGCCATTTAAAAGGCTAGTCATTTTATTGTTCTATTATTAATCATAATGAAAAGAATATGATCTAAAATTGATGACAATAAAATTTCATCCTTATCAAATCAGGTGAACAACTGGAAAATCTGAAATGACACTTGAGACTCCATGCAATTTATAATGATTTTATTAATACTTAATTCATCATTAAGAGGGGCAGAGAAATATTTCCTATGTTTCTGGAAACACAGGAATTTTGAGCTAAAGAAAAATCTTAGCTATCACTTCTCCAGGGTTTTCACTTCCTGGGGAAGAAGGTAAGGCTCTGAGACGTTTGCTCAGGAAGATAGCCAAAAAGCCGAATCAAAAAGCCAAAGTCACGTCTTTGGACTCACAGTCTATAGGTAAAGCAAGATCTTGTACCCTGAGTTTGACCCTCCACCATTAGTCATGCAGAAATTCTTCTACAAATCATTAAGGTAACTGTGAATTCTTTATTCCTAAAAACTAATGCTACTCGATTCTAACATTATTTAAAAAATGACATTTTATTGTTACTATCTGAAATTTGAACATCTTAAAATTATTCCCTCATGTAGAAAATACTACAGAGGAAATGAAAAACTTATGCAAACATTCCGCGGATACAGTATGATTTTGGTGCCTGACTGCAGGGTGTGCGGTAGGTTATGTAACAGGTGATTACCCTGGGATTCTGAACCTTACAGAAAGCAGCCCGTTTTCTATGGGCAATCTTTTATAATGGAGCCATGGCATTGGCGATATTGAGGTCAGTTACACTAGCATGCTATGGGATCAAAAGACACATGTGTTCCTTGAATGCATCCTCCTTTCTCACATCCCAACCCCAGCCCTGCCCCGTCCTTTGGTCAAGTTGCCACATTGGACCTCCCAACCAGAATGTCTCCCTCTCATCCCTGCTGGGCAACATCCTACCCACCCTCTAAAGATGCCAGCTCCCCCTCTTCTAAATCCTTGTACCCTTGTAGTTTGCTAATTACAGTTACTGGGATCTCTGGGACATGTATTTGTTTGCATACCTGTCTTATACCTTCCCTTCTTTAAGAACAGAAAACAGAAGCCCATTCTAGGCCAACATGGTGCATGGGATACATGATTGTTGAATTAAAGCAACAAGTGGGGCGCCTGGGTGGCTCAGTGGGTTAAGCCTCTGAGTCTGGCTCAGGTCATGATCTCAGGGTCCTGGGATCGAGTTCCACATCGGGCTCTCTGCTCAGCAGGGAGCCTGCTTCCTCCCCTCTCTCTCTCTGCCTGCCTTTCTGCCTACTTGTGATCTCTCTGTCAAATCAATAAATAAGGGTCGCCTGGGTGGCTCAGTGGGTTAAAGCCTCTGCCTTCGGCTCGGGTCATGATCCCAGGGTCCTGGGATCGAGCCCCGCATCGGGCTCTCTGCTTACCGGGGAGCCTGCTTCTTCCTCTCTCTCTCTCTGCCTGCCTCTCTGTCTACTTGTGATCTCTGTCTGCCAAAAAAATAAATAAAATCTTTAAAAAAAAAAAATCAATAAATAAAATCTTTTAAAAAAGTAAAGCAACAAGTGAAGTTTAGGGTAAAAAATTCTGAATTTGTAACAGTGTCTGTTCTATTCCAAACCTGACTTCTTATTCTCTCCTTTAAAATACATGTAAATGGGGACGCCTGGGTGGCTCAGTGGGTTAAAGCTTCTGCCTTCGGCTCGGGTCATGATCCCAGGGTCCTGGGATCAAGCCCCGCATCGGGCTCTCTGCTTGGTGAGGAGCCTGCTCCCCCCACCCCCTCTCTTTGCCTGCCTCTCTGCCTCTTCTGATGTCTGTCTGTCGAATAAATAAATAAAATCTTAAAAAAGAAATACATGTAAATGGCCCTATTAAAGTGATCACTATGAGGAACAGGCAGCAACACATGAAAATGAAACAAGCAAAAACCAAAATTATACCGAGGCTATGTTTACTAATTGCAAATATCATATATGCATATGGACAAAATGTAGAAGGTAAAACAGAAAAATGAAAACGATTCGTTCTATTGGGTGATGGAATTATTGGCTTCAGTGCATATACTTATGTTCATATAATAAATATTATTTTAAAGTGTATACATCTGTAGTAATTAGTAATATTTATGCTGGATATCAATACTAATATTTCTGGATTGTTTAAAAAAAAAAAAAAAAAGCACATGGAGTTGTCCTCTGTCTACTGCCTTCTAGTTTGCTGCCCCGAGTGGACACATGGGGAGCCACGGGCCACCTGGTCGCTACCACAGTCGCAGAGTCGGTTCCCGAGAAGGTGCTCCGTGAGAATGGCAGGTACGTCTGCGAGTCCAACATTCAATGTCAAAGGAAGCACACACACAAAAAATTTTAAGGACCAAAATATAGATCACTCAGTGAAACTGAAAATAGAGCAAAAACTCCTTGAGTTCAGTTTACAGCTTTATAGTCTTCTCCAAAAGCAAACATTTCTTTCTAAATGTTTACCCCATAAGGCATATGCTTTCTAAATGGGCTTTTGCTTTATGTCCTGTTTGTGCACTTCTCTCTAAATCGCCCGAAATTGCGATCTTCAGATACATTGTTTCTGCTTACACATTTGATTTTTTAAAAATACATCATTATGGCGAACAGCATTACCATGTTTCCTGGAGAACTGAATGACTCTTCTTTGAGTGTTTGAATTTCTACTGTGTTTTCGTGAATGATGATACATACTGCTACCTAAAACCTCAGCCCAAATCATTAGCTAAGTCACCAAATGCTAAATGCCCCAACAATCTCCAACTTGGTATTATTCACTGGGGCGATTTGGAACTGCTCCTTTAAAAAAAAGAAAAAGAAAAAAAGGGAACTTACTTTTTCACTGCTCATTTTGTGACTTTACTGACATAATTGTGGTTTAGAATGAAGACATTAACTTTGCCTGGCGTTGGAGAAAAATGAGAGGTTCGATAATCTTTTATTAAACGAAGATATTTTTATTTACATAATCCCATTTGTCCCATTCAAGCATCGTGCAGCACCAGGACAAAAGAGGCTGATTTATTAGACGCACGCCAGGCTGAAGAATTTGCTCAGAATTCTTGGTTAGGCTGTGATAAGAACACAAATTCATCTGAACAATGCTTTAGGGCGTACTTAGGGAAGATGCTATTAAAAAAAAAAAGCTTTATTGCATCACACACATGGAAGCAGATTCTGACTCTCATGGGCCAGAGCCAGCATGAACTTCACACTACATTAATTTGCACTTGTCGATATGCTGCTTTGCAAGTCTTTTGTAGGCATGTTCAAATGTGTACCCTGTCTCCTCTGCTAGAATATAAACTCCCTCAGGGCAGGACCCGGGTCTTCCAGCTACCACCCCCACGGCGCCTCCTCCATTGGTCTGGGGAGGCCGGGCCCGCGCGCGTGTGCAGGGCCGCTGCCTGAGCGGGTAGCAGGGAGCGGGATGCGCTAAGCTTCCAGCAGTGGAAGAGGGTGTGAAGAACAGTGGCGAGCAACTCTGTCATCACCAGGACCGAGTGATTACATGTGCTAACGGCATGCCCAAGTGGCCCCTCTCCCAGTCAGTTTTTAGAGGCAGAAGTGCGACTGCAGGTGGTAGTTGAAAAGTCTCTCGAGTCTGGCTCTCCAGAAGCCATCCATTCTCTCAGTACATTCTCCCGAAGCCTTCTGACGAGAGCACAAGGCATTACAGACACAGAGCAGAGCACAGAGCCGAGGAGGATTCTGCTTTAATGTGTAGGTGCGAAACTGCAAGTAGAAAAGACGGATGCCACTCCTGGCCGCTTGAACAGGGAGCCTGAGATATTCTGAAGGTGCTTCCACAGTCCAGTGGGAGACGGTGGACCTCGCAGGTCCGCAAGCTGGGCCTTTGGCATCCTGCCATTTTTGTCTGAAACTAGTGATTTCAGGGAAGAAAGTTCCATGGCCTGTTGCTGCGAACTCCTTCCGTCTCCCTGTCAGAAAGTTCTTCTTCCAGGCTACTGGGATATCCAGTGGCTGTGATTAAATTGCTTTGTTCTTATTCCTTCCACCCACGCGGAAGATCCAGAGCAGGTGTTTAACTTTCTCCTTCAAAGAATCTGTCAAGTGCTTGAAGACAGCACAGCGATGTGTTAGACTTCTCTAAGTAAAAAGGTACAATTCTTCATGTTTTCTTTATTGCTTTTGTTTCTCTGGCCTTAAGTAGGCCCTCCCTTTAGGACTTGCAAGGCTTCTTCTCATCCTTTCACAAAATAGATGCACTTCTTCCAACAATCTCATTCATTCCAGTGAACTTCAGAAATAATTCCCGTGTTGCTAGAGTCCACGTGGGACTTCAGTACCAAAGTGCTGAATCCTACTGCTATAGACGGGAGCTCTGATTCTTTCCCGCCCTGATTGTTCCAGCCAAAACCTTCAGATCTACTTATTTGGTTTGCTCAAGGAAGTCCGAACCTCAATGCTTCCTGCTCAATTGTAGCCACAACTCCAAAGTAATAACTCGTGCAATGCTGGGTTTAAAAAAAAAAAAAAAAAGTCTTCCTGTCTCTTGAAAATTCTTTTACCAACTTAAACTGTACCGCAAAATACATTTTATATTTATATTTACACTCTCATCTAAACCATCATTTATTTTTAAATATTTATTTATGTATTTATTTGAGAGTGAGACAGAGAGGGTGAGGGAGCATGAGCGGCAGGGCAGGGGCGTGGAGAGCAGACTTCCTGCTGAGCAGGGAGCCTGACAGAGGGCTGGATCCCAGGACCCTGAGATCATGACCTGAGCCGAAGGCAGACACTTAGCCAACTGAGCCACCCAGGAGCCCCTTTCATCTAAGCCATTATTAAGCCACGGGCCACTACTACGGTAATGACATTCTAACCTGCCGCACACTCACGTGGCAATGTTACAGCTGAGAGACCAGGGGTGAGGCCATGCACCGTCCTGCAAAATACTCCGAAACCATTAAGTTACCACCCGAGACTGATGAGTCTCCAAACTCAAAGAGCCTTGCCTTCCAGTAAGGCGTGAGAACCTCAAGCCATCCAGTTCTATTTCTGTACCCGGGGCAGGGGCGGCAAACTTCTACAAAAGCTCAGATAGTAAATACTGTAGTCACTGTGGGCTACGGGGACGGGGTCACTGCCACAGCTCGACTGTGCGGAGGAAAGCAGCCATCGACAGCATGTGCGTGAACGAAAGGGGCTGGGTTCTAACACAACTTTATTCGTAAAAGCAGGCAGTGGGTCAGACCGGCCCCGGAGGTACAGTTGGGCAGCCCCCTCTTATGGGTGTGGGCCATATGGGCGTGTTAAACACTCGTGCACATCCAGACGTGGAAGTGGGTGTGTATCGACCTGCAGCAGCCCGCCCACACCCATGGCCTGGCAGCGTCACGGCGGCAGCCGGGGCCGTCGTCCGGAGCTCCGTGTTTAGAAGGGTGCTGGGCTCTGCTGTTTAATGCTCTGTGGTTGACATCTTGAAATCTGTAATGATTGATTACCTATTGGCATTTGTGCTTTGTCAGAGATGTCTGATGGGACAGTGGGACCCCCCCTTCATAGCTGTGGTCTTATCTCTTCACCGCCTCCCAGCAGCCCCGAGACTCAGACACTGTCCTCTGCAGCTGCCTCTTCTGGCCCAGACTTGGGGATCTGGCCGCCCTCTGCCTCGGGTAGAACCAGGTCATGGCAGTGTGAGGGCGGGGAGGGACGGGTTATGCTCTGCTGTTGCCCTTTGCCTCTGGCAGGAGCCCAGATGTGAGCCTGGGGAAGATTAGGTTGAGTGTGTCACCCCTGACAGACAGCTCAGGACACGGTGGTGACCATCCCTGCCTCCAATTGCCATCACTCCTGTGCACTCGGGAGATCCAGCACGGGGTCTCTGCCCTTCCTGATCTGGGTCCCACCAGGCCTGCGCTCCCCAACGAGCATGCCTGTGCGGGACATGGTCCGAAGTCAAACAGCAAATACTGGGCAAGAGGTAGAGAGAAAAGGGAAGGGAGGAAGAGGAAGAGAGAGAGACATTCTAGAAGAAAGGACAATGTTTTATATTGTAATATCTCTAGCAGCACTTTCTTCCTGCATTTTGGACACAGGCCCCTGCATTTTCCTTTTACACGATGCCCCGCTCACCCCTCTGTGCTCTGAAGAATCACTTTCTGAGATTCATGTACTAGAAGGGAAGGTGGCAAGGAAACTTCCACTTAGGAAGCACTATGTAAGAGGGCTTCCCGCAGCATTCCCCAACCTTAAACGTAAGGCTCGGAAGTTAATTACGAATTGTGGGTTTCCGACTCTAAAGGGATCTGTTGACTGGGGTTGCCACATGGGGTCACCTCCCTCACGCAGCTGCTGTAGGAGGAATTCTTATTTCTTCAGAACGACAACAAGTCACCTTGTATAAAGCATCGCTGACACGTATGTATGAAATTTAATAGGACACCAACAGATAATAAAGTTGAAATTTTGCTGGGATATCCCCTTATTCCCTGTTAAAGAAGATAAACCCATAACATTCTGACATACTAAACACACCTGCGTGTCGGGTTTGGATAAACCAGCTGTGAAAGGGGCACGACGGAGATGGTCAGAATAAGCCTGAGTATGGGCCGGGCATGATGAGATTTTAAAGAATTATTGTTAGTATTGTCAGGGGTGACAACGACATAGCGATTACAAAAAAAAAAAAATCTTTCAGAGACACAGGCTGAGGGGTTCACGGGTGAAATAACATCATGTCTGAGATCTGCCTCAAATGCTTCAGCAAAAGGAGCAACAGAAGAAGGAGACAGATGAACAGGCTGTGGAAGAGAGGATGAAGAAACAGACAGTGACAGAGAAGATGAAGGAGGAGAGAAAACATGTGAGCTAGAACAGGACTGGCAAAATGATTAACCTAGGTGATGGATGTGTGGGAACTCATTATGACATTTTTTTATATGTTTTTCAACTCCCATAATGGACTCCGTGTGTATGTGTGTGTGTGTGTACCTGTTGCCTACGGAAAAATTTCAAATAAAAACTAGGGCACAGATTTTTCATTCTCCTCCATACCAAATGTCTTTTTTTTTTTTTTTTTGTGCGAGAAGCGTTCTCTCAGACTGGCAGGAGCGCTCTCCGCTGAAGAGGTACAAAGGAGTTGATGGGAAGGATAATCTGCCCATGGGCTCCTGATACAATATAAAGAAGAAAAGGAGAAAGTGGGAGGAAGAGATCGCTATTGTTCCTCCCCTAACCCTTCCTTCTAATTATGCCAGAGTCAAGGCTCGGGTCACAAAGAAAATTATTTTGGTGGTCAACCATTTGCCCTGTTTTGTATACATCAAAAAAGCTCTTGTTCTTACCACATTCCAATCTCACAGTTTCCCACCTACTTTAGAGACGTATCGAGAAGCCAGATTAACAAAAATATGAACAAAATGACTATATTACAAGGAACGCTTTGTCTGTACACCAGGAGATGGCCTTCTTGTTGGGCTGAATTGCACGATGTGCACCACTTTAAAAGTTAAATACGCTGTCTATTACTCTAAGTATTTCCGATAAATGCTCAACATGCACAGCTTTGAGAAGTTGAATGTAAATTTCTCTCTTGAGTGCAGATGGTGGCCAAGCAAAGCAGCTCTTTGGTCTTAGAGACAGAAGGTCAGGTCATGGCTGAAAGACCAAAGAACAATCACTGCTTTGCTCCTCCAGATCATGCACGGAACGAGACACCACCACTTTCTTTTCTGAAGCTGCCTGTTCAGTACGAAATAGTTACAAAGAGCACCTCTAAGATTTCCCCACATTCTGTCCCAGAGAAAACGATAACAAGGACATCCCATCACAAACCCCTTGTAACCATTCCAAGGTTTTATTCCTACCCCCTTGTGACCTCCTAAGAAGGCACATCTTTATCTAAAAGCAACACTAGAAATCATTATGAAACTGCTAATGTTTGACTAGGAAGCAAGAAATGTTTACAAATGAAAAAGCCTTCTTTAAAAATCCTGCCACTTTGGCCTCCCTATCATTGTTGGGTAATTGTTGCAACGAGTTAGAGCTCTGAAAGACAGACATTACAAATACTTCTACACGTTATTATTATTATTCTGACCTTGTTTTGTCTCCCTAGAACATCATCCTGGAATTTTAAATAACTCAGATAGTCTTATTTTTTTTTTCTAATTAGTTCAAGTTGTTATGTTGGGCAGACATTATAGAATAATACAAAAGCATATAAGAATGCCTGGTGAGCATACCAAGATAACCTTTAAAGAAAAAAAAAAGTCATAATATGTCAGGAAAGGAAAGTTCTGTTTGGTTTGGTAGTGCTAGACCTTCCGTTGCTGAAGGAGCATTTTCCATTCCACTATCAGGCACGCCCCCAGCTGGATGCAACAAAACAGTTTCATTATCTGTATACGTTAATAATGAAAATTCTCAAAATTAAAACTCATAACACTCTGAATATAGTGGTACAAAAGCAGAATCTGATTCTGGTTGTTCAGATGTTAATTTAGTGCCAGGGATTTCAGCTACGACTTGAAAAACTTTTTCAAGTACTAAATTTCATTATCACTTTCATTTTTAATACTTTCCCCAATCGTCTTTACATCATCTGCATAGAGAGTTCACTGGGTTGAAAGGGAAAAGATGCTGGAAAGCATGGTAAAAGCTATGAACTAGAAATACATTTGAAAAAAAAAATACTTTAAAGTTTACCTACTTTTAATTGTGGTTTTAAAAAAAAAAATACTGAAACCGAGAACTCATTTTACTGAATAGATTTATCAATCTGCTTCCATTGAACATAAAGAATGAAAACCTTCAATGTTCTATACTGTAACACAAAAGTAGAAAACCCAAAGTGAGTCTATTAGAACTGCCTCTCTCAAAACTTTATCCATGTCATCAATTAAAATTGGAGTAGCTACACGATCTCAACAAAGATATAACATAAAACATCTGTTCAACTGAAATGGAAGTAAGCAGCATTTCCCCCTAACATTTCTAATTTCCCTGTATTTAAGGCTTCTTGAGCAAACGTATTCATGGTTATCTTAGTTAAAACTGGTTTCGCTCTGCCAACAATCAAGTTGATTGACATATTTACATATCAACTCATCTCATCTTACAAATTTTAAACTTTTTTCACTTAAAATTGGATTCAAGTTGGCATCTTTCAAGAACTTTATGTACGTATATTTTAGGTTCAAACTGTGCATTAGAACTTTTTTTTTTTTTTACTTTTGTAAGTAATAGATACACATATCCAAATGTATATTTATGACCTGTCAGATTGGGATTTTATATGCAGGCAGTTGTATTCTCACCATTTCATGTGAAAGGTGATAATTTTAGGCAAGTATAAATGAAATTCTTTTAATAGTATAAACGGGATTGTTCCATTAGTTAGAAGCAATATAATAGAAATAAATAACTTACATCTTTAATTATGTCTTTAATCGTTGTAGTTACACTTGTCATCTCTTACCTCATCTTTAATTTCAAGATCCCTTTTAGTTTTTGTTCTGTACTCTCTGTGCTCCTTCTCTGCCTCATCCTTCTCCATTTTGGTTTTATTCAACTGATAGCGCATTTCCCCACACACCTGTTAGATTGTAAAAACTAGATCAATAGCTGCGGGAATCTACCAGGCCATGCCTGCAATCAGATCTTTTGGTGCCCCCTAGAGGTCATACGCATAAAGTACAGTAGAACTTTCCTAAGCACGGCCTTTTCGGTTAGAATAGTCAATGTATTCTGTTAAGATGTGGAGGCAATATCAGGTATCAATGAATTTAACAATTTCAAATTATGATAAAGAAATGTATAACTAGGAAGTTTAAGTAATGTGCCCAATATTTTTTGTGTAAAATAATTTTCAATTGCATATTATCATCCAAAATGCATTATCGTCTCCATTTTATGTAGATAAAATCATTAATTAAAATATTAAGCTATGTGACTATCCATTCAAATTGTTATGGTTTAAATATACAGTCTATATAGTAAAGTTTTCCTTTAAAGATTTGATCAGTTAGGCTTTTATTTAAGGAAATTTATAAAGGAATTTTTCTCTCTGCTAAGAGACCGTATGGTATTAAGGTGTATAGTAGAACGCAGTAGTTACTGTAATCCTTGTAGACAATGTCAATCTTAAGAACTGTGTGATGTATTTAAGTTAATAAACACTGTCTGACAAACGGCACGGACAGGAACTATTTATAACTGTAGCATTCAACATAAAAGGAAAATACAACATTTAAGTGAAATGATTTTAACATATCATTAAATAATGAATACACATAGCATCTTAAAAGTGTCATGATTCATCCTTTATACAATTTTCTTTTTCAATCCAGGGCTTCTACAGACAGGTAAATATATTTGGAAAATCCAACCAGCAGATAAATCTAAACAAAGAAATTATGAGCCTTTGAGATAACTGAGAACCTGCAGAGAGATTAATTAACACACAAGTCTGCTAATTCAGTCTTTGATTTACAGATACAACTTTTTAAAAATCATGTATCATCCAAAGGTTATAGTTGCTTGAAACTTTTCAATTTGGGGATTTCTCCAAAACTGATTAGAACTTCAGAAATTAGTTTTTATCATTACTGAGGTATCAGAATCTTACAAAACCTTTATCTCCCATGTTCAAATAAAATATACTTTGAAAAATAAACAAATCTGTGTCTAAAGGTTATAGTGACAAGACAGAGGAAAGTAAGTTTTTCTCCCCAGTGCCCCTCAAAATGCTAGAAAAAGAATAAAATTACAAAAAAATTGATTTGAAATTCAGATGCCTTGAATGTATCAGAGCTGACCCCTCTCATTTCAGAAAAAAATAAAAATAGTAATTTACAAAAAGTTATTAATTTTAAAGATAAATAAAGTTTAAAATTAAGAATGACAGAAAAAAATTAAGGCCCCAATTTGCTTGCTTTCTTATTCTTATTCCAATTTATTTGATTTAAACACATGAATGAAATGAAAAAAACCCAATTGATAGTACCAAAAAAAAAAAAAAATTACCCAGTCATTGTGTTTCAAACCCAATACCAACACAAAATTATTGTTTATCATTATATGTCTAAGCATTCGGTTTTATTTAAAATTATTTCATCCCTTAATTTTATTTTTAAAGTTCCCTTGCCTTACTACTTTCACTTTAGCACCTGCTAAGTTAATCCATAACCCTTAAGTTTATCTAAAACAAACTGGCAAATTAAATTGAAGTAGAATGATATCTCAGGGTTGGAGTCACACAAGGAATGCTTCTAATGCTTGAGTCTTTCTGGAAGGTTCTAAAGACAGAGGGAGTATCTTTACTGTACATGTTCCAACAGAAAGTTCTCTCCCTACAATGGACTGGACCCTCTCACCACGAGCTTTCCCCTATAAATCTGGATTAACCACAGCCAGCCCTCGATATCCATTCCTTTTACTTCTACCCCTACCTTCACACAAACACATTTAGGATATTGGAACATATGGTATTTTAAAACTTTTATGTTAGCTAGCTTGAATTTTAGAAAGCAAATGGAGAATTACAGAAATTCAAGGGAAAAATAAGAAAATATAGGCTTTGTTTCTTCTGTATATAAATTAAAGGTAAGTTTAATTACTAAGTCATAAAGCAACAATGGCATTACAAATGTGTCAACATTTAGGAAGATATACTGACAAGTAAAATGCAGTATGAAAAGGTATGTATTTCAAACAAAATCATCTGTGTAAACTGGTAAAAAAAATCAATCGATTGAATTTATTACATCATGCATGCCTATATTTAGTTTATTACTTTTAAAGCAACTTATTGCTGAAATCTACATGAACTTTAGTGTTCCATAAATATGTACCTTAGAGTAACCAGCAAAGACTATTAAACATTTTAGTTTTTGGTTTACAAGCTTGTAATACCCATAGCGCAGACACCGTGATATTTTATTTTAAGATTTTATTTGACACTGATATTTTAAAGCATTAAAATAAGACACTTGGTGTTGGAGCTTTGATTTTAGAGTCCGGGTTGAAAAGGAATGGGAGGTGGAGAATTTTTTATGTTAAGCACATTCTTCATGTGGTAAATAAATCTCTTTTACTATCACTGTGGAGACCAAACCCATGCGATCTCTGGTGTTTAATATCTCTCCCGTCTAATTTAGAAACATAAGTTTTATCAAATATTCAATGATTAAAATAATGAAACTTGCTTACTGACAAGTCTCTCTCAGCCATTTAACCTTGAGTTCTTCCAGGACATTATTTGTGTCTAATTCATCTTCTGCATTTGCAGCACCCATCAGAGGGTCTATCAATAATAAGTAAATGCTGGCTTCATGATCATTACGCGGATCTTCACTATCTTAAATAACAAAACTTTTCCACTCCAAACTGCTTTCTGGGCTTCGTACATTAGGAAAAAATTAGAAACTAAAATCTCACTTTGTACCTTTGTGACATCCATTTCTTTGGAAGCAAGCTGGTTTTGAACTTCCTCAAGCTGATTAATAGCTGAAATCTTCTCTCTCGTAAGCTTTTCAACCTGGGCCTCCAGTTGGGCAATGTTTTGAGACAGGGACAACATCTGTAAGAGGAAATAGAAGTCCTAAACCATAACGCCATTTGACACAATAAATATATATATATTTTTAAAGATTTTATTTATTTATTTGACAGAGAGAGAGATCACAAGTAGGCAGAGCAGCAGGCAGAGAGTGGGGGTGGCGGGCAGGATCCCTGCTGAGCAGAGAGCCTGATACAGGTCTCGATCCCAGGACCCTGGGATCATGACCTGAGCCGAAAGCAGAGAATTAACCCACTGAGCCACCCAGGTGCCCCTGACACAATAAATATTAAGAACATTGATTACTCAGCCATAAAAAAGAATGAGAATTTGCCATGTGCAACAACATGGATGGACTTAGCATAATGCTAAGTGAAAGAAATCAGAGAAAGACAAAATATCATATGATTTCACTCATTTGGAGAATTTAAGAAACAAAACAAAGAAAAAAAAAAAGAGACAAAGAAAAAACACAGACTCTTAAGTACAGAGAACAAGCCTCCCCCCAGAGGGGAGGTTGGTGGGGGATGGGTGAAATAGATGAAGGGGATTCAGAGCACACTTATCTTGATGAGCACTGAGCAATGTATAGATCTGTTGAATCAGGGGTGCCTGGGAGGCTCAGTGGGTTGGGCCTCTGCCTTCGGCTCAGGTCATGATCTCAGGGTCCTGGGGTCCTGGGATTGAGGCCTGCATCGGGCTCTCTGCTCCGCAGGGAGCCTACTTCCCCCCTCTCTCTCTGCCTGCCTCTCTGCCTACTTGTGATCTCTCTCTCCCTCTGTCAAATAAATAAATAAAATCTTAAAAAAAAAAAAAAGAACCGTTGAATCATTATGTTGTACACCTGAGACTAATATACTACTATATAAAAAAAATCTTGAATTAATGGGAGTGTTGGCACGGCCACTGGGTTCGCTCTTAAGCCATTTCTCTGTGGACTGGGTATGCCCATTTTTCCACTTCCTCAACTCACCCATCCCCCACGACTTAAATATGTACTTCCTTTCCATTCATTCCCTGGTCTCTACCCTCATTTTGGGAAACACATGTAAGATGGTAAGACCAAAGTTTGGGTTGAAACTTTAAGGTGACAGACAATCTATACAAGTTGCAGAAGGGACTGATATGAATAAATTTCAGAGGCGATGTCAAGGAATCAGAGAAGTCTGGGGAGCCTGGGCAGCTCAGTTAGTTGGGCATCAGACTCTTGGTTTTGGCTCAGGTCATGATCTCAGGGTCCTGGTTCGAGCTCCACGTTGGGCTCCCACTCAGTAGGGAACATGCTTAAGATTCTCTCCTCTCCTTCTCCTTCTGCCCCTCCCCCAAAGCTCACACGTGTGCACACACTCTCTCTCTCAAATCAATAAATCTTAAAAATGATTAAATCTTACGGAAAAAAAAAAAAAGAAAGAAAGAAAGAAAAGAAATCGGGGAAGTCTTAAACCCTTCTCCCAAATGGAAGGATAAAAGGACCAGACGGGAGAGCTGGAGAGGCGGGTATCTTTAGAGAGAACTACTGGGGTTCTGTGCATCCTACTCCCCTCCTCCCAACACCAACAGAGGCGGCTTTGGCACTTCCTGAAAAACCCCACCCACCCTCCTGTTCCCTAGCTACCCCCATTCCTCTTCTTAGCCATCATTCCCTCTCCTTGGGAAGGTTTCTTCGACCTCTCCCTCCCAGCACAAAACAGGAGCCCCTTCCCACACTCAGGGCTGCTATTTGCTACTCTGTACTGGGACAGCCATGCCTGCTGTCAGCGGCTGGCATCCACTCGCACGGATTGCTGCCCACGCGGTGCTGGTGGTTTAATATCTTGACTCTCTCTGGATTCGCTGCCCCCACCACCTCCGTATATCCCCATCACACCACAACGTGCCACGCCTGTGTACTTCCCGCCCCGCGCACTTGTCTCACTGTTTAGTTGTTTCCTCCCTTAGACTACAAGTTCCTCAAGGGCATGTTCCTCAGGAGGCACAAGTGTTTGACGAATGAATGGATCATTGGAATAAACAGGTTGAATGAATGGATCATTGGAATAAACAGGTTTTCGGAGGAGCTATCCACTCTACGAATGTCAGCTTCTTACGTTTTCTTCCCAGGGCGAAAAATGCTTTCTAGATCTTAGATTTAACCTTTACAGCCTTTTATTTGCAATGATATTTTACTCTGCTACAGGAAGTCAAAATTTCCTAGACTCTTAATTTCTTGTTTGTATTGGCAGCTTTAAAAGTGAAGAAGAAATGCTACCTTCCTAGAGAGGGAAACGCAGAGATATCGATCAGTTTTTAATCTGTTAAACAAAAGCACATAACAAAACTGAAAGAGTATTTTAGGGGCGCCTGGGTGGCTCAGTTGGCTAAGCATCTCCCTTCAGCTGAGGTTGTGATCCCAGGGTCCGGGATTGAGCCCCACAATGGGCTCCTTGCTCAGCAGGGAGCCTGCTTTTCCCCCTCCCACTCCCCTTGATTGTGTTCCCTCTCTTGCTGTCAAATGAATAAATAAAATCTTTAAAAAACAAAACAAAACAAAATGGAAAGATTATTTTAAATTTACTGTAGTACACAGACATGGGTGTGAATTCAGTTTTACAACTGAAATCATTAATAACGCAACGTTTGTGATAAAAATCAAGATTGCCTTTGAATTATGTAACTAGTTCAAGTTGACACATATGAAAATAATGAGCCCTGGTAGTGATTTTCTAATTAAACGGTAGATATATTAATTACCTTTTCCGGGGATTGTGAAGAATTGTACATTTGACTTATGGCTGTTCACATGTCCTTCTTATCCTCAAAAGACTGGCTGAAAATCTAATTTGCACATAAAATTACTTTTACTAATACCAGGCTACAAACTATTCTAATGCATATTGCAATCTGAACCCCAAAATGAAAGTCAAAAGAAGTTAAACGCAACCAGTAAAGAGACTAACTTATATCTCTAATTTAAAAAATTCAAGTTCATGAGTATCCATATTATGAAGGTAATTATAGCTTTTCTGGAACCACACAACAGCAGTGAACTTCAATTACCAGCTACTAAAAATCATACTTACATGTGAAGATATATCTTATGGTAAACATATTAACATTGGTGGTTTCTGAAATAAATATGCAGACATTCACTTGCTAATTGTAAATTCCAAGTCAGTTTCTATTATAAGCAAGTAACAAATCACACTCCCTCCATCTGATTCCCTCCCTCTGCCACCCATCACTTCTTTCCTCTGCCCACTACCTGTCTGCTCCCTCCTGTCACCCACTTCCTGAGGCCTCCGCTCCTGTTGTCACACCTTCTTTTCCCCCACGCCCACCATCTGGAAGTCAGCATCACACTGCAGGAGCTTCTCCATCCACATCTGTTGCGGAGACAGAAGGAACACAGACAGCTGCAACACTGCTGGATGTCCAGGGCGTGACATCAGGTAAGTCCTTTAAACTTTGACAGGGGCAAGCAAGAGACAAGGACACCCAGGCTGGGAGAGCTTGATGGAAATCTTTAGGCTAAAGCAGTCCCTGGTGTCCTGAACATGGTATAAAGTGGTAGTCGCTACAGAACAGGTGCGAGAATGAAGGATGCTAGCCATGGACTGTTATCAAGGGAACCAACTGAAAAAATGTGTAGACCAGAGGGGGCGCTCACTAAGTATGATAAATGACAGATTGAACTAACAGACCCAGGGGCTCGGCACAGCCAAGGACCGTAACTGAAGACAACAAACAAACTCACAGCAAGTACTGTTCATGGGGGGAATGATTCAAAATCTGTCTAGGTAGAAGACATCTGCTCTCCTAGAGCTTCCCACACACGTGAAATTTAATGAGAACGAGTCAGGAGAAAGGAAAGAAAAATAATAAAAAGAGAGGAAGAAAGTCTAAAAGTCTCACAAGCCTTCCTGACTGCTCAGAAAGAGGGCGGGGGGTGCTTGCTTTAGCCCTAACTACAGAGCTCTCACAACATTAGGATGAATTGTTCAGTCTCCCGCTTCGATTAACGTCCTCTGCCAGGCCGAGTGATACACATTCTCTCTTTTCATCCCCTTGAAGGGCGAATTATATTGAATTAATTTTCAGTTGAAAAAAATGAGATTCAGAAAATTAAGGAATTGCCGAAGTTCATTGAAGCTAATGAATCAAAAGTAAAGCCAGGCTTTATATTCAAATCTGTCAGCTTTACTAATAGAGAGGCCCGAGAAATCTATCCCATCTGGCTGGCGGCTTCTCTTTCCCTGGAGTAAGAATAGTAATAGCCTCGAGTTAAAAGTTATTAAATGTCCACTCTAAACCAAGTATCTTAGGCCCTTCCGAAACATTCAGATTTAATCCTACCAATTCCTTGAGTAGATCAACTCCCTTACTTACTCCTCTGAAATCTGGAGAGGTCAAATGAATTATTCAAGGTCACAGAAAGCTCAACCTACATTCAACTGTAAATCCTTTGACCCCAAACCAAAGCCACCTGCTGCCATCTCCTGGTGATGGCCATGCCCAAGTGCAAGGACCACTCTGAGCTCTTCATTCAGACACTTTATTTAGGGCGGGACCTTGAGATTCAATGTCAGCCAAGGCTGGTCTTCGCTATGGGTCCCATTTTCTATCACACACACAACATGCAATACACAGTTACTGCCACTCCACGCCTCACACTCGGTTACAGCCAGCATTCCTCTCCCCGTGCTCTGCATTTCTGAAACCCACCTACACTCTAAAACTCAGTGAAATCACCATGTTCCTCACAAAATCTTCCATGATCTCTTGCAGACACAGACTGTCCTGACCCTCTGAACAAACATCTTAGTCATACCTTTCCGACGGCACAGGGACTTTTCCCTTCCCCTATACTCTATTCATTCACTCATTCGACAAATACATGTGGAGCACATTCTATGGGAGTGGGATATGCCAAGAAATGACGATATTAATGAACCACACATCCAGGGGACTCAGCGTAAACTGGGGGAGACAGACAATTCAGTAAGAATTTGCAGTTAGTTGAGTTATAGGAGCCCATAGGGGAGGCTCTCGATTCATCTCTGGGAGTAGGTGGTAACTAGAAGGACTCTGAAGGGTCGGTTGGAGAGGGCAAGGGGCCAAGCATGTGCAAAATCCTGAAATGAAAGCACAGCATGGCAGACGGGCATGTTTGTGCTGCGGAGAGTGCGGTAGGTCAGTATGGTGGCAATACAAGAAGAGAAGTGGAGGGAGATGACACTGGAAAGCCAAAAAGAGAAAAAGAAATACAGAATTTTCAAGTGATTCTAAAGGATCCTAAATTTTATCCAAGGGGTTGCAGGGAGACATGAAAGGATTTTAAAGCAAGAGACTGACATATTGACATGTTCATTTTAGAAAGATCATCCTGGCTGTGGCTTAGATGAGAGGGAGGTGAGACTGGAAGGAGGGGGGCTCAGGGCTATAGAAATCATCCAGGGTTGAGGTCCAGATAGCAGTGGGGTGGACAGACAGGGCAATGGGAAATTCCTAGGTGCATGAGTCACTAGAATTTGATGACCTAATGATGAGTAGGGTGAGGGAGGGAAAGGGCACAAGGATGTCAGCAAGATTTGGGGGTTGGAAACTGGATGAACGGCGGCTCCCCTGGGAGAGGGAGGACAGGAAGTGAAGCTGGTTTGGGAGCTCACTGGGGAGCTGGAGATTTAGGAATCGATTCCACATACATGAAACTGGGAGCAGCAGTAATGCTGAAGACCCCAGAATCTAAAGCTCTCTGCTACACTCTAGACCTTTCCATCAAGCTGCTTTCAGGATGTGTTTCCTTCCTTGCCTCAAAGGCACTTTAAACTCAGAGAAAATGGAAAGGCACACACCATCATTCTCTCAAATCAAGAATATAGATCCAAAGAAATCAAGGAAAGAGAATCTTTTAAAGGGAAAAAGAACTAAATGTATTCCCTAAAAGTAGCACAAGGAGGGCTTCTGTGAACATAATGAGAGGTGAAAGAATGGAGACGACACGTACAGACAGACCTTTTGAGAAATGTGCCCATCACGGGGAAGAGCATGGAGGGACATGGAATCACTGCGGTGGCTTCCAACCTTGGCTGCACATTGGAATCCCCTGAACAACTTTAACAATACTGACACCTGGACCCTACCCACGGCTGTTTACACATCTCAGTTTGGGATGCAGATGGACAGTAAGATTTCCGGAGCCTCTGTGGAGCCAAGACTGAGAACTACCGGATTAGAAGATTGTTTCTTTCAATGGATGAGAGAAACCTGAGCAGCTTCTCCTCATAAGGAAGACAATTCAGTGGGGGGTGGGGGGGGACAGAAATGCTATCCCTGAGGGGCACTGGGGTGGCTCAGTCGGTTGAGCACCCGACTCTTGCTTTTGGCTCAGGTCATGATCTCAGAGTCTTGGGATCCAGCCATGTGACAGGCTTTGCGCTAAGCTCAGAGTCTGCTTGTCCCTCTCCCTCCCCCTCAGCCTTACCCCCCTCTCAAATAAATAAATAAATAAAATCTTTACATTAAAAAAAAAAGAAGAAAAAGAAATGACCTCCCTGAGGTGCAGGAAGAGAATGGAATCCAGGGCAAAGGGAATGAATGAGCGGGCAGCTTCTCCTGTTCTGACAGGGTTAGTATCCTGGTAGAACTTTACTTGAAGGCACAAGTGAGAGGGAAGTGAAATAGGAGAAATGGTTGAAGTTTTCAGTTTTTTCGTTAGGTAAGTAAGGCTCTCTGCTGAGAATGAGGGGAACGCTGGTATAGTAGAGATTCTGAGGAGAATAAAAGTGATTTAAAATGGTCCTTGAAAATGGGCCCAAGATACCATCATTGCCACCTGGACTAGGATAATTACCTCCCACCTGATCTCCAGGCATTTATTCTGATTTTCCTTCCAATCTCTTGACAGATGGTGCTTCTCAAATATAAATGGCATCATGACGCTGCCCAATTTAAAGTTGTTCAATTAGTTTTCGGATAAAATTAAAAATCACGTGCACTTTAAGGCCATCCGTGCTTTGGTCCCTACATACTACCCCAGCCTCATCCCCCGCTACTGTCCCCACTCCCATGCTCCAGTCACCTGCACCTTCTTGAAATTCCGAAAAAGTCAGATGCTCTTTAGCTTCAGAGTCTGGGGGTGTCATTTCCCTGGCGTGAAGCTCTTCCCCTCGACTCTTCAGCCGACCGCTCCCACTCAACCCTTTTGAGTTTGTAAAATCTCTTCCATAGGACAGTCTCTCCTGACGGCCTGGACTCAGATGTGCCTGACTCACATTCTCTGGTCCCCTCTACTGTACTTCCCCTGCCTTTATTGCAGTAATCAGAGTTTGATTAAAAATTACGTATGGGGGCGCCTGGGTGGTTCAGTGGGTTAAAGCCTCTGCCTTTGGCTCAGGTCATGATCCCAGCGTCCTGGGATCGAGTCCTGCATCAGGCTCTCTGCTTAGCAGGGAGCCTGCTTCCTCCTCTCTCTCTGCCTGCCTCTCTGCCTACTTGAGGTCTCTGTCTGTCAAATAAATAAATAAAATCTTTAAGAAAAAAAATCACCTATGGAAGTGTTTAATGTCTTCCTCTCCCTCCTCTGGAAGCGGGACTGCACATTCCCGGGCCCTCCAGTCACCATCTGCTGAGCGGCAATAACGGGGGAGAGGACTGCATGGCGGGACTGCTGGGGAGCAGCGGGAGCACCGCGGACACCGGGTCATGACACACAGTGGCGCTGTCTGCAAGGCTCAGATCACCCGCCCCAGCCAGAGAGGCAGACGGTCAGACTGACGTAGAGCGAGGTTCTGACATGCGCCACTTTTCGAAAGGCTGAGACAAGGGAGTTTACAGTAAATGCCTCCAACACTCACGTGACTTAAAACCCCTGGACATAACTTGTGATCTTCCTCTTTATATAACCTCAGGAGTACACACTGGCCTTGCACATAGAGACACTCAGGAGCCGTGTGCTGAGCAACATGATCATGACACACCGGAGTATCACAATAACACAGCATTCGGGGGTACACACTGCGAGTCGCTTTAAAAACAAAACTAAACAAAACATGCAACGGCTGTTTTGGTGATTTTACGGACCCCACGTTGCTCAGTTTTTACTCTATCATAGCAACTTTAAAGATTTATTTATTTTAGAGAGAAAGTGAGATAGCGTGTGAGCTGGGTGAGGGAGGGGGGAGACGGAGAAAGAATCCCAAGCAGACCCCACACTGAGCACGGAGCCCACTTGGGGCTCCCTCTCATGACCCTGAGATCATGACCTGATCGAAACCAAGAGTCGGACACTCAACTGACTGAGCTACCCAGGTGCCCCCACTACAGCAAGTTTAAAGCTAGGTTTTAATTCCGTATCCCAGTTTATGACTCTTTTCCAAACGCTGCCCATTTCGTGTTCGCTGTTCCTTTTGCCTTTCTTCTCTTCCCTCCGTGTGTTCATCTGGTTATGGTCATTATTCATCACGCAGTTTGTCAGAACCTACTTTGTACAGTGTATATAATTACTTTTTCTTGGTTACTTGGTTTCTTACATGTGTTTCATCTTCTACAAGTCTAATTTGAGAGTGGGGGAATACGGTGGGGGAGTCATCTCTCCTGGATGTAGCCCAGGTTGAAATAAAGTCTGGGCACCTGCAGAGCACCTGCTTTTGTCTGACAAACATGAGAGAGGGAATCCAACAGAATGGTGGGATCAAAGTATAATCTTACAATTTCCTATCACGGAATCGAATTGCTTATTTTACTTGGAGAGGTCTGAGAATATAATTTTTCTTGAGAAATTGGTGGGAGAATGGAAAATTTCTATGAACTCTAGATTACAAGTAACCCACTACTTGCGGAGCGTTCATTCAAGAAGGCCAGGCTAGCGCATCGCCGGTGACATCACCAAAAACATTTCTGCCGCAGCAGGTAACAAAGTGAATCCACAAGTACCTTTGATCCCATGTCCTCCCGTTCTTTTATTATTTCTTTTCTCATTGTCTCCTTCTCAAAGGCCCTTTTCTCTTGCTGAGATGCGAGTTCTTTTTCCAGTCGCTCTGTCTGCCTCTCCAGTTCATTCTTCAACTGCTCACACTGGATTAAAGCCTGCCAGAGGAAGATGGGAGTGAAACAGGGCCTCTGACTTTGCAAAAAATGAGAGGAAAATGAGACAATTAAGCTTCAATTTTATTTAAAATCATTGCAACTCACTGTAAAGCCCATTAGAGTAATTTTATATTTATTTGTCAATACCACTCACAAAACTAAAACACTATTCAAATGTTACTTTTATTCACACATTTCAATTTTCACAATTAAGGCTATATTTACTAAGCAACTAAGAAAATTCAGGTTAATGAACCCTGATGAACACCACAGATGAATCCAAATTTTGAAAACAAGAAACAGAAAAATCAAGTGATCTAATATTTTTCAATTATATAGCATATTTATACTAAACGAAATATAGAGGTATCCAATTTAACTAACTTTTCATTTGCTTATGGTTAAAAATTAGTGAAATACTTCAAAACTTAAAATGAGAAGTACTTGTTATTATACACAGCATCTATTTTTAACATCATCAAATAATTAAGTTTCCTTAAATATAACTAGGATAAGATTTAGTTCACTCTCCTTATAAACATAACAAAAGTAAAAATTAGGTAATAATAAAAAATTAATAAAAAATAATAAAAAATAAAAAATTAGGTAGTAAAAAATAATTTAAAAATAGTAATAATAAAAAATTTAGATAAAGACTCAAAACAACATTTACTACCTAGTTTTATGAAATGAGAAGTGCCATCTTTCACTGCTGGTAACTTACAAGTCCACAGTTGTTCCTTAGTCTTAATTTCCCACTCTGAATTTCTAGAATTAAAAACTTTCTAACTTCCTTTTAACTACATCTACTATCTTTATGCAAAATACCCAATAGGAAATTAATTTCAAAATTCCAATTTAAAAAAACCCCAATAAATGTAAGGTGCTTGACACAGAACCTCTGAGTCATTCTATGGTGTCTTAGTCTGATTCCAGTGGCTTCTTATCCAATATCCGACATCCACCTCATTCAAACGCTGTGTTCCCCTGAATTGGAAACCCAAGTAACCCAAGTCTCACATGACTTACAAACTGTGTAAGTACATATCAAGTTATATATTTGATAGTCACATCTGTTGTGGATGATGAGGGAAGTGGTCTTGGTAACGTATGCATAGCTTTGCTTCCCTCTGGTGAAAGCTATAATAAATACAGACAATAAAATATCTAGGGTACGTGAATTTGCTTCTCTTCACCTGGAAGCCATTAAACCCTAATTTACTTCAAATTCTTCTGGAAAGTTTCTACACTCCTAGACATGAAATTGGTGGGTAAAACTCAATTGTCTCAGATTAACTGACAAGCACATCCAGTGACTGAGAAATGATTCTCCTACAGACTTGGTCCCAAGTTCAATTCTAGTTGAGAATGTCCATAAAATAAAATTCTCCATTAGATTTTAAAAGAAATGGAGGGCGCCTGGGTGGCTCAGTGGGTTGGGGCTTCTGCCTTCGGCTCAGGTCATGATCTCAGGGTCCTGGGATCGAGCCCCACATGGGGCTCTCCGCTCGGTGGGGAGCCTGCTTCCCCCTCTCTCTCTGCCTGCCTCTCTGCCTACTTATGATCTCTCTCTGTCAAATAAATAAAAAAAAAAATCTTTTAAATAAATAAATAAATAAATAAAAGAAGTGGAAAAGTGGAGTTTTCCTATAATTTAAGCCCTCGGAGCGGGATAGATTATGAATTTCAGATTTTTTTGCCTCAGAACACAATTGCTGTTGTGAAAAATACTTTACATGAACCTAATAAAAATGTTCATAACTTTCACAGATCTAATACCACTGGCATGACAAAATGAAATGACTATTGACTACAAACCAATATTTCCAATCAGAAGCTTCTTCACTGAACAAAAACTCAGGAGTCAACAGTATTAAGCACAGAACAGCGGAAGGGACTGCGGAAGATCAAAGAGCGGGCTGACATGAAGAACCAAAGAACCAATTCCAAGAAGTCAGTCAGTTTGGGAACCAGGAACAGTAAATGATCCTGACAGCATAAGAGGCCTAATCTCAGGGTAAGAGGATATAAATGAAAAGTATAACGTACAAGGCAAGAAGCTGTAAATCACTTAAAACCATTGCTGAAGGCTTCTCCCTCTTAGGGCTCGCCACCGTGAAGAGGTAATGATGAGGAGATAAGTAAAAGTAAGGGCTTTTATTTGTCTTGATTTTAATATATATGCCAGGTCCCAGTGAAGAAATTATGAAGGATCAGTAACACTTGGATTTACAGAAGCAATTTAATCTTTCTAAAGATAGCTCTCTTATCGTGGCTCTCACATACTAGGTCAAGGAGAACTAAACAAATGTTTATACAGTCTTCCCATTATAACTTTACCTTTAAAAAAAAAAAGAATTTATTTATTGGAGAGAGAATGCACACAAGAGGGCACAAGCAGGGGGAGGGACAGAGGGAGAGGGAGAAGGAGGCTCCCTGCTGAGCAGGGAGCCCAAGGAGGACTCGGGGCTCCATCTCAGGACCTCGGGATCACAACAGGAGCTGAAGGCAGATGCTTAACTGACTGAGCCACCTGGTGCCCCAAAGCTTCATCTTTTCATTCCAGGGCTCCCTCTCCCAGTTTCCAGAAGCCCAGCTGATCCTGTGCTCCCTGATTCTGCTCATCTAACCATTCCATAAGGGCATAACTGAATTCTCACAAGCGAGGTCAGTAAATGGTCAGTTACAGCTAGCTGACAGATCTTCAGAGAGGCCCAAGTTGATATGGGGACTGCAGCTTCCATTTCTTCCAGAGGTTCCCCAGGGGTGGCTTCCTTCTCTCCCTGAGCACAGCCCCTTTTTGATGGAAATGGCTGTAGCTCCAGGAGTTGAGGGAATTACACTATTGACCCGCCCAGTCGACTCAATCCTCCAGAGACCTTTTCTCTTCTGGGAAATTTCTTTATTTGTGGTTATTCTACGTTGGCCACATTAACATATTTTTCAAAACATAATTTATTGGACTTGATATTCCCAGCCCTAGTTTTATTAAACCAACAAGTATGGGTTACTGTCTTAATGGGGTCAAAACACTTTCTAAAACAAATTTCTATCTAGTCAACTCCATTGTTTAAAATAGGAAGCCTATTTTAGGACATATGAAAATTCTTCCCAAGTGCTAGGGTTAGGTTTCTAGAAATCCTTGTGACCGAAGAATTCACAATTCAGGAATTAAAGATCTTCTGAGAAATAACAAAATTCACACTTAAGAAAATTAAATTTAAGGGATGCCTGGATGTCTCAGTCGGTTAAGCGTCTGCCTTCGGCTCAGTTCGTGATCCCAGGGTCCTGGAATCGAGCCCTGAATCAGGCTCCCTGCTCAACAGGGAGTATGCTTCTCCCTCTCCCTCTCCCTCTGCCTGCTGCTCCCCTGCTTGTGCTCTCTGTCTCTTAGATAAAAAAAATCTTTAAAAAAATTAAATATAAAATTCACGTAAAAATTTATGAAATTGTTTTCATTTTTGTGAACTATATAGCCCACAAAACTAAAATGATTGTCAATATATTTTAAGCACGTAACTTACAAATAATGACAACTATTGATTTTTTAATTTATAGACTCTTCCTTGCTAGAAACTTATCAGTCTGTCCCTATCTCCCATTTTCAAGATGTTAATAACTTGTTTCTGTTTCGTGGCAGATAATGTACACATCAAGAAGTGATGGGGCACCTGGGTAGCTCATAAGCATCTGGCTCTTGATTTTGCCTGAGGTCATGACATCAGTTCATGACCTCCCCACTGAGTGTGGAGCTTGCTTAAGATTCTTTCCTTTCTTTCTGCCGTTTCCTGCCCCCAAACCCACTTGCACAACCATTTTCTCTCTCTCTCAAAAAAAAAAAAAAAAAAAAAAAAAAAAAAAAAAAAAAAAAAAAAAAAAAAAAAAAGTGCATTATATTCTCTGCCTGGGCTTGCAATCAAATGACCAAATGTTTTGATCTTTTCACTTTAGGTTTCTAATTTCCGCCTTTCTGATTCTGTAGTCTAAGCAAAGAATAATTTCGAAAGGAAAAAAAAAGGTTTTAGGGAAATTTAGTGATTCGTTCTTGTGTTTTGTGGTTTTTTGTTTTGTTTTGTTTTGTTTTGTTTTAAATCTTGCCTTGGAGGGTTATCTCATTATAGATACACTCATGATAACTTCATACCAAAACCAGCAATTTCCCTTTCAATAGAAGCAAACAGGTGTGAGGCCTGGTTAACCGTTTCATGTTGTAGCTTTACCAAGGCATCACTGCAGAACCTCTGCTTCCCCCACCCCATTTATTCGGAGGATATTTTTTTTCTCTCTTTTAAGAAATGATTGCTGGTTGTAATGGCTTGCAATTTTCACAGTAAATCAAAACCATTTATTAATCACTCACCATGTGCCAGATACTCTGCTAAATGGCTTACATGGATTACTTTAGTTAACACTCTTACTAAATTTTAAGTGGATCTTATCACTCAGCAGAAGAAACAGCAGCTCTGAGACATTAAGTATCTGCCCGGGATCACAGACCTAAACAGTGGCAGAGCAGAGATTTGAGCCAGATTTGAGCTGAATCAACGCATGGCATTACAGCTTTCTCATGTTATAGATTTATTTCCTTATAAAATCCTCGGGTGTTTTCACTGCCATCGTCAATTTAAGTATAGAACTTAGTTAATTCCTCTGGTGCTCTTACTTAGCCTGCAATGTGCAAATGGGAACACTAGGTGGCAACAAATATCAAGGAACTCATTTCATCAGCTCAAGGATCAAGTAGTTGGTTTCAAAATTAAAATACGGATTCCATTTTACTTTTTTACTACTTTCACTAAGCAAAATTCCTATTATGTTTCAACATACGTAAGATAAATCATAATAGATGTGCATTGTATTTTGTAAACTGCACAGAAATCCGTTCTTGCATTATTACTAATTCAAGGAAAAATGCTTTAGATTTGCAATACACAATGGCTTCTTTTGTTCTTAACTGTTAGATATTTAAAAGCACTAATTACAAAAATCCATATTCATAATTAAAGCTAACAATCGACTTTGATTCAATTCAATATTGTGTAACTAATATGCAAATGGCCACCTGAGGAATACAATGATAATATTAGAGACCTGCCTTTTAAGGTCTTTTGGTAGTAAGAGCTACATAAACAATTACCAAAATGATACCAGCTCCGGCAGAATATGGAGGAGAAAGAGATTAATTCAAACAAGAAAGGACTGGGGCAAACTCTGGGGAAGACTGCAGCCTGGGTTGAGCCCCAAGGTTGAACAGACAGATCAACGCACTGCTGTAAAGTATAGCGTCAGCAAATTCATGGTCACATTCAGGAAGGTCACATTCCTGACCTTGTAAGTCACATTCAGGAAACAACACAGGTCTTGTGAAAGACTGTAGTGAAAAATAAGGCTAGAAGAGTTAGGTTGGGGCTGTATTGTGAAAGATCTGGAAGGTCACGCTTTTATTTTACTGCAAGAGGGGAGCCGCTTGAACAGGGAGAGTTACTTCTGGGGGGTCTCTGGCAGCAATGGGAAGGTGGGAAAGATACAGCGGAACTGGAAGAGGCCTGAGACCAATAGAAGTCCACCGTAATCATCTCTGCAGGCTAAAACTGGGGTGGAAAAGGTGGGCACAGCTGACAAAGGGACCCCAAAGCCCGAAAGACAGAGTGATAACTTGGCAACTGATCGGATGTTGAGAGTGTAGGATGGGGAGGAGCCAAGATATTTTAAAGCCGTGAGCCAGCGCTGCTGCTAAGATGAGGAAGACAGACAACGGTAGAAGAAACGTGGGCGGGAGAATGGAGAGGAGCAGTAACTTGGTTGCGTAGATTTTCAGATGCTAACGGAATGTCATACACAAACAGAGGTCTAGTAGCAGCAAGAAATGGGGGTCTGGTGCTCAGGAGAGCCGTTAGAGCTAAAGCCACAAGGCAGGGGTATTCAAATGCAGGGAATGTGCTGGACATGACAGGAGAGACAAATTCCTAGAAATGAGGACAACGCTACTGGAAGGCTAGGACTGTGGTTAAGGTTTTTGGAAAACAAGTGAAAAGAGATGGAGAGGAGTAGATAAGAGCGGTACAACAAGGACCCATGGGAGAAAATGTCAGATAAATCAAGGGGGAAGAGGACATGTTATGATAAGACAGCCAATGGCTTCCAAGACTCCAGAGTCAGGAGTCGAATAAAGACAGAGATGAGGTCACTGGGGTTAGCGATCAGGAAGTGCCTTGTGACCAGCAAGTGAGCAACTCAGCAGGATGAAGCCGGGCTGCGATTTGGCACAAGCCTGACTGCGGTGTGCTCGTAAGGGGATGGACTGAGCCGACGGCGGACACTCATTGTGAAAGGCCTGCTAGGAAACCGGTGGCGAGGAGTTAGTTGAAGAAGTGGAAGCTGATCAAGCGAAGGCCGCCTGTTGTTTGTTTGAACAAGAATGATGGCTGGGGATGGGGTGGGGAGGGAGACAGGGCGGGAGGAAGCGAAGACACAAGAAGCCATTTGACAAATCCCTGAGACTTCAGTAACTTAGAGAAAGAGCTTTCATCTTGGGAAGTAAGAGGGCCCGGCACGCAGGGGAAAATGAGCCAAAGGCACATCCGAGGGGTTAGAAGAATCCGAAGAGGCTCTTGAGGGTTGGCTGTGATGTCGGCGGCGCAGGTCAGCTCCGGAGTGCGGGCGGACAGCGGAGATGGGAACACACGAAAGTGCAATTCCTGCCTACCAGACGGAAGGTGGCCAACTGCAAAGAAAAGAACTGCTAAATAGTACTTCTTTTTTTTTTTAAGATTTTATTTATTTATTTATTTGACAGAGAGAGAGACAGAGAGAGACAGAGAGAGAGGGAACACAAGCAGAGGGGGTGGGAGAGGGGGAAGCAGGCTCCCTTGAGCAGGGAGCCTGACACGGGGCTCGATCCCAGGACCCTGGGATCACGACCTGAGCCAAAGGCAGACGCGCAACGACTGAGCCACCCAGGCGCCCTTTAAATAATACTTCCATTATTATGGAAGAGGGTGACCCGTATCAGCCCCCTGTGGAATTCATTCTGTGGCTTTCCTCAGCAACACTTGCCAGGCTGAAAGTAGCGATAGGAAAAAAATGTGTGGTTGAGCCTCTGCTGGGCACTGGCCCTGGGGGTAGACTAGAAAGATAAGAACAAAAGACTTCTAGAGTCTTACTGGAAACATGACAATTCCCTAGTTAGTGGACATTTCCTGAGAACCTATTACATGCCACACAGTATGCGAGGTGCTAAAGCCTGACCAGTGATCAAGACAGGTGAGTTCCTTCCTCTCCGAGATTCTAAAGTTTAATGAAGGGGGCGCCGGATGGCTCACTTGGTTAAGCGTCTGAGTCTTGATTTCGGCTCAGGTCGTGATGGCAGGGTCATGAGATTGACTGAGTCCCACAATGGGCTCCGCAATGAGCGCAGCGTCTGCTTAGCGTTCTCTCTCTCTCCCTCTGCCCCTCCCCCGGTGCACGCACGTTAATGGAAGATAAAGACAAATAAGGGAGACTAATACACTGATGACTGACGTACATCATGGGGAACAGTTCTTACCGGGGGGCAATTCAGCATGCACATGCGCTTACATACACACACGTGCACACATACACGCACACACACATGCACACATACACGTGCACATATACACGCACACACATACGCACACGTGCACACACATGCACACATACACGCACACATGCACATACATACGCACACGTGCACACACGCGCGCACTTACATAGACGCACATACATATGCACACGTGCACACATGCACGCACATACACACGTGCACACAGACACGCACATACACACGCACACATGCACACATACACGCGAACGCACATACATATGCACACATGCACACATACAGGCACACACTCATGCACACGCACATATACATACAGTCACGCAAACGCACGCATACACACGCACATGTACACACGCAGGCACACACACCCGTGGGAACCCCTAACAATGTATGGAGACATCTCTGGTCGCCAGAACCTGGGGAAGAGGAGGTGCGATCCCAGCATCCAGTGAAAAGAGGCCAGGGATGCCCCTAAAAATCCTAGGATGTGCGGGCAGGACAACCTCTACAACAAAGAATTATGTAGTCCAAACGTCAGCAGTGCTGGGGCTGAGAAGTCCTGCTAGGAAGACATAAGAGGTACATGAAATCTACGCATGGGAGAGCAGAGATTTTTCTAGAGAGAGCAGCAGACCTGAAAGATGGAGAAAATATCCAGGTTGTGGGGTGAAGAAGCATTTGCATGGCGCGTGCAAACTCCCGGGGGCTACAATGGCAGCGCGTAAACAAGGGACTGGAGCCGTCACCATCAGAGGCGCTAGCTCTTGAGGAAATACTTTGTGCCAGAGTTTCCACAACTTAACAGATAACACATTTTAAGATGCGCCTGGGTAGCTCAGTCGGTGAAGGGTCTGCCTTAGGCTCAGGTCATGTGCCAGGATCACAGGGCTCCCTGCTCAGCGGGGAGTCTGCTTCTCCCTCTCCCTCTGCTCCTCCCTCTGCCCAGTTCCCCACCCGCTGGCTCTGCTCCCTTGCACTCTCTCTCTCAAATAAATAAATTTTTAAAAATATAAATAAAATAAAATGCAGTCCTCATTAGCAATCCTCTAAGTCCGACATTATTTCCATTTTTCAGATGAGGAAAAACTGCGGCCTGGGGAATTAAGTAAGCTGTCCTGGGTCACGCAGCTGGGAAAATGATGCAGCTGAGTTGAATCTAGGTCTGCTAATGCTAAGAAGACCTCACCCAACCTCTGACTGCTTTGCCAAGCTGACAGGGGCTGAGTCTGTTGGAGGAGAGTAATAAGGAAGCACATGACAGACCTCAGAAGTACAGCAAAGGGCTTAGAGACTGTCCTGAGACAGTGGACACTCCCAGACAGATTGGAAATCAAAGAATCACAGGATCAAACTGCTGTGAAGAAAGATCACTTCTAGGCTGCGTGGGTGGCTTAGTGGGTTAAGCATCTGCCTTCAGCCCAGGTCATGGTCTCAGGGTCCCGGGATCAAGCCCCTCATCGGGCTCTCTGCTCAGCGGAGAGCCTGCTTCCCGCCTCCCTCCCCGCCCCTCTGCCTGCCTCTCTGCCTACTTGTGATTTCTCTCTGTCAAATAAATAAATAAAATCTTTAAAAAAAATAAAAGGTCATTTCTGGCTGCAGTGTGCTCCGCAACGGAGGGAAGGAAGAAGATGTTGTCATTCATAATCCAGAGATTATGGTGTCCTGAACAAGAAAGGTGACAGTGAGGGAAGAACTCAACAGGAGTTCAGAAACTAAGATGTGTACTTAGTGATTGGTTGGACGTCAGGCACGAAGGAGAGGATGATGACCAGCTTTCCGGTCGAGGCACAGTAGTGGACAGAGGCACCACTCCCTAGAGAACACAGCAGTGTTAGGGGAGCAAATGTAATGAGTTCAGTTGAGAATGTAAAATTCAGGTTTAAATAGAAGGGGAGGTGACACCTGGGTGGTGCAGTAGGTTTAACGTCTGACTCTTGATTTCAGCTTGGGTTGTGATCTTGGGATCGTGGGATTGATCCCTGCGTCGGGCTCAGGAGTCTGCCTGCGATTCTCTCTCTCTCTGCCTCTGGCCCTCCCCCTGCTTGTGTGCATGCATGCACTCTCACGAATGAATGGTTGGATGGATGGATGGATGGATGGGTGGATGGATGGATGGATGGGTGGGTGGATGGATGGATGGGTGGATGGATGGATGGATGGATGGATGGATGGATGGATGGATGGGTGGATGGATGGATGGATGGGTGGGTGGATGGATGGATGGATGGACCGATGGATGGATGAATGGATGGACGGACGGACAGATGGATGGATGGATGGATGAATGGATGGATGGATGGATGGAAGGGGAAGAAGACCAGCCTGGACACAACAGGTAAGACAGGGGAGGAGACTGCAGAAGCAGACGCAGGAATGAGGACACTGAGACGTTTAATGGCAATAGGGAGGCAGAGAGAAGTGCTGGTCAGAAGGAGCAGATGCAGAGTCTGACATGCCTTGGACACGACAGTTCAGGTGACAGTTACCATAGAAGAGGGGACATGTTAGAGGTAAGCAAGCCAAAGGATGTTGGGACTATGGTGTTGCGTGATTAACAATATGATGTAGAAACGTTTCAGGGTGATCAAAGGAGGTAGGCAGAGGGCGGTATGGACTGAACGTACCCCTCCAAAATTCATGTGTTGAAACCTAAGCCCCAATGCGATGGTATGCAGGTATGTGGCTTCTGGGAGGTGATTAGATCCTTAGGATGGAGTCCTCATGAGTAGGATTAGTGCCTTTTATAAAAGAGTCCCAGAGAGCTCCCACACCCCCTCGGCCATGTAAGGCTACACAGGAAGAAGATGGCCATCTGTGAACCAGAAAGCATGCCCTCACCAGACACCAGCTCTGCTGGTGCCTTCATCCTGGACTCCCCAACCCCGGCACTGAGAGAAATAAATGTCTGCTGTTGAAGCCAATCAGGCTATGGCATTTTTGTTACAGTAGCCTGAGCAGACGATGACGAGTGGGGAAAGGGTCAGACACTAATGTTCTTAAAAAGTGTCAAATTGCTATTTCATAAACCCAGAACTATTTCATAAACCCAAGTAATAACATGGGTGAGTTTCTTTAAAAAAAAAAAAAAAAAACAGTGTCAAATAGTGACACTGTGACAAATAATGATTGAGAGTTTATATTGATTAAAATTAGGGAGAGGAGAGACCATGACGATTTTAAAGAGGCCTGGTCACTAACAGAGAGGATAGAAGGAAGGCCTGGAACTGGCAGTCAGGAGTGGAGGGAATGCTGATTCCTCCATCGCAGCTGTTTGAGATGACGTGAGAGCAAAGGGCCTTCACTGGAGGGCTCGAGAGTCCCAGTGTCATAGAGGGACAAGAGTTCTGCACAAATGAACAACCAGGAGTGTCTGAGGAGACAAAGCCTATGAGGGAGTTTGGTCAGAATGGACCTAAGTTACAGATGCACCAGGACAACAGTCATGGAAGCCGTGAAGGTCGGGGTCTGGGAAGAGTCAGGGAGGAACTGGGTAGAGACCAATGGACAAGAGAGTGACTGAGGAGCTGAATACAGGGGTCAAGAGCCCGATACCTTAATAAATACTGATGCTACCATACGGCGTAGACCAAAGCTATCTGATGGAATCTGTGACAACAGAAATGTTCTACATCCGCACTGCCCTGTACAGCGATCAGCTACTTGGGAGTGTGGCTGGTGTGTCTACGGGAAACGCACAGCAGCCTCAGTCAGTGGACTCTGGTGCAGCCCCCAACACAGCAATGAATCAACAAGAACCTCCTACCATTCAGTGCTCGCCACACCGCCTGGTCACAAAGTGCTACTGATTACCGTCGTTATTGTTCAGCGTGTATGACTTAGCATCCACAGGGCCAGACCCATTCATAGCCAAGGATGCTGTCTGATACACATGCATCATCTGTTATCTGTGGCGTGCCTGGATGTTCTCAACATTCCCCAGGCTCAGGGGGGAAAACTTTTGTCGGCCGTCACACACGGACCCATACGCATGGTGTCAGGTTTTCACAGCATTCAAAATCATCAGCAAATGAAGAGATGAGGCACGTAAGCCTCTCCAAAGGAGACTTCAACCAGTAAATCTGTTTCATTTTGCAAAGTCAACATTAACAGATTGGTATTCACTCTGTGTGTTCGGAAGAAAGAGTTTAGTCATGGAAGAGGAACCATGGAAATACTTGGAAAAGAAAAGAAGGAAAGAAAAAGAAAAGAAAAGAAAAGAAAAGAAGGAAAAGAAAAGAAGGCGCGCTTCGGCGTGCCGTCATTTTGGTCTTCTGAGACTTGCCTTGGTTTTCTCGAAGTTGGCCTCCTCGGTCATGTGCATAGCTTGTTTCACCTGCTCATAAGCCCTGGCTTCTCTCTGCTGCATATCTGACAAGCTGCTCCTGACAGAGACCAGCGCAGACATTAAGTCATCCCTTTCCCTGTGGGCAAGAGAACATTTGAACAAGAAATGGTCAAGCGATCGTGTATTCCTAAGTCATGAAGAGAAAGGCATTCACACAACGTGGAAGAAGAGCCAGGGTGGGCCGGCTCGGCATGTCGTGAAGCATGCCGGGAGAAAGGCCCTCTGTCCTCCCTTGGTGAGGGGCAGGCAGAGCCGCCAGAAAGGCTGGGCATCCATGGCAGGGCTGCATCTGCCTGGGACAATGACCTATTATGGGGAGGACAGCCCCACTGTGGGCCGCAGAGTAGAGCCCAGAAAACAGGAAGTTGGTTGAAAAATTAGAGGGGTGGGGGACTGGGGGAAAAAGGAATAGGACAGAGAGGGTGGGAACTCAACTTCAAAGTGGAAGTTAACATCTCCAGGGACTACTAAGGCCTTGTCTACACTGCTGACTCTCCCCCACCCCATTTGTCTGAACAAATAGGTCCTTTCCTGTTTGTCTTCCTCCACAACCCCCTTTTCCTCCCTTCTCTTTCAATTAAATTTTTTGCCCTCCTTATGAACACATTTCTTCTTTCAGTGGGTAGGACTGCTAAATCCCTCAACTACCCTGGTCACGCAGAGAACAGTCAGGATTTAACAAAATCTCTTCCTGCTGGCTTTGATCGCTGCTCGGCCCCACACCCTTGTCAGCAATTCTCAGAAGTCCTCTAAGCTAACCATTTCTTGGGGACAGATGCAACCAGATGCCAAAACACTCTGGCGTGTAAACTAGCAAAGATCCAACCTCATGGGTTAAATAAATCCCGTAGAAGATTTTAGGATATTTGGAATTTATCCATTGGATAAAAATGGTCAGTAGACCAAAGAGAAAATGAGGTGGGGAACTTTCTATGCACACAAAGCAAAAAAACCTGTAAGCTGGATGGTTCTGCTGCTATTCCACACTTTGTTAAAGAGTTCAAGTTCTAAACTGTGGTTTCAAATTCAGTTCAAGTAACTGCCTGCAGTTTCCTTTTTTTTGCCAAGTCCTAAACTACCAGGAAAGAGCCAACTCTGATTTTTTTTTTTTAAGTTTAGCAAGCTTGAAGGAGGAATAATCTCAAAGGTTATAATCTCTGAGTTTGAGTTGCTTTTAGAATTAACCACTGACTGGATTTGAAAAAAATGAGAAAAAAAATTTTTTTTTAAGATTTTATTTATTTGACAGAGAGAAAGAGAGCATAAGCAGGGGAAGCAGCAGGCAGAGGAAGAGGGAGAAACAGGCTTTCCTGCTGAGCAAGGAGCTGGATGTGGGGCTCCATCCTAGGACCCTGAGCCAAAGGCAGATGCTTAATTGAGCCACCCAGGAGCTACTAAAAAAAGCTCTTAAGGATAAAATGATTTAAAATATTTGTGGTATTTGGAAAGCACTCATATTTTAAGAAATATGTAATACTGAACAAAGTTACAATTATTAGCAGTTTCATAAAAGCCCGTTTTGTTTAAAAAAAAAAAAAAGATTTGCTTCAACTATAGTAAAGTTCATGGGAGCACAGTGATCTTCATTCTAGAATTTCCTGCTTGTGTTCTGATTTGAAAAAAATAATTTACTCTCCAATTCTTTTGTTCTAAAGGAAATGAAAAAAGGAGTTAATTATTTTGATCAAATACAATCAAACAGAATGGTTATGTGAAAGAAGAGAAGAATCAAAGCACGGTTAAATCATTCTAGTTAAGTCAAACACAGACTACTTGAAGGCAAAGTGAATTTATATTTATTTGCATTTCAAGAAAGCTCTAGCATAAAAGAAGACTCGCTTCATTGAGAATATGCAGTCCAACTAGAACCTAGGAGTCTAGAAGAAAATAAAAATTCACTCGTTAAAGACAGCAAGTCAAAAAGGGCATCAGATTGCTGTAAGTTGGACTGAGAAAGGATTCAGCGATGCTCTTTGTGCTGCTGTGTGCTCACTGAAGCCAAAGTTCTGACTAAAGAGAATTAACCGAAAAGCTCAGTGTTGATAGTTCACTGACGGGATCAAAATCGATCAAATCTGCCCCTCACAGGAGACTTAACGCTTAATATATTTAATCTCTTTTCAGTATGTCCTCTGGTGGAGAGGAGTCTGCCACATTCGCAGATACTCAGTGGAATAAAGGGTAAAAGACCAAACGAATGAGTAGTGACTCCGCTATAGCAGGGCACCAAAAAAGGTAAAAGTAAAACTCCTCCCAGTTCTAAAATCCCAGGATCTAGATTTTAAAAGTCACGAGGCTGTTTAGAATTGGAGACTCAAGAGTTTAGTTGTTCTCGTTCAGAATCTTGCCAGACTATCAACTCATCAAGTTCAGAGGACAGATAGTCATCAAAGATGAACACCCCAAACACTGATGTCCTGTTAAGCTCATCACCCAGCAGTGAGCCCGGGCACGATGATACTGAACGTCTGTACGGTCACGGGATGACACACTCCAGTTTTCTGGAAGAGAAATGCACCACATGCTTGAAGGTGGCCCTCAGATCACCTGGAAAGCTCCAGAGAGATGCCCAAATTGCACACACACTTCCGGGCCCAGGAAGCCATCTTGATAATTTGGGATCAGCCACTCAGTTGCTACATTTTTGGTTTTGCTTTGCTTCAGCTCGGTTGGCCCACATCCAAAGGGCAAGCACCTGAAACAGACCCAGCTCTGGGCACTTTAGCCCTGTCCTCAACACGAGGCTTTGCTTCCAGTCCCACTCCCAGGTCACCTTCTTGGTTTAGCTCCCCTTTTTTTCAGCCCCAGCCCCACTCTACTCCACATTATCTGGCCTTCGGGAGCAGTCCAGCCCAGCCATCCAGGAGAGCGACCCAGGCAGCCACAGGCCTGCTCCAGAGCTCCCAGCCCACAGGCCCAGCCCAGAGCTAGGCCCAAGTGAGCTTCTCCCAGTGGGAAGCTGCACAAATACACGTGACCGACCAGTGTGAGTGTGAGGTGGCAGTCCGCCAGATTACCATCTGCAACGGCCAAAGGTCTGCAAGTGCTGCGAGAACACCATCTAAGCGTCATCAAGGAGTTTTCTGAAGCAGAGCCAACAGCACAGAGTCAGTGCTGCCACGTTCCCTGAAAGGATCCCCGTGAGGGCGGCTCATATAGAAATGGAGGCAAGGAGCAGGGCGGGTGGGGGGCCAGGGCTGGGATAAGCCAGCTATCAAGTGTGGAGTATTTAAGGAATTTAGTGCAACAATCAGAGCAACAAGGACGAGAAAGTCCCTGAATAATCTGGGTCAGATGTTTAAAATAAGGTCTGATATATAGGCACGAGCTTCATCTTGAAAGATAAGGTGCCTAAGGCATGCCTGGAATTCTTCAGTTATTTCACAATGAGAACCAGTTTCAAGCATAACTAAGAATCATTAGTATTACTCCTGTCGTTTAGAAGCAAGTCTAGAAGACTCGCGATAACACTTCCTGGTTCCTCATTACTGGGAAGTTCCTGCCATAGTCTTTCAGAGGCAACTACACACCACATTGCCAAGACCTACTCAAAATTCACGAGCTGGACTAAAGGCCCAGGAGAACACAGTAGGAATCACTTCTCCTCTCTGAACGGTGCACTGAAACTTCTCCAAGGCACTAGGCGCTACAGAAAAGGACCTAATTACAAAGCAGTTCCATCCTGATGATCATTCGAAGGTGTTTTGATCATTAGGCAAGAAAGAGAGGCTCCTGTCGCTCTTACTCACCTCAGGGCATAAAGAGGATAAAAAAGTTCAGGAACACTGTGAGGACTTCAAAGCGACTTCTAAAATGTACCCAGCATCATCAACAGTTGTCAAGTGTACTCTCCAGAAAGTCCTTACGGTCCGAACACAACTCCACGAGCACACTGGTGGTCTGATCTCCAGGTCATGCCTGATCCTGTCCCTTTTAAGAGTTCGAGGCACTCTTGTCCTATATGCAATACATTCTATGCTAAAAGTTCAACAAAGGAACTTACAGCTCGTGTCATAATGCCACATTTCAAGGAGAGGCCAGGAGATTCATTTGATTCATTTTTTAAAATTCCCACTTAGAGTCCTTCAGGAAATTCCATGATACAGCCCATTGCAGGGTCCAGGCTTCTAATTATGCATAAAACTAAAAATCCAGACCTAAAAAGTGCTGGCCACTCTTCAAAGGGAGCATAACACTCAACATTCAGCCTTCTGCATTAATAAGTTGAAAAAAGCTGACCACCAGCTGAGGCCAAAGGAATCCTATAGACAAAGGTTTCATTGACAATAAAAGCAGGAGCCTTGCACTGTACTCTGTTAGGAAAGCAGAACATGAGCTCATGATATGCTGACAAAACAGAAAATTGAACAGAGAAGGCTGACATTTATTTTAAAAGGCTGAGCTAAAATGCAGGATAGAGACAAAGGAATACATAACTAAGGAAGAATCAATTTCTAAATGACTGCCAGCCTTCAAGTCAATGTAAACATTGTACCTTCCTCTTAAATTATGTTTCTAATGACCTACAAGGATAATCTGAAGGCAGCAGGGGGAAAAAAACCCCTTCTTCCCTTTGTTGGCTTGGTTATGATAGACCACTTAGTTAAACTCTGTTTCTCTTCATCTGTGTGACTTTGAACATGCTTTTTGCCCTTTTTAAATGAATTTTTCATTATATTTTCCTTCTAAATGTGATTACCAACATGGTTAAAGACCCATCTGACACCTACTTTCGATTTCGGTGCCTTCTTCCCCCTCTCCAGGGGTAATCCCTGTTAAATATTGGGTGCTTATCCTTTCAAACCTCTTTTTATGCCTGTATATGAACCTGGAGAAAATGCATGGTATGGTTGCGTATGGACTTTAAAACAAAAATAAAAATACAAACGGGTTTCATTGCAGACATGTCTTTTTCATCTTTATTTTTTTCCTTCAACAATATATTGTGGGACTTAGTCCCACATTAGTACCTACAGACCTACCTCTTTTTCTCTTCTACTATGCATAACTTAATTTATCTAAACCTCTGAAGTATATTTAGGTCGTTCACATCTAAAAGAAACACTTCCTGTTTTCCTCCACAATTTCTGTGCTTGCAACACTTCGGACACCTCATGCGTGCATTTTCCACACCAAGCAATTTTCTAATTCTCAGTTGATACTAACTCAGTTGGGACATTAATTTCCTGGAGTCAGCACAGACCCCAAGGTTAGGGCTCAGTCCCATAAGACTGTCCCCTACTTCAGGCACCAATTGCAAGTCCCAGATGGTCACCAATACTTCTGGACAACTGGCCGTAAGTCAGGGGTTCTCGTGACCTCTTCCTCAGCCTTGATCATTTGCTACCACAGCTCACAGAACTCAGGGAAGTGCTTTACTTCTATTCTCCATTAACTATCAAGGAGACACTGAGGGATAAGGAAGAGAGGCACAGGGCAGTGCGTGGGACGTGGGGGGATGAGGCGTGGAGTTTCGGTGCCTTCTCTGGGAGTGCCACCCTCCCAGCCCCTTGATCTGTTCACCAAACCAAAAGCCCTCCAAATTCCATTGTTTAGGGTTTTTAGGGAGGTTCTACAGGCATGATTGATAAAATCATTAGCCACTGGTGATTGAACTCAATCTCTGGTCCCGGCCAACTCCCCAGAGACTGGGGAGTAGGGGCTGAAAGTGCCAATCTTATAATCATGTGGATGGTTCCCCTGGCGACCAGCGCCCTGCCCCCCATCCTTAGTGAGTTTCCAAAAATCATCTCATTAACATAAACTCAGGTTTGGCTGATCTTGTAAGAATAACAAAAGATGTTCCTTTCACCTTGATGTGCCAGAGCTATTTCAGGAGCAGGGGACAGAAACCAAGTGTCACAAAGGATGTTCCTATCATTCTTATCCTTTAGGACATTACAGGGGTTTCAGGAGCTCTACACCAGGAACTAGAGATGAAGACCAAAATATGTATTTCTTATCATATCACAATATCACAACACCAATTACAAATAATGCTGTGAAAGCATTCCCTAGAACGGCCCCATTATGCACATACATAGGATCTTTGGGATAGATTTTGAAACCTGTAACACACAATTCAACTACTAATGGATAATGCTAAATTACCCTACAAAGTAGTATCAACTTACAGTTCCCACCAGCAGTGTGTGAAAATGCTCCCTCAGGGCCTCCCCAACCCTTGTCACTATCAGTCTCTTTAATTTTCGCCAACATGAGGGCTCAATTTTTTGGAAATCTGTATTTCCCTGAATAATAACAGAGTAAACACCCTCTCGTATATTGACGTCTTCCTCCTTGATTGCTCGCCAATCCTTATTCCTTATCCACATTGCAACGAGGCAGTTGGTCCTGTGTTTGTTTCAAAGGACGTTCTTTAGATAGTATACCAACTTTTTGTTATGTAACATGCAAATATTTTCCCCAGTCTTTTCATTTCAATTTGCATCATTGTATCATAAGAAGTTTCTTTTTAATGAAGTTAAATGTATATATATTTTTTCCTTTATGGCATTCATTTTCCATTCCATGTTCAGGACTTGACCTAGCCAAAAGCCATAAAGATAATTTTCTATATTTTCTTTTAATGTTTTTATAGACTGAGTTATATTTGGGTCTTTAACCATCTTGAATTTGTTTTTGTGAAGTATGATTCTTTTTTTTCAAATGTAAACAGGCAAATTTTTAACTCCTCTGAGCCTCAGTTTCCTTAGCCACAAAACAGGTGTAATATTTACCTCACACATGCTTTACTAAGGTTAAAAAAGATTACGTTTTTAAAGTGCCTGGCAGAGTCCTTTGGTATATAATAAATGTTTGCCACATGGTAGTTGGATCTGAAAATATATTTAATATATACTTAACAAATTTTACAGTTATACAAAATATGTAAGAATGGGGCGCCTAGGTGGCTCAGTGGGTTAAAGCCTGTGCCTTCAGCTCAGGTCATGATCCCACAGGGTCCTGGGATCAAGCCCGTATCGGGCTCTCTGCTCAGCAGGGAGCCTGCTTCCTCCTCTCTCTGCCTGCTTCTCTGCCTACTTGTGATCTCTGTCAAATAAATAAATAAAATCTTTAAAAAAATGTAAGAATGATTTAATAATATATTTAATTAATGTAATATTTAACAACAAGCAGGACCATCAGCTCTGATCATAAAAAATTACCATCGGTCCATACTGGAGAAATTCAGTTTTTATGTAACAACCAACAGGTTAGTTATGTATGGAAATAACAGCTACCTGACATCTTGATTGCTTTCGAAGTAGGAGAGGTACAGAGGAGTTTTAATATTTATAGAGCATTTATTATTTGGCAGGAACTGTTTTAAGCACCGTGTAGGTATTCTTTCAAAGAACCCTCAAAATAATGCTATTAAGGTACTTTTATCTCCATTTTTAAAATGCAGAAATTGAGGCGGAGAGGTTAAGTAACTTTCATGAGGTTGCACAGGCAACTAGTAGTAGAACTAGAATATGAGTCGAGGCAATTTGTGCTCCAGCACAACGCTAAGTGCCTCGGTAAAATCCCAACACGTGGGTATTATTCCCCTAAAAAAGAGACGTCCAGACTCAGAGAGGTAAAGTAACTTGTCCAAAGATCAAAACATTAGGGTAAAATGGGTCTAACTTTAACGATCAAGTCTTTCCACTCTCCACGCCAGTTCCAACTGGAGGAACTCTGACTGCCAAAATGCCTTGTCTATGATCAGCAAACCCTCACCTGAGTGTGTGCCCCAGGCCAGGTCCTCAGCCAGAAGCCAGAGACACAGAAATAAATGCACCACAGATGCCACCTCCAAGTGCACACAATGTATTATAAATTCATAGAAGGAAGAAGCCTAATTCGATTGAGCACAGGATGGGGTGAGGCTGGCAAGAGAATACTTTTGGAGGCGGTGATGTCTGGGCTGTTTAAATGAGCCCCAACAAGCAGAGAGGGGAGACCTTTAGCACAAGAAGAGGAGGGGGCCCGGGAGAACACACACTATGAACCACCACTGGATGGCGTCTTAAATAACAATTCTCCAATTCCACAGGAAAATCTTCTCTCAGGAAAAGGTGTCCCGGGAGCAGTGAAGATAGAACAAAAAAGAGGCAGACAGAGAACCGCAGTATTTCAGCCTAGATGAAAACGTGGACTGTACAAAAGCTCATCTGGAACTTGTCCTTAGTCATCTTCAAATACTGATCATGGATCTAAGGGTCCTTCCTCCAATACACTCGCAATATTCCTCATGGCAGGCACGTGATGAAGATGTGATAAAAACTCACCCCACCTAGCCTTCCGCTGGGAAATCCAAGATGTGAAAAAATCAAAATAATTCCTCTCAGGGGCACCTGGGTGGCTCAGTCAGTTAAGTGTCTGCCTTTGGCTCAGGTCATGATCTCAGGGTCCTGGGATCGAGTCCCACATCGGGCTCCCGGCTCAGCGGGGAGACTGCTTCTCCCTCTCCCTCTGCCCCCACCCCCGCTCATGCTCCTTGTTCTCTCTCTCAGATACCTAAATAAAAGATATTGAAAAGAAGAATTCCTCTCAAATTCAGTTTTGTTACAAAGAGTGCTGGATTTGCAATTATAGACTCGTAGACATGATCAGAACCACAGAGATTATCTACTTCAATTCTCTCAATTCGAGATGAGACCGAGTCCAAGAGAAGTAAAATGACTTGCCAGTGAGCTGGTCACACACAGCTGGTAGCACCCACCTGTCTTCAAGAAAGCTCCAGGGAAATAAAATAAAATCTATTTTATTTGAAGCTGTGCATCAATCCCACGTGAGGCAGCACAGGGATAAAAGAAAACAATGATCCTTTAAAGACACAGTTTTCCATGTTGCAAAGCCTCTGTGTGGAGAGGCGTACTTACTTGGTCAGTCTCTCAATGGTCTGCACGTGAACGTTACTATGGGTTTGGGAGAGAACAGCTTCATGCTGAGCACATTTCAAACAAAGGCCACCCACACGGTTAGACATATTAGCAGCGAGAAGAGACTCTTTATGCTTTAGTCGCTCCTTAAGATCTTCACAATTTTTCTGATACTCAGCTAGGTCTTTCCTGAAAAGAAGGGAAAGAAAATTCTAGCAAATGACCATGTACACTACTGTCACCTGTATCACCCCACAGATAACTGCTACTATCACTTCTGGTTGCTTACTTTATGAGATGCTCTGTATACAAAATCTAATTAATTCTTACCACAACCCTGAAATGTGTGATTATCCTAATTGACACTTTGAGTAAAATGAGGCTTGAATATATGAAATAATTAGCCCAAGTTCTTGTAAGATTTTAACACAGATTAGTCTGCCTCTTGATACCAGCTCTTTTCAAAGGCTCCATCTCCATTATGTAATATTATTCACTGACCAAAAATAAAACTCCAAGTACAAATCCTAAGTCATTTCTCTTAATAAAAAGGCCAGGTATCGTAACACAACATCTTTGAGTTGAGGAAAATATCCTATTCCAAGTGTTAACCCTTAAATGTGCATAGTGCCTTAGAAGCTCATGGATTTCATTCATGAGTCATTTATTGTTGCCTAATCTTCTTTAGGAGGAAAGAAAAAACTAAAAGATTATCTAACCACAAAGTTCTATAAAGAGCTATTTCCAAAGCAAGTGGGCTTCTCTCTTCTTCTAGAAAGAAGTTATAGAAAATTTAGCAGTCATAAAGATTTATAAGTAGCAGCTATTAGCTGGGAATATGCAGTTTGCTAAAAAAAAGGGGGGGGTGCTGAGGAAGTGTGTGTGTGTGTATTTACTTTGTTTTACTGTATGAGATAGTCGATGAGGTTCTCCACACTGACTTTTTAGGGATAAAACAACCAGTGTATGGGTTCTATTCCTGCACACACACCCTCCCCCACCCCGCCCTAAGTAAAGCTTTGGTAAAGTCAGCTGGGACAACTGAGCTTCCTTGCACAGACATTCCTTTCCTACTGTATATTATATATATTTTTAAAAACTTCCTAGCTTACAAAGGAGAAGATAGCCCTTAAGTGCTTGGACTACTGAAAGCAGAGACTTTGTCTTCAGCTCAGTCAACTCTGTTGTCAATTCCTATCACACTCGGGGGCTGTAGCTATCTTAACTTGCTATCACAGAAGAGAGGCCAATAATCCAGACGCCTGGCTATCACACACGACCTCCACTCTGGGAAGTGGGGGCTCTCAGGCAGCCTTGAGGAGGGAGGAGAGATCTGCAAGCAATCTAAGGGTTAAAAAAGCTAATCTAACCACTGTCTGAAGTAGGGGGGGGAGCCATTTTGCCCTATGTCCAAGATAATATCTTCAATGTAGTAAGTTTTCTTCTTAAATACCATAAAGAAAAAGTCTGACTTTCAAAGACTTTGTAAAAAGAACTTTGGAAGCACATTCCAAGATCAAAGGGTCTCCATTATTATTTCTGTCAGTTTCAAATTCAAAACCCTTAGGTAGATTTGATTACTTGAAATGGTAAAAAAAAAAAAAAAAAGAAAAAGAAAGAAAGAAAGAAAAAAAGAAAAAAAAAAAAAAAAGAAAAAAGAAAGAGATACCAGAAAGCCAGAGTTTCTGAGAATGGTGGTTTTCTCTCCTTCTTAAAGAAAATGACTCTTTAAATAATCTTAAGGTATACTAAAGGGAAAAGGGAGAAGTAGAAGGTTCAGGGAACAAAGTCTACTTCATTGCAAAGCAGTATTTTAATGTTAAAGATGGCACATTTGACTCTTGAACGAGACAAAATAAGTCACATTGCCATTACTTTAAAAAAATGAAGAATTAGGGCATTTGGGTGGCTCAGTTGGTGAAGCAACTGACTCTTGACTTTGGCTCAGGTCACGATCCCAGGGCTGTGGGACTGAGCCCTGTGTCCAGCTCCATGTTCAGCATGGAATCTGCTTCAGATCCTCTCTCTCCCTCTGCCCCCCCGCCCCGCTTGTCCTCCCTCGTGCTCTCCGTCTCTAAGAAACAAAACAAAAACTGAAGAATCGAAACACAACAGAAATAAAAATATAATAAAGAGAGATAAAAAGCAAGAAAGTAAATATTAGGTCACTTTATATGTTAGGTTTCTTCATTAAAAAATAAAAGTCTCTATAGAAATCCTAAAACTAATCAGGCTAAGGTATAAAGTGTATAAGAGCGTATTAAAAAATGAATGATAATGTGCATGAAAGCCATGAGTTCTGGTTCTAGGTATGACTCTGCTTATGTCTCCAAACAATATGTGGCCTAAAGATTTTATATTTTAGAGCAAATTAGAACTTACTAAAACTATAAAAAGAACTTTAAAGTTTATTTGGTTGAAATATATTTCACAGCCATTTTTTAAAATAAGCTTTAACACCCCCAAAAAATCAATTCCTGCTATCTTTTCCTGCCTACAGTATATAATAAATCACTAATCGTTAATCTATAATCTATAGTCCTTATTGAGACTTCTAAAAAAATGTCAGAAAGTACATGAAACTTTAATGTGTATATAGAAGTCCTCCCCAAACCACAGTTTCCCATTCCATGATTTGAGTTATACAAGGACAACCGAGGTCCAAAAGGAGATGATCCTCCTTCTGACGGACCACTGGAAGGTCAGTGGCAGCCTAACGATGCGTCACAATGCAAACATCATTCCCCCCACTTCATCTCATCACACCACCTCGAGGAGGATCAGTACAGACAAGACAATATCTTGAGACACCACATTCCCATAATCCTTATTACAGTATATTGTTATAACTATTCTATTTTATTATTAGTTATTGCTGTTAATCTCTTACTGTGCCTAATCTCTTACTAAATTAAACTTTACCTTAAGATACATGGTATATATATATACATGAAAAAACAATACATATAAGGTTCAGTACTATCCACAATTTCAGGCATCCGCTGAGGGTCCTGGAACATATCCCGCATAGAGAAAGGAAGACTAGTATATACATATTCTTCACATATAGAAAAATACTCAAACTATTATTGTTACAACTTTAAAAGTTAGATAAAAATATCTATAGAGGGGCTGCCTGGGTGGCTCAGTGGGTTAAGCCTCTGCCTTCAGCTCAGGTCATGATCTCAGGGTCCTGGGATCGAGTCCCACATCGGGCTCTCTGCTAGGCAGGGAGCCTGCTTCCTCCTCTCTCTCTCTCTACTTGTGATCTCTCTCTCTGTCAAATAAATAAAATATTTTTAAAAAAATCTATAGAGGAAAAAAATACTTGTTTGTAATTCGAAAACTAGGAAGTTTATTTTCAGTATTTTATTTTAAAAGCATAATTTCTATCAGAGCAGCTAGTGATTCTTATTTCTATGAGAAAACATAAATATTTCATAACTGATGAAGGGATAAAATTTTTAATTTAGCTCACAGTTCTTTGAAATGGGACTTCATAATTTGATGCCCCTGTTCCTTTGATAACCTGAGGATATTTCTTAACTCGAACATAAAATGTCATCAAGTAATTCTTAAGTTGAGTAGAACTGGCAGGTCAGCAAACATTCAAATATATATATATATATATATATATATATATATATATATTTTAAAGATGTTATTTATTTATTTGACAGAGAGAGATCACAAGTAGACGGAGAGGCAGGCAGAGAGAGAGAGGGAAGCAGACTTCCTGCCGAGCAGAGAGCCCGATGTGGGACTCGATCTCAGGACCCCGAGATCACGACCTGGGCCGAAGGCAGCGGCTTAACCCACTGAGCCACCCAGGCGCCCCAAATATATTTTAAGATCATTGTGCTTTTGCTATAATTTTGCTATAATTTTTGCTATAATTTTTAATGATACTTTACCTCAAAATTTTCAATTGCGATTCCAGGATCTCACCTTTTTCTTCATAAGTAAGTTTTAACCTCTCCTTTAGAAAAGAAAAAAAAAAGTGTACATTTTCTCCATGCTCTGCGCTTCATCAGCAAGTTTTAATTATTATTAACCTCAATTTTTGTCCTTTTACCCAAGAAGAAAAATAATGTGTCCTCTCAAGAAACACTTTCCCTAGTTCACCCAAAATTTTGTACTTTTACTGAGTACCCACTCTTTGTGGACTGAGTCATAAAATGGTTATTACTGCCCTCCCCGTCAATTTTTTTCAAAAATGCATATATTAGATCTTACTTCTAAAAGTATGATTCTGAGAAAAACCTATTTTATTTTATTTTAAAGATTTTATTTATTTGCCAGAGAGAGAGAGAGAGAGAGAGTACACACAAGCAGGCAGAGAGGCTGGCAGAGGCAGCGAGAGAAGCAGACTCCCCGCCGAGCAAGGAGCCCGAAGCAGGACTCGATCCCAGGACCCTGGGATCATGACCTGAGCCAAAGGCAGGGGCTTAACCAACTGAGCCACCCAGGCGTCCCAAGAAAAACCAATTTTAACCTATAAGGTCCATGAGGGCCAGGATCAAACCTTACTGGAATCCCCCACTGTGACTGCTGGGTATTGACATACAATAAATGAGGGCTGGATCAGTGATAAAAGAAAAGTTATAAATCACAATAAATGACAGACCAAATGGATGTCCTAGCTACGAGGGGCTGCTGGCATCCCACTGTTCTTTCATTCAACAAATATTTATAGTGTATCTGAGATGAAGATGTCTTTCACCCAGGAGCTTATATTCTTGGAAGGAATAGAAAAACACGGGACAATTTTGATTATATATAATTCACTCCAGGGAGATATATAGAAGGTATACTGAAATCAGAGATGCAGGAACTTATAATTCAGCTTACGAGAGATGAAGAAGGCTTCCTGGAAGAAGCGTTAATACTTAAAGGATTAACTTCCAACAGCGCACAAGGCGCAGAGGCTGGAGAAAACAAGCTGCCTGTTTGGCCGGGGAGTGGGTCAGTATCCACTCACGGATCCAGTGCTAGATAGAAAAATGGATAGAAACGGGTGAATAGGTGAGAATGGGTCATGAGGAGAAAAAATATACAAGACCTTTACCCAGACAACTCATGAAATCTCCATGTAGCAGAGGCATTGGGTGGACATTGAAAACTTGACCGGATTTGAATCTGAAGTCACTCTGAAGTGCGGAATAGGGAAGACCAATGAGGTGCACTGCATCTATATAGGGAAGAGATATGCCCCTACCCACCCCTACTTGTGCTCTCTTTCTCTCAAATAAATAAACAGAATCTTCAAAAAAATAAATAAATAAATAAATAAAGGACCAGATGATATAATATCATCAAGCTATTTTCAGGACACCTGGGTGGCTCATCCTTTAAGTGTCTGTCTTCATGTCAGGCTATGGTCCTGGGATCGAGTCCTGCCATCAGGCTCTTCTCTCTGCCTGCTGCTACCCCTGCTTGGGCTCTCTCTCTTCCTCTCTCTTTCTGACAAATAAATAAATAAAATCTTTAAAAATAAATAAATAAAGATCTCTTCTCCCCCTGGTGACATAGTTTAAGGACAATCTCAATCAAAGCCTCATAATGGCCTTCTGGAACTTGACAAATTAATTCTAAAATGTATTTGGAAATACAAAAGGCCAGGCCTCTGTCTTCTGCTCAGGTCATGATCACAGGGTCCTGGGATCGAGCCCCACATCGGACTCTCTGCTCAGCGGGGAGCCTGCCTCTCCCTCTCTCTCTCTGCCTGCCTCTCTGCCTACTTGTGATCTCTGTCTGTCCAGTAAACTAAAAAATAAAAATGAAAAATGAAAAAAAATTTTTAAAAAAGACTTATTTATTTTAGAGAGGTGAGGTGAGCAAGCATGAGTGGGAGAGGCAGGAGAGGGAAAGAGAATCTCAAGGAGACTCCAGGCTGAGTGCAGAACCTGACATGGGGCTCGATCTCACAGCCCTGAGAACAGAACCGGAGCCCAAACCAAGAGTCAGACATTCAACCGACTGCACCCCCCACCCAGGTGCCTTCAGGAATGAGACACTCTTAAGGACAAAGTACAATGTTGGAAGATGTGATATGTGGACCACCAGGTATAGACCTCTAACAATCTAGACAGGATGGTAGTAGCACAAAGACCAAAGAAATAAAACACAGAGCCCAGACATATATGTACACCTGATTTATGACAAGGATACAGACAAAGGGCTGTTTTTTTGACAAATGCTACTGGGATATACATACATAAACATGTGGGAAAAGAACAAAATATGATCCCCTATGTAACACGTCATATACAAAATAAAGACTGGTAGATTGTAGATTTAAATGTTAAAAGCAAGAATACAAGAGAATAGCTTTAAGACCTGGGGCAGGGAAACACTTTTGATATAGGATACAGAAAGTACTAAACAATAAAGGGGGAAAACTGTAGATTACATTAAAATTAAGAAATTTTAGGGGCGCCTGGGTGGCTCAGTCATTGAGTGTCTGCCTTCAGCTCGGGTCATGATCTCAGGGTCCTGGGAGCAAGACCCACGTTGGGCTCCATGCTCAGCGGGAAGCCTGCTTCTCCCTCTCCCACTCCCCCGCCTGTGTTCCCTCTCTCACTGTGTCTCTTTCTGTCAAATAAATAAAATCTTAAAAAAAAATTTAAGAAATTTTAGTCATGAAGAATGAAAAAAGAGAGAAAGAAAGAAAACTATCAGGACAATTATAAGGCAAGCCATAGAGTGAGGAAAATATATTTATCAAAGATACAATCAACAAAGGGCTTATATCCAGAATACAAAAAGAAGTTTAAAAAAAAAGTCAAATAACTCAAAATAATGGGTAGGATTTTGAACACATAGTAGGACACTGATAAATACATGAAAAGAGATTCAATCTCAGGAGTAATCAGAGAAATGCAAATGACAATCACAATGAGACAGCACTACAAGCCCACTAGAAAAACGGACAATAAAATATGTCAGTGGGAATATGGACCAATGGTATCACTCCTGTACTGCTGTACAAGTGTAAGCTGATAAAAACCACCCGAAAAGCTCACCCTAACCGCTCAATCTGAACATACACATATCCCAAGACTGACAATTCCACTCTGAGGTACACACCCGACGTAAATGCGTGTCATGCACACCAACAGACATCTGAAAGAATGTCCATAGCAGCAATATTCACAATAGCCCCAAACAGGACACGACACAAAAATCCATCAATGGTAGAAAGGATAAATGAATTGTAGTGTATATATACAGTATATACACCAGTGAAAACGAACAAAGTTCTGCCATATGCAATAATGGGTAAAAATCTAACAAATGGAAGGTTGAACAAAATAAGCCAGACACAAAAAAATACACATACTGTAAATTTTAAAAGGGCAAAAACGCTAAATTTAATGGCATGTGTATTTTCCACAATAGAAAAAGTACAAAAAAGTAGATGCATAAGAGAAAAGCAGCCAAATTCTCACCAGTTCTAGCTTCCATTTCTCAGCCTCACCAGCCGATGGACCTTTGACTGCATCTGCATTGCCCTGGGAGAATCGCCTCTTGGCACCTTCATTCATCCCAGAGCCGTCACCTGTTGTAACCCAAGAATTCTGCAGGTTTCCCTAAAATAAAATGTAGGAATAATTACAACCGGCATTTAGCTTTAAGTCAACACGCATGTTTCACAAATGGACACTGATTCTCATCTGTGATGGAACGAATTCAAGAGCAGATGCTTCCAAGCTACACATCAAAATGATTTTACGTTTTCAGGCTATTAGGGTCATATTCCACAAGTGTTACAAAGTCAGATTCCTACGGGCACAGGCAATAACGTAAATGAGCAAAGAGGGCTGCCTGCCAGTATTTCAGCAAATGAACTCCTCTCTTACTTCTCTGGAGACATACATTCTTAAAACACACAGCCCTCTCCTGGTCTCATTTTCCACCTTTCCCTATTGGGCTTCAGGCTCAGTGGGGAGTCTGTTTGAGATTCCCCTCCCTCTCCCACTGCCCGCCCCCCACATTACTCTTTCATGCATTCTTCTCGCTCTCTAAAATAAATAATCTTTTAAAAGAGGAAACTGAGTCACACTGAGTGACTTGTAAGAGTCACAGAGGTAGGAAGTAGCTAATAAGCAGCAGAGCCAAGATGCGAACCTTGGCAATCTAGTTCCCCAGTCCATGCCCCAAACCACTATGCTCTCCTGCCGTTTCAGAAAAATGTTTATCTTCAATAAGAAAAATAGTGCATGGAGATAAACGGCACTGACACCTAGCCTTCATGTCAGGGACTCACAAAGGAGGGATAGGGACATGACAAATGATCCAGAACTTGCAGCCACGACTCAGCTCCAGGCAACTTTTGCCATGAGTGAATGCAAACTCAGATCATAAAAAAAAATCTTCTGATTTTTTAAAAGATAAGCCAGATGTCTGGTTTTTCATTTGAAACACTGTTAAATACTGGTTCATAGTTTGTCAAACAAACCAAACATGCCTATAGACCACATCTGATATGTACCCCTTGTGTCTGTACCTCCGGGAGGGACCCTCTCAACATTCAGTGAACTATGCAGCCCAAAGATCTGGGTAATTTGCGTGTACAAGGACTGAAATATTAATAATATCATTCAACAAACAATCACTGAACTCTTGCTAAGGACCAAAGGATATTGTAGTACTCACAAGAGAGGACAGGTCCCAAACACAGAACTATACTGCAGTGTCATATCATACCAGAATGAGCTAAACTCATTCATCCCAAGTAGTATTCTGACGGCCTATTCCATATTCTTCTGGAAGTTCAGTTTAATGCAAATATTTGTGTATGATACTTCCTATGGTTAGGCACTGTGCTAAGAGCTTGGAGGGTCACAATGAGCAAGACCAATCTTATCCTCAAGACAAACTCCTAAGCAGATAATTTCAATTTAATAAGGTAAGTGCTAGGCCAGAGATGTGCACGGGGAACTATGTAAAAAGAAAGGAGGGGCACTAAGAACAACCAGAGATTCAAGGAAGGTTTTCTGGGGACGTGTTGACACTGGTGTGGTATCTTGGATAAGAAAGAGTGAGCTAGATGAGAAGAGCATGCCAGAAAGAAAACATTACAGGGAAAGTAACAGACGTGTGAAAAAGTCTGGTGCCTACAGGAGACTCACACAACTCAGAATTACTAAATATTGAAGCACAAAACAAAGGATATCAAAATGTTAAGCTAGAGAGTCAAATAAGGGTCTAGAAAACATGGTATAACAAGTTTGAACTTGATTTTGTAGGTAAGGACAAATTGCTCAAGATCTGAGTGCATTCAAAGTTGCCTTAGAGAATTATGAAGAACAGGAGCACTAATTTCCTGTAATGAAATTGGAAAAAGTACATACACCACAGATCGCTGACTTATGATATAAAATAATGTCATTCTTTGAAAAGAACTGATAGTCTAATTGGAACGTCCTTTCACAGATAACATTTAGGAATGTGAATGGTATTTGACCAAAATTTTAAAAATCTAATTACATTTACATCCCTGGAGATCACTGAAAACCTGATTTCTTAATTGAGGGGAGTGATGATAGTGAGGGGATGAAAGTAGACAGGGAAAGAAATGACTCGGAAATGTTCTGCTTTTAAAAAAATCTCCTAGAGGGGTGCCTGGGTGGCTCTGTGGGTTAAAGCCTATGCCTTCAGCTCAGGTCATGATCCCAAGGTCCTGGGATCGAGCCCCACGTTGGGCTCTCTGCTCGGCAGCGAGCCTGCTTCCTCCTCTCTGCCTGCCTCTCTGCCTACTTGTGATCTCCATCTGTCAAATAAATAGATAAAATCTTAAAATAAATAAATAAATAAACCTCCTAGATCTTTTGAATGCTTATGCATGCCAAAATTTCTTTCTTTCTCTCTCTTTCTTTCTTTCTTCCTTCCTTTTTTAAGATTAATTTATCTGAGGGCAGGGAGGGGGCAAAGTGAGTCACAAGCAGACTCCATATAGAGCACAGAGCCCAACTTGGGGCTCGATCCCACAACTCAGAGGTCATGATCTGAGCTGAATCCAAGAGCTGGACATTCAACAGACTATGCCACCCAGGTACCCTCCAAATTTCTAATAAATAGCATATTTAATATTATTATAATTGTTTGAACTCAGGAGAAAAGCTCTCCATGAAGAGAAATTTCATGGAATGATAAAAAATGAAGATGGAAATGGTGGTAGTTTTTAAAAAATAACCTGTGTGTTTCTTCAACCACTGGGTCATAAAGTAGGCTAAGTGCTAAACATCATGTAGGCTTCCATCCAAGTCTAAGGCTAAAATTCAGGAACAATAAAGAGGACATTCCCCTCTTCTGGGGATAATCTTCTATCCCATGGCAAACAAAGGTAGTTTGGTTCAATAGTGACAAGCTATTCCTAACTTATGCAGAAAGACAGTATAACTCAAGGCTAGACAGATGGATGTGGGAGTCAGACAGCCCCATGTTTGAATCCTAGCTTTGCCATTTTCTAGCTCTGTGACATTAGCAGTCTTGCTCTGTTTACTTAACCACGCTGTACCTTAATTTACTCACCTGAAAAGAGAATAACACCTGCCTTCCTTTGCTACTATAAACCTGAAATAATTGAATATAAATAAAGTACTTGACAGAGTGGCTGCCACATCATAACATGTAGTCATCAGTAAATATTAATCATGACTATCTAACTATTTTAATTATTTTTCAAAAGAAGGCATTAAGAAATACTGAAAATCTATACTCAAATCCACCAACAGCTTTGGCAAGATCTACCATCAGCATGGTAATAGGCTCAGTAAAAAAGAGTTCAGGAAAAAAAAAAAGATAATGCCTCTTGATGTGTTTGTATTTAAGATATTCTGAAAAGTTTCATTTACATTAAAATTCTGAACAGGGTGTACCAAGCATACGTTGCTGAAATGCCTCAATTCACCTACACAAGCAAAAAGCAACAGTAGTAATTCCATAACAACAAAATAACACATTAGACCAACATTAAAATAGATATGGAGATCTCCTAACCCATGTGCAACAATCATTTTGATTGTTTGCATTATGTTTTAGTTCATGTGAATTTAAAAAAAAAGAAAAAAAAAAAAGAAACACTCTACAACTTTGTTTTTTCCATAACTATGGCTGTAAATTTCTTCAGCAAGTTTCCTTTGTTCCTAAGGCAAAGCATGTGTGCTTGTACGTTGCTTCCTTCCCCTTCTGCGTTACTCACTTCTCTCGCCCTCTGGTTCACTTCTCTGCCTAATTTCCTTTCTCACTTCACTTCCCCTTCTTCCACTTCTTTGTCATTGTACAAATACCAACGTCTATGAATAATCGAGTCACTGTTTGCTAAGTGACTGCTTATTTGGAAGAAAAGCAAAAGAATATATTTTTAAAACGAGCTACTTCCAAGTACTTTTTATATGGCTCTATCGTCTTCAAACGGACATTAAAATAATAAGCAACTAAGATGGAATTTTTAAATTCTAACATTGATAATAAATAATAATATAAATATTCAGAAAACACTCTTCTGGTGAAGGGAGAGAAGCTGGACACAAACTGAAATATACTGCAGAAAAATCAACTGAAATACAGAGAAGCCCAATTTGCCATTCAGATTTAACACAATCAGCTACTTCTAAATAGGAAATTCTAACAGAGAACTCAAGGATTACAAATGAGACATAGGTCAGGTCAATAAAAAAACACTTCAAAATAAAACATTAGAGAACACCTAGGTAAAACATGGAGACAACTGATTTACCAAATGACAACCAGGTCAAAGTCACCAAACCCATTATAAAGTAAAGCCGCAGGAGGCAAGTATTAACACTTCCTCATGGAACACTGAGTTTGTTTCAAAAGGCAAAACAAGCTATGATTAACAGTGTCCTATAGCAAAAGAGTAAATAACATTTTTAAGGCAATAGTATCTCTGACCAGTCACAAGGAGATACTAAATTTAAACACTACTTAAATGTCATCACAAGAATTTTGTGCCGTACAGTTATGGACATCACGGACTCCACTGTTCTTCAAAATGTGGCACGTGGATTAAAAAAAATGTGGTGCAGTCATACTAGAATCTTTTAGGCAACTTGTTAAAAATTCGTGTTTTTAACTCAAGAACTCAACCCAAGAACTCAACCTCAATGAATCAGACTCTCAGGGGAGGAGAGCTCAGGAATTGTATGGCCAGCAAGTATCCCAAGTGATTGTTACTCATATTAAAGATTAAGAACAGGGGCGCCTGGGTGGCTCAGTGGGTTAAGCCCCTGCCTTCAGCTCAGGTCATAATCCCAGAGTCCTGGGATCAAGCCCCACATTGGGCTCTCTGCTCAGTGGGGAGCCTGCTTCCCCCTCTCTCTCTGCCTGCCTCTCTGCCTACTTGTGATTTCTCTCTGTTTGTCAAATAAATAAATAAAATATTAAAAAAAAAAAAAAAGATTAAGAACAGCTAGGGCACCTGGGTGGCTCAGTGGGTTAAAGCCTCTGCCTTGGGCTCAGGTCATGGTCTCAGGGTCCTGGGATCGAGCCCCGCATCGGGGTCTCTGCTCAGTAGGGAGCCTGCTTCCTCCTCTCTCTCTCTGCCTGCCTCTCTGCCTACTTGAGATCTCTATCAAGTAAATAAATAAAATCTTTTTTAAAAAAAAGATTAAGAACAGCTAATATAGGTGAATCTTCTCAAACTGCCAATAATCAGAGGACACAAGAGGTAAAGTCACATTTGAAAGCCACATAACATTACTCGTGTAACACCCAGCTTGTCAGGGACGACGGGAAACGAACATGCTGATCCCGGGACCTGGGCCCGCACTCTCTCTGCTGCCCCATGGTGCCAATTAGACTTATTAGGATGCAGAGGGCAAGGAAAATTTCGAGACCTACAACAGAAATCTAAGCTACAGTTACAAAGTTTCTGGATTTAACCAAGTCCTTCCTTACATGATCTGCTTCCTACTTTGAACTTGCTCTTTCCGTATGGGCAAAACGTGCGCAGCAGGTGCGTTCGGAGAGGAAATCAGCACAGATACTCAGTGTCCCTGCGTCCCTGTGTCTGAGGGGTCACTCCACCATGTGAATTTAACTTCCGAGGCCCCAAGTGAGTCACAGCACAGTTCATTTGCCAAACGTCAAGTCAAGAATTTCAGCAGTTTGGAAGGCTGGGGGAGAGGGTAGGATGGAACATTCAAACTAAAATATAATTTATGGTTTGAAAAAAAGTGCTCACAGATGCATCCAGAAGTGTTTGTTCCCTCATTGCTTCCTGTTGTCTCTGAGATTTCAGCTCTTGTTGGAGCCTTTCATTTTCAAGCACAACTACTTGAACCCTATTTTTCATTCCAGAGAGTTCCTCCTGTAAAAGCGGAAACAAAAATACCAACTACATTAAGCATTTTGAAGCAGTTTAATCGCTGATTACTACGTGATCCAACATGATACAAAGCACGGGAAACACGCTCTCCATCCACTTTCTGAAATATTGTAATTACAGTTAGACAAATAAAGCAACTCAAACATGAGCTAACAAACAAAAAGAAGACTGGGGAATATAGTAAAAAGTCTGCTAATGGCCACATCACAGACATGTGTGGTTATGACAGTTTTTTTGGTAGGCTACTGGAAAGACTTAATTAAAGGGGTTATCTAAAAGACTTTTAAGAATAAGGTAGACTTGGGGCGCCTGGGTGGCTCAGTGGGTTAAGCCTCTGCCTTCAGCTCAGGTCATGGTCCCAAGGTCCTGGGATCATGACCAGAGCCAAAGGCAGAGGACCAACCCACTGAGCCACCCAGGCACCCCGAATAACATAGACTTTTAAACAATAAAGTGAGATATATTATTATTCCTGCTCAAATGCCAACAACTTGATGAACCTAACAGAGGGTTAAAGGGACAACAGAGGATTCTGAGACAGGCATGGAAACAGAGTATTTATCCACAACTGGTAGCCAGATGGAAGGAAATTATGACTGAGACAGTTAGTGGAGAGTTCTAAAAGAGTGCTTTCCTGGCTTTGCAAGCATCAGATAAGGGATTATAATACATAACAATTAGAATAGCTATCGAACGGCATCTCACTCTCTGAAAAAAGGTAAAAAAAAAATCAATACATTGATGGCACAATACTTCATTACCAGTGTAATGAAAAACGATTAAGCAATATATGCAAGTTCCATTTCAATCATTTTATCCAGAAAAAAGCCAAAACTCAAGTCTATAATTGAAAACTTTATTTTAAAAAAAAATATCGCAGGCTTCCAATTTTGGGAGTGGAATCTAATGAGCTTGGAAGACATCATTCGCAAGAGAAAAGCTGAACACACCAAAAAATAAACCACCCTTCTTTTTTGTTGTTTTTTTTTTTTAAAGATTGTATTTATTTATTTATTTATTTGTCAGAGAGAGAGAGAGAGAGTAGCACAAGCAGGCAGAGTGGCAGGCAGAGGCAGAGAGAGAAGCAGGCTCCCCACTGAGCAAGGAGTCCCACGTAGGGCTCGATCCCAGGACCCTGGAATCATGACCTCAGCCAAAGGCAGTGGCTTAACCGACTAAGCCGCCCAGGTGTCCCACAACCACTCTTCTTAAATCCGTAAGAGAACTGAGGTCACAGGGAAAAGTGCCATCCCCCAAACTGGAGAGACAGGCAGGTGTTCCTGAGAATCACAACCTACCCGAGCAGCCAGGGGAACTAGTGCTGGCAAGGAAAAGGTAAAATGTAATTGGAAGCTCAGGGTTGACAAGTTTGAGGGTTAAATACTCCAGAAGGACCATCTTAAGGGGCTTCCTACACTTCTGTGAGTTTTATCTCTAGGGATACTACCAGGTTCTTACAGCAAAGACTAGAGAAAAATCCCTTCAAGCTTCCTCTTGGGCATTTCCTCTTTGAGCATTTAAAAATGCCCAAAGCATTTCTGTTCTTAAAAAGGCCTGCCTCAAGAGAAAATATTTTACCAGAGCCTAAATAGCTGGGGTTTTTCACGACATAGCTGCTCTGCCTTCAGGAAGGGAAGGGAAGGGAAGGGAAATACCCAATTCCAGCTCCCTGCGGCCTTCCCACCTCACTTCCCGTGACAGGGTGACTGAGAAGCAATTGTGAAGGTCAAAGTTAACCGGCACAGGCTCCCTAAAAGACTGAGACCTAGTCATAGGACTATAAAATGCTTCCCCTACTCCCACACCCACCACCGGGGGGGAGACATAAAGCAGGCACTAAAGGAAATTTAGCCTCTGACAACTGCAGTAACACCAAACAGTAAACACAGCCTAAGTTCTACCACAATAAACATAGTATCACACACTAAACAGTTTCTTTTACCCACCACCTCGTGGCCAGCATTCAGCACAAAATTAGAAAGCACACTAAAAGACTTAAAGCACAGTTTAAAGAGACAAAGCAAGCACAGAACCAGACTTGAATATGGCAGCAATGCTAGAATTATCAGATTGGGAGTTTAAAGTAATTATAATTAATATGTTAAAACATCTAATGAAAAAGTGGACCGCACAAAAGGACCGACAGGAAATATAAGCAGAAATGGAAACTTTAAGAAAGATTCAAAGTGCTGGAAATGAAAAGCACCATAATAAAAATGATGAATGCCTTTGATGGGCTCATGAATAGACTGACACAACCAAGAAAAGAATCAGGGACTTAAAGAACTGCCAATAGAAATTTCCCAAACTAAAATGCAAGGAGAAAAAAGAATGAAAAAGAACAGAATATCTAAGAAATGTGGGACAATTATAAAAGGTGACAAAAAGAGAAAGGACAAGAAGGAATATTTGAAGCAATAAGGACTGAGAATTTTCCAAAATCATAACCACCAAACCACAGACCCAGGAAGCCCAGAGAACACCAAGCACTATAAAATAAACCAAAAAAATCTATACTAGATCATAGTCAAACTGCAGAAAATCAAAGACAAAGGATGGATGGATGGATGGATGGATGGATGGATGGATGGATGGGTGGATGGATGGATGGATGGGTGGGTGGATGGATGGATGGATGGACCGATGGATGGATGAATGGATGGACGGACGGACAGATGGATGGATGGATGGATGAATGGATGGATGGATGGATGGAAGGGGAAGAAGACCAGCCTGGACACAACAGGTAAGACAGGGGAGGAGACTGCAGAAGCAGACGCAGGAATGAGGACACTGAGACGTTTAATGGCAATAGGGAGGCAGAGAGAAGTGCTGGTCAGAAGGAGCAGATGCAGAGTCTCACATGCCTTGGACACGACAGTTCAGGTGACAGTTACCATAGAAGAGGGGACATGTTAGAGGTAAGCAAGCCAAAGGATGTTGGGACTATGGTGTTGCGTGATTAACAATATGATGTAGAAACGTTTCAGGGTGATCAAAGGAGGTAGGCAGAGGGCGGTATGGACTGAACGTACCCCTCCAAAATTCATGTGTTGAAACCTAAGCCCCAATGCGATGGTATGCAGGTATGTGGCTTCTGGGAGGTGATTAGATCCTTAGGATGGAGTCCTCATGAGTAGGATTAGTGCCTTTTATAAAAGAGTCCCAGAGAGCTCCCACACCCCCTCGGCCATGTAAGGCTACACAGGAAGAAGATGGCCATCTGTGAACCAGAAAGCATGCCCTCACCAGACACCAGCTCTGCTGGTGCCTTCATCCTGGACTCCCCAACCCCGGCACTGAGAGAAATAAATGTCTGCTGTTGAAGCCAATCAGGCTATGGCATTTTTGTTACAGTAGCCTGAGCAGACGATGACGAGTGGGGAAAGGGTCAGACACTAATGTTCTTAAAAAGTGTCAAATTGCTATTTCATAAACCCAGAACTATTTCATAAACCCAAGTAATAACATGGGTGAGTTTCTTTAAAAAAAAAAAAAAAAAACAGTGTCAAATAGTGACACTGTGACAAATAATGATTGAGAGTTTATATTGATTAAAATTAGGGAGAGGAGAGACCATGACGATTTTAAAGAGGCCTGGTCACTAACAGAGAGGATAGAAGGAAGGCCTGGAACTGGCAGTCAGGAGTGGAGGGAATGCTGATTCCTCCATCGCAGCTGTTTGAGATGACGTGAGAGCAAAGGGCCTTCACTGGAGGGCTCGAGAGTCCCAGTGTCATAGAGGGACAAGAGTTCTGCACAAATGAACAACCAGGAGTGTCTGAGGAGACAAAGCCTATGAGGGAGTTTGGTCAGAATGGACCTAAGTTACAGATGCACCAGGACAACAGTCATGGAAGCCGTGAAGGTCGGGGTCTGGGAAGAGTCAGGGAGGAACTGGGTAGAGACCAATGGACAAGAGAGTGACTGAGGAGCTGAATACAGGGGTCAAGAGCCCGATACCTTAATAAATACTGATGCTACCATACGGCGTAGACCAAAGCTATCTGATGGAATCTGTGACAACAGAAATGTTCTACATCCGCACTGCCCTGTACAGCGATCAGCTACTTGGGAGTGTGGCTGGTGTGTCTACGGGAAACGCACAGCAGCCTCAGTCAGTGGACTCTGGTGCAGCCCCCAACACAGCAATGAATCAACAAGAACCTCCTACCATTCAGTGCTCGCCACACCGCCTGGTCACAAAGTGCTACTGATTACCGTCGTTATTGTTCAGCGTGTATGACTTAGCATCCACAGGGCCAGACCCATTCATAGCCAAGGATGCTGTCTGATACACATGCATCATCTGTTATCTGTGGCGTGCCTGGATGTTCTCAACATTCCCCAGGCTCAGGGGGGAAAACTTTTGTCGGCCGTCACACACGGACCCATACGCATGGTGTCAGGTTTTCACAGCATTCAAAATCATCAGCAAATGAAGAGATGAGGCACGTAAGCCTCTCCAAAGGAGACTTCAACCAGTAAATCTGTTTCATTTTGCAAAGTCAACATTAACAGATTGGTATTCACTCTGTGTGTTCGGAAGAAAGAGTTTAGTCATGGAAGAGGAACCATGGAAATACTTGGAAAAGAAAAGAAGGAAAGAAAAAGAAAAGAAAAGAAAAGAAAAGAAGGAAAAGAAAAGAAGGCGCGCTTCGGCGTGCCGTCATTTTGGTCTTCTGAGACTTGCCTTGGTTTTCTCGAAGTTGGCCTCCTCGGTCATGTGCATAGCTTGTTTCACCTGCTCATAAGCCCTGGCTTCTCTCTGCTGCATATCTGACAAGCTGCTCCTGACAGAGACCAGCGCAGACATTAAGTCATCCCTTTCCCTGTGGGCAAGAGAACATTTGAACAAGAAATGGTCAAGCGATCGTGTATTCCTAAGTCATGAAGAGAAAGGCATTCACACAACGTGGAAGAAGAGCCAGGGTGGGCCGGCTCGGCATGTCGTGAAGCATGCCGGGAGAAAGGCCCTCTGTCCTCCCTTGGTGAGGGGCAGGCAGAGCCGCCAGAAAGGCTGGGCATCCATGGCAGGGCTGCATCTGCCTGGGACAATGACCTATTATGGGGAGGACAGCCCCACTGTGGGCCGCAGAGTAGAGCCCAGAAAACAGGAAGTTGGTTGAAAAATTAGAGGGGTGGGGGACTGGGGGAAAAAGGAATAGGACAGAGAGGGTGGGAACTCAACTTCAAAGTGGAAGTTAACATCTCCAGGGACTACTAAGGCCTTGTCTACACTGCTGACTCTCCCCCACCCCATTTGTCTGAACAAATAGGTCCTTTCCTGTTTGTCTTCCTCCACAACCCCCTTTTCCTCCCTTCTCTTTCAATTAAATTTTTTGCCCTCCTTATGAACACATTTCTTCTTTCAGTGGGTAGGACTGCTAAATCCCTCAACTACCCTGGTCACGCAGAGAACAGTCAGGATTTAACAAAATCTCTTCCTGCTGGCTTTGATCGCTGCTCGGCCCCACACCCTTGTCAGCAATTCTCAGAAGTCCTCTAAGCTAACCATTTCTTGGGGACAGATGCAACCAGATGCCAAAACACTCTGGCGTGTAAACTAGCAAAGATCCAACCTCATGGGTTAAATAAATCCCGTAGAAGATTTTAGGATATTTGGAATTTATCCATTGGATAAAAATGGTCAGTAGACCAAAGAGAAAATGAGGTGGGGAACTTTCTATGCACACAAAGCAAAAAAACCTGTAAGCTGGATGGTTCTGCTGCTATTCCACACTTTGTTAAAGAGTTCAAGTTCTAAACTGTGGTTTCAAATTCAGTTCAAGTAACTGCCTGCAGTTTCCTTTTTTTTGCCAAGTCCTAAACTACCAGGAAAGAGCCAACTCTGATTTTTTTTTTTTAAGTTTAGCAAGCTTGAAGGAGGAATAATCTCAAAGGTTATAATCTCTGAGTTTGAGTTGCTTTTAGAATTAACCACTGACTGGATTTGAAAAAAATGAGAAAAAAAATTTTTTTTTAAGATTTTATTTATTTGACAGAGAGAAAGAGAGCATAAGCAGGGGAAGCAGCAGGCAGAGGAAGAGGGAGAAACAGGCTTTCCTGCTGAGCAAGGAGCTGGATGTGGGGCTCCATCCTAGGACCCTGAGCCAAAGGCAGATGCTTAATTGAGCCACCCAGGAGCTCCTAAAAAAAGCTCTTAAGGATAAAATGATTTAAAATATTTGTGGTATTTGGAAAGCACTCATATTTTAAGAAATATGTAATACTGAACAAAGTTACAATTATTAGCAGTTTCATAAAAGCCCGTTTTGTTTAAAAAAAAAAAAAAGATTTGCTTCAACTATAGTAAAGTTCATGGGAGCACAGTGATCTTCATTCTAGAATTTCCTGCTTGTGTTCTGATTTGAAAAAAATAATTTACTCTCCAATTCTTTTGTTCTAAAGGAAATGAAAAAAGGAGTTAATTATTTTGATCAAATACAATCAAACAGAATGGTTATGTGAAAGAAGAGAAGAATCAAAGCACGGTTAAATCATTCTAGTTAAGTCAAACACAGACTACTTGAAGGCAAAGTGAATTTATATTTATTTGCATTTCAAGAAAGCTCTAGCATAAAAGAAGACTCGCTTCATTGAGAATATGCAGTCCAACTAGAACCTAGGAGTCTAGAAGAAAATAAAAATTCACTCGTTAAAGACAGCAAGTCAAAAAGGGCATCAGATTGCTGTAAGTTGGACTGAGAAAGGATTCAGCGATGCTCTTTGTGCTGCTGTGTGCTCACTGAAGCCAAAGTTCTGACTAAAGAGAATTAACCGAAAAGCTCAGTGTTGATAGTTCACTGACGGGATCAAAATCGATCAAATCTGCCCCTCACAGGAGACTTAACGCTTAATATATTTAATCTCTTTTCAGTATGTCCTCTGGTGGAGAGGAGTCTGCCACATTCGCAGATACTCAGTGGAATAAAGGGTAAAAGACCAAACGAATGAGTAGTGACTCCGCTATAGCAGGGCACCAAAAAAGGTAAAAGTAAAACTCCTCCCAGTTCTAAAATCCCAGGATCTAGATTTTAAAAGTCACGAGGCTGTTTAGAATTGGAGACTCAAGAGTTTAGTTGTTCTCGTTCAGAATCTTGCCAGACTATCAACTCATCAAGTTCAGAGGACAGATAGTCATCAAAGATGAACACCCCAAACACTGATGTCCTGTTAAGCTCATCACCCAGCAGTGAGCCCGGGCACGATGATACTGAACGTCTGTACGGTCACGGGATGACACACTCCAGTTTTCTGGAAGAGAAATGCACCACATGCTTGAAGGTGGCCCTCAGATCACCTGGAAAGCTCCAGAGAGATGCCCAAATTGCACACACACTTCCGGGCCCAGGAAGCCATCTTGATAATTTGGGATCAGCCACTCAGTTGCTACATTTTTGGTTTTGCTTTGCTTCAGCTCGGTTGGCCCACATCCAAAGGGCAAGCACCTGAAACAGACCCAGCTCTGGGCACTTTAGCCCTGTCCTCAACACGAGGCTTTGCTTCCAGTCCCACTCCCAGGTCACCTTCTTGGTTTAGCTCCCCTTTTTTTCAGCCCCAGCCCCACTCTACTCCACATTATCTGGCCTTCGGGAGCAGTCCAGCCCAGCCATCCAGGAGAGCGACCCAGGCAGCCACAGGCCTGCTCCAGAGCTCCCAGCCCACAGGCCCAGCCCAGAGCTAGGCCCAAGTGAGCTTCTCCCAGTGGGAAGCTGCACAAATACACGTGACCGACCAGTGTGAGTGTGAGGTGGCAGTCCGCCAGATTACCATCTGCAACGGCCAAAGGTCTGCAAGTGCTGCGAGAACACCATCTAAGCGTCATCAAGGAGTTTTCTGAAGCAGAGCCAACAGCACAGAGTCAGTGCTGCCACGTTCCCTGAAAGGATCCCCGTGAGGGCGGCTCATATAGAAATGGAGGCAAGGAGCAGGGCGGGTGGGGGGCCAGGGCTGGGATAAGCCAGCTATCAAGTGTGGAGTATTTAAGGAATTTAGTGCAACAATCAGAGCAACAAGGACGAGAAAGTCCCTGAATAATCTGGGTCAGATGTTTAAAATAAGGTCTGATATATAGGCACGAGCTTCATCTTGAAAGATAAGGTGCCTAAGGCATGCCTGGAATTCTTCAGTTATTTCACAATGAGAACCAGTTTCAAGCATAACTAAGAATCATTAGTATTACTCCTGTCGTTTAGAAGCAAGTCTAGAAGACTCGCGATAACACTTCCTGGTTCCTCATTACTGGGAAGTTCCTGCCATAGTCTTTCAGAGGCAACTACACACCACATTGCCAAGACCTACTCAAAATTCACGAGCTGGACTAAAGGCCCAGGAGAACACAGTAGGAATCACTTCTCCTCTCTGAACGGTGCACTGAAACTTCTCCAAGGCACTAGGCGCTACAGAAAAGGACCTAATTACAAAGCAGTTCCATCCTGATGATCATTCGAAGGTGTTTTGATCATTAGGCAAGAAAGAGAGGCTCCTGTCGCTCTTACTCACCTCAGGGCATAAAGAGGATAAAAAAGTTCAGGAACACTGTGAGGACTTCAAAGCGACTTCTAAAATGTACCCAGCATCATCAACAGTTGTCAAGTGTACTCTCCAGAAAGTCCTTACGGTCCGAACACAACTCCACGAGCACACTGGTGGTCTGATCTCCAGGTCATGCCTGATCCTGTCCCTTTTAAGAGTTCGAGGCACTCTTGTCCTATATGCAATACATTCTATGCTAAAAGTTCAACAAAGGAACTTACAGCTCGTGTCATAATGCCACATTTCAAGGAGAGGCCAGGAGATTCATTTGATTCATTTTTTAAAATTCCCACTTAGAGTCCTTCAGGAAATTCCATGATACAGCCCATTGCAGGGTCCAGGCTTCTAATTATGCATAAAACTAAAAATCCAGACCTAAAAAGTGCTGGCCACTCTTCAAAGGGAGCATAACACTCAACATTCAGCCTTCTGCATTAATAAGTTGAAAGAAGCTGACCACCAGCTGAGGCCAAAGGAATCCTATAGACAAAGGTTTCATTGACAATAAAAGCAGGAGCCTTGCACTGTACTCTGTTAGGAAAGCAGAACATGAGCTCATGATATGCTGACAAAACAGAAAATTGAACAGAGAAGGCTGACATTTATTTTAAAAGGCTGAGCTAAAATGCAGGATAGAGACAAAGGAATACATAACTAAGGAAGAATCAATTTCTAAATGACTGCCAGCCTTCAAGTCAATGTAAACATTGTACCTTCCTCTTAAATTATGTTTCTAATGACCTACAAGGATAATCTGAAGGCAGCAGGGGGAAAAAAACCCCTTCTTCCCTTTGTTGGCTTGGTTATGATAGACCACTTAGTTAAACTCTGTTTCTCTTCATCTGTGTGACTTTGAACATGCTTTTTGCCCTTTTTAAATGAATTTTTCATTATATTTTCCTTCTAAATGTGATTACCAACATGGTTAAAGACCCATCTGACACCTACTTTCGATTTCGGTGCCTTCTTCCCCCTCTCCAGGGGTAATCCCTGTTAAATATTGGGTGCTTATCCTTTCAAACCTCTTTTTATGCCTGTATATGAACCTGGAGAAAATGCATGGTATGGTTGCGTATGGACTTTAAAACAAAAATAAAAATACAAACGGGTTTCATTGCAGACATGTCTTTTTCATCTTTATTTTTTTCCTTCAACAATATATTGTGGGACTTAGTCCCACATTAGTACCTACAGACCTACCTCTTTTTCTCTTCTACTATGCATAACTTAATTTATCTAAACCTCTGAAGTATATTTAGGTCGTTCACATCTAAAAGAAACACTTCCTGTTTTCCTCCACAATTTCTGTGCTTGCAACACTTCGGACACCTCATGCGTGCATTTTCCACACCAAGCAATTTTCTAATTCTCAGTTGATACTAACTCAGTTGGGACATTAATTTCCTGGAGTCAGCACAGACCCCAAGGTTAGGGCTCAGTCCCATAAGACTGTCCCCTACTTCAGGCACCAATTGCAAGTCCCAGATGGTCACCAATACTTCTGGACAACTGGCCGTAAGTCAGGGGTTCTCGTGACCTCTTCCTCAGCCTTGATCATTTGCTACCACAGCTCACAGAACTCAGGGAAGTGCTTTACTTCTATTCTCCATTAACTATCAAGGAGACACTGAGGGATAAGGAAGAGAGGCACAGGGCAGTGCGTGGGACGTGGGGGGATGAGGCGTGGAGTTTCGGTGCCTTCTCTGGGAGTGCCACCCTCCCAGCCCCTTGATCTGTTCACCAAACCAAAAGCCCTCCAAATTCCATTGTTTAGGGTTTTTAGGGAGGTTCTACAGGCATGATTGATAAAATCATTAGCCACTGGTGATTGAACTCAATCTCTGGTCCCGGCCAACTCCCCAGAGACTGGGGAGTAGGGGCTGAAAGTGCCAATCTTATAATCATGTGGATGGTTCCCCTGGCGACCAGCGCCCTGCCCCCCATCCTTAGTGAGTTTCCAAAAATCATCTCATTAACATAAACTCAGGTTTGGCTGATCTTGTAAGAATAACAAAAGATGTTCCTTTCACCTTGATGTGCCAGAGCTATTTCAGGAGCAGGGGACAGAAACCAAGTGTCACAAAGGATGTTCCTATCATTCTTATCCTTTAGGACATTACAGGGGTTTCAGGAGCTCTACACCAGGAACTAGAGATGAAGACCAAAATATGTATTTCTTATCATATCACAATATCACAACACCAATTACAAATAATGCTGTGAAAGCATTCCCTAGAACGGCCCCATTATGCACATACATAGGATCTTTGGGATAGATTTTGAAACCTGTAACACACAATTCAACTACTAATGGATAATGCTAAATTACCCTACAAAGTAGTATCAACTTACAGTTCCCACCAGCAGTGTGTGAAAATGCTCCCTCAGGGCCTCCCCAACCCTTGTCACTATCAGTCTCTTTAATTTTCGCCAACATGAGGGCTCAATTTTTTGGAAATCTGTATTTCCCTGAATAATAACAGAGTAAACACCCTCTCGTATATTGACGTCTTCCTCCTTGATTGCTCGCCAATCCTTATTCCTTATCCACATTGCAACGAGGCAGTTGGTCCTGTGTTTGTTTCAAAGGACGTTCTTTAGATAGTATACCAACTTTTTGTTATGTAACATGCAAATATTTTCCCCAGTCTTTTCATTTCAATTTGCATCATTGTATCATAAGAAGTTTCTTTTTAATGAAGTTAAATGTATATATATTTTTTCCTTTATGGCATTCATTTTCCATTCCATGTTCAGGACTTGACCTAGCCAAAAGCCATAAAGATAATTTTCTATATTTTCTTTTAATGTTTTTATAGACTGAGTTATATTTGGGTCTTTAACCATCTTGAATTTGTTTTTGTGAAGTATGATTCTTTTTTTTCAAATGTAAACAGGCAAATTTTTAACTCCTCTGAGCCTCAGTTTCCTTAGCCACAAAACAGGTGTAATATTTACCTCACACATGCTTTACTAAGGTTAAAAAAGATTACGTTTTTAAAGTGCCTGGCAGAGTCCTTTGGTATATAATAAATGTTTGCCACATGGTAGTTGGATCTGAAAATATATTTAATATATACTTAACAAATTTTACAGTTATACAAAATATGTAAGAATGGGGCGCCTAGGTGGCTCAGTGGGTTAAAGCCTGTGCCTTCAGCTCAGGTCATGATCCCACAGGGTCCTGGGATCAAGCCCGTATCGGGCTCTCTGCTCAGCAGGGAGCCTGCTTCCTCCTCTCTCTGCCTGCTTCTCTGCCTACTTGTGATCTCTGTCAAATAAATAAATAAAATCTTTAAAAAAATGTAAGAATGATTTAATAATATATTTAATTAATGTAATATTTAACAACAAGCAGGACCATCAGCTCTGATCATAAAAAATTACCATCGGTCCATACTGGAGAAATTCAGTTTTTATGTAACAACCAACAGGTTAGTTATGTATGGAAATAACAGCTACCTGACATCTTGATTGCTTTCGAAGTAGGAGAGGTACAGAGGAGTTTTAATATTTATAGAGCATTTATTATTTGGCAGGAACTGTTTTAAGCACCGTGTAGGTATTCTTTCAAAGAACCCTCAAAATAATGCTATTAAGGTACTTTTATCTCCATTTTTAAAATGCAGAAATTGAGGCGGAGAGGTTAAGTAACTTTCATGAGGTTGCACAGGCAACTAGTAGTAGAACTAGAATATGAGTCGAGGCAATTTGTGCTCCAGCACAACGCTAAGTGCCTCGGTAAAATCCCAACACGTGGGTATTATTCCCCTAAAAAAGAGACGTCCAGACTCAGAGAGGTAAAGTAACTTGTCCAAAGATCAAAACATTAGGGTAAAATGGGTCTAACTTTAACGATCAAGTCTTTCCACTCTCCACGCCAGTTCCAACTGGAGGAACTCTGACTGCCAAAATGCCTTGTCTATGATCAGCAAACCCTCACCTGAGTGTGTGCCCCAGGCCAGGTCCTCAGCCAGAAGCCAGAGACACAGAAATAAATGCACCACAGATGCCACCTCCAAGTGCACACAATGTATTATAAATTCATAGAAGGAAGAAGCCTAATTCGATTGAGCACAGGATGGGGTGAGGCTGGCAAGAGAATACTTTTGGAGGCGGTGATGTCTGGGCTGTTTAAATGAGCCCCAACAAGCAGAGAGGGGAGACCTTTAGCACAAGAAGAGGAGGGGGCCCGGGAGAACACACACTATGAACCACCACTGGATGGCGTCTTAAATAACAATTCTCCAATTCCACAGGAAAATCTTCTCTCAGGAAAAGGTGTCCCGGGAGCAGTGAAGATAGAACAAAAAAGAGGCAGACAGAGAACCGCAGTATTTCAGCCTAGATGAAAACGTGGACTGTACAAAAGCTCATCTGGAACTTGTCCTTAGTCATCTTCAAATACTGATCATGGATCTAAGGGTCCTTCCTCCAATACACTCGCAATATTCCTCATGGCAGGCACGTGATGAAGATGTGATAAAAACTCACCCCACCTAGCCTTCCGCTGGGAAATCCAAGATGTGAAAAAATCAAAATAATTCCTCTCAGGGGCACCTGGGTGGCTCAGTCAGTTAAGTGTCTGCCTTTGGCTCAGGTCATGATCTCAGGGTCCTGGGATCGAGTCCCACATCGGGCTCCCGGCTCAGCGGGGAGACTGCTTCTCCCTCTCCCTCTGCCCCCACCCCCGCTCATGCTCCTTGTTCTCTCTCTCAGATACCTAAATAAAAGATATTGAAAAGAAGAATTCCTCTCAAATTCAGTTTTGTTACAAAGAGTGCTGGATTTGCAATTATAGACTCGTAGACATGATCAGAACCACAGAGATTATCTACTTCAATTCTCTCAATTCGAGATGAGACCGAGTCCAAGAGAAGTAAAATGACTTGCCAGTGAGCTGGTCACACACAGCTGGTAGCACCCACCTGTCTTCAAGAAAGCTCCAGGGAAATAAAATAAAATCTATTTTATTTGAAGCTGTGCATCAATCCCACGTGAGGCAGCACAGGGATAAAAGAAAACAATGATCCTTTAAAGACACAGTTTTCCATGTTGCAAAGCCTCTGTGTGGAGAGGCGTACTTACTTGGTCAGTCTCTCAATGGTCTGCACGTGAACGTTACTATGGGTTTGGGAGAGAACAGCTTCATGCTGAGCACATTTCAAACAAAGGCCACCCACACGGTTAGACATATTAGCAGCGAGAAGAGACTCTTTATGCTTTAGTCGCTCCTTAAGATCTTCACAATTTTTCTGATACTCAGCTAGGTCTTTCCTGAAAAGAAGGGAAAGAAAATTCTAGCAAATGACCATGTACACTACTGTCACCTGTATCACCCCACAGATAACTGCTACTATCACTTCTGGTTGCTTACTTTATGAGATGCTCTGTATACAAAATCTAATTAATTCTTACCACAACCCTGAAATGTGTGATTATCCTAATTGACACTTTGAGTAAAATGAGGCTTGAATATATGAAATAATTAGCCCAAGTTCTTGTAAGATTTTAACACAGATTAGTCTGCCTCTTGATACCAGCTCTTTTCAAAGGCTCCATCTCCATTATGTAATATTATTCACTGACCAAAAATAAAACTCCAAGTACAAATCCTAAGTCATTTCTCTTAATAAAAAGGCCAGGTATCGTAACACAACATCTTTGAGTTGAGGAAAATATCCTATTCCAAGTGTTAACCCTTAAATGTGCATAGTGCCTTAGAAGCTCATGGATTTCATTCATGAGTCATTTATTGTTGCCTAATCTTCTTTAGGAGGAAAGAAAAAACTAAAAGATTATCTAACCACAAAGTTCTATAAAGAGCTATTTCCAAAGCAAGTGGGCTTCTCTCTTCTTCTAGAAAGAAGTTATAGAAAATTTAGCAGTCATAAAGATTTATAAGTAGCAGCTATTAGCTGGGAATATGCAGTTTGCTAAAAAAAAGGGGGGGGTGCTGAGGAAGTGTGTGTGTGTGTATTTACTTTGTTTTACTGTATGAGATAGTCGATGAGGTTCTCCACACTGACTTTTTAGGGATAAAACAACCAGTGTATGGGTTCTATTCCTGCACACACACCCTCCCCCACCCCGCCCTAAGTAAAGCTTTGGTAAAGTCAGCTGGGACAACTGAGCTTCCTTGCACAGACATTCCTTTCCTACTGTATATTATATATATTTTTAAAAACTTCCTAGCTTACAAAGGAGAAGATAGCCCTTAAGTGCTTGGACTACTGAAAGCAGAGACTTTGTCTTCAGCTCAGTCAACTCTGTTGTCAATTCCTATCACACTCGGGGGCTGTAGCTATCTTAACTTGCTATCACAGAAGAGAGGCCAATAATCCAGACGCCTGGCTATCACACACGACCTCCACTCTGGGAAGTGGGGGCTCTCAGGCAGCCTTGAGGAGGGAGGAGAGATCTGCAAGCAATCTAAGGGTTAAAAAAGCTAATCTAACCACTGTCTGAAGTAGGGGGGGGAGCCATTTTGCCCTATGTCCAAGATAATATCTTCAATGTAGTAAGTTTTCTTCTTAAATACCATAAAGAAAAAGTCTGACTTTCAAAGACTTTGTAAAAAGAACTTTGGAAGCACATTCCAAGATCAAAGGGTCTCCATTATTATTTCTGTCAGTTTCAAATTCAAAACCCTTAGGTAGATTTGATTACTTGAAATGGTAAAAAAAAAAAAAAAAAGAAAAAGAAAGAAAGAAAGAAAAAAAGAAAAAAAAAAAAAAAAGAAAAAAGAAAGAGATACCAGAAAGCCAGAGTTTCTGAGAATGGTGGTTTTCTCTCCTTCTTAAAGAAAATGACTCTTTAAATAATCTTAAGGTATACTAAAGGGAAAAGGGAGAAGTAGAAGGTTCAGGGAACAAAGTCTACTTCATTGCAAAGCAGTATTTTAATGTTAAAGATGGCACATTTGACTCTTGAACGAGACAAAATAAGTCACATTGCCATTACTTTAAAAAATGAAGAATTAGGGCATTTGGGTGGCTCAGTTGGTGAAGCAACTGACTCTTGACTTTGGCTCAGGTCACGATCCCAGGGCTGTGGGACTGAGCCCTGTGTCCAGCTCCATGTTCAGCATGGAATCTGCTTCAGATCCTCTCTCTCCCTCTGCCCCCCCGCCCCGCTTGTCCTCCCTCGTGCTCTCCGTCTCTAAGAAACAAAACAAAAACTGAAGAATCGAAACACAACAGAAATAAAAATATAATAAAGAGAGATAAAAAGCAAGAAAGTAAATATTAGGTCACTTTATATGTTAGGTTTCTTCATTAAAAAATAAAAGTCTCTATAGAAATCCTAAAACTAATCAGGCTAAGGTATAAAGTGTATAAGAGCGTATTAAAAAATGAATGATAATGTGCATGAAAGCCATGAGTTCTGGTTCTAGGTATGACTCTGCTTATGTCTCCAAACAATATGTGGCCTAAAGATTTTATATTTTAGAGCAAATTAGAACTTACTAAAACTATAAAAAGAACTTTAAAGTTTATTTGGTTGAAATATATTTCACAGCCATTTTTTAAAATAAGCTTTAACACCCCCAAAAAATCAATTCCTGCTATCTTTTCCTGCCTACAGTATATAATAAATCACTAATCGTTAATCTATAATCTATAGTCCTTATTGAGACTTCTAAAAAAATGTCAGAAAGTACATGAAACTTTAATGTGTATATAGAAGTCCTCCCCAAACCACAGTTTCCCATTCCATGATTTGAGTTATACAAGGACAACCGAGGTCCAAAAGGAGATGATCCTCCTTCTGACGGACCACTGGAAGGTCAGTGGCAGCCTAACGATGCGTCACAATGCAAACATCATTCCCCCCACTTCATCTCATCACACCACCTCGAGGAGGATCAGTACAGACAAGACAATATCTTGAGACACCACATTCCCATAATCCTTATTACAGTATATTGTTATAACTATTCTATTTTATTATTAGTTATTGCTGTTAATCTCTTACTGTGCCTAATCTCTTACTAAATTAAACTTTACCTTAAGATACATAGGTATATATATATACATGAAAAAACAATACATATAAGGTTCAGTACTATCCACAATTTCAGGCATCCGCTGAGGGTCCTGGAACATATCCCGCATAGAGAAAGGAAGACTAGTATATACATATTCTTCACATATAGAAAAATACTCAAACTATTATTGTTACAACTTTAAAAGTTAGATAAAAATATCTATAGAGGGGCTGCCTGGGTGGCTCAGTGGGTTAAGCCTCTGCCTTCAGCTCAGGTCATGATCTCAGGGTCCTGGGATCGAGTCCCACATCGGGCTCTCTGCTAGGCAGGGAGCCTGCTTCCTCCTCTCTCTCTCTCTACTTGTGATCTCTCTCTCTGTCAAATAAATAAAATATTTTTAAAAAAATCTATAGAGGAAAAAAATACTTGTTTGTAATTCGAAAACTAGGAAGTTTATTTTCAGTATTTTATTTTAAAAGCATAATTTCTATCAGAGCAGCTAGTGATTCTTATTTCTATGAGAAAACATAAATATTTCATAACTGATGAAGGGATAAAATTTTTAATTTAGCTCACAGTTCTTTGAAATGGGACTTCATAATTTGATGCCCCTGTTCCTTTGATAACCTGAGGATATTTCTTAACTCGAACATAAAATGTCATCAAGTAATTCTTAAGTTGAGTAGAACTGGCAGGTCAGCAAACATTCAAATATATATATATATATATATATATATATATATATATATTTTAAAGATGTTATTTATTTATTTGACAGAGAGAGATCACAAGTAGACGGAGAGGCAGGCAGAGAGAGAGAGGGAAGCAGACTTCCTGCCGAGCAGAGAGCCCGATGTGGGACTCGATCTCAGGACCCCGAGATCACGACCTGGGCCGAAGGCAGCGGCTTAACCCACTGAGCCACCCAGGCGCCCCAAATATATTTTAAGATCATTGTGCTTTTGCTATAATTTTGCTATAATTTTTGCTATAATTTTTAATGATACTTTACCTCAAAATTTTCAATTGCGATTCCAGGATCTCACCTTTTTCTTCATAAGTAAGTTTTAACCTCTCCTTTAGAAAAGAAAAAAAAAAGTGTACATTTTCTCCATGCTCTGCGCTTCATCAGCAAGTTTTAATTATTATTAACCTCAATTTTTGTCCTTTTACCCAAGAAGAAAAATAATGTGTCCTCTCAAGAAACACTTTCCCTAGTTCACCCAAAATTTTGTACTTTTACTGAGTACCCACTCTTTGTGGACTGAGTCATAAAATGGTTATTACTGCCCTCCCCGTCAATTTTTTTCAAAAATGCATATATTAGATCTTACTTCTAAAAGTATGATTCTGAGAAAAACCTATTTTATTTTATTTTAAAGATTTTATTTATTTGCCAGAGAGAGAGAGAGAGAGAGAGTACACACAAGCAGGCAGAGAGGCTGGCAGAGGCAGCGAGAGAAGCAGACTCCCCGCCGAGCAAGGAGCCCGAAGCAGGACTCGATCCCAGGACCCTGGGATCATGACCTGAGCCAAAGGCAGGGGCTTAACCAACTGAGCCACCCAGGCGTCCCAAGAAAAACCAATTTTAACCTATAAGGTCCATGAGGGCCAGGATCAAACCTTACTGGAATCCCCCACTGTGACTGCTGGGTATTGACATACAATAAATGAGGGCTGGATCAGTGATAAAAGAAAAGTTATAAATCACAATAAATGACAGACCAAATGGATGTCCTAGCTACGAGGGGCTGCTGGCATCCCACTGTTCTTTCATTCAACAAATATTTATAGTGTATCTGAGATGAAGATGTCTTTCACCCAGGAGCTTATATTCTTGGAAGGAATAGAAAAACACGGGACAATTTTGATTATATATAATTCACTCCAGGGAGATATATAGAAGGTATACTGAAATCAGAGATGCAGGAACTTATAATTCAGCTTACGAGAGATGAAGAAGGCTTCCTGGAAGAAGCGTTAATACTTAAAGGATTAACTTCCAACAGCGCACAAGGCGCAGAGGCTGGAGAAAACAAGCTGCCTGTTTGGCCGGGGAGTGGGTCAGTATCCACTCACGGATCCAGTGCTAGATAGAAAAATGGATAGAAACGGGTGAATAGGTGAGAATGGGTCATGAGGAGAAAAAATATACAAGACCTTTACCCAGACAACTCATGAAATCTCCATGTAGCAGAGGCATTGGGTGGACATTGAAAACTTGACCGGATTTGAATCTGAAGTCACTCTGAAGTGCGGAATAGGGAAGACCAATGAGGTGCACTGCATCTATATAGGGAAGAGATATGCCCCTACCCACCCCTACTTGTGCTCTCTTTCTCTCAAATAAATAAACAGAATCTTCAAAAAAATAAATAAATAAATAAATAAAGGACCAGATGATATAATATCATCAAGCTATTTTCAGGACACCTGGGTGGCTCATCCTTTAAGTGTCTGTCTTCATGTCAGGCTATGGTCCTGGGATCGAGTCCTGCCATCAGGCTCTTCTCTCTGCCTGCTGCTACCCCTGCTTGGGCTCTCTCTCTTCCTCTCTCTTTCTGACAAATAAATAAATAAAATCTTTAAAAATAAATAAATAAAGATCTCTTCTCCCCCTGGTGACATAGTTTAAGGACAATCTCAATCAAAGCCTCATAATGGCCTTCTGGAACTTGACAAATTAATTCTAAAATGTATTTGGAAATACAAAAGGCCAGGCCTCTGTCTTCTGCTCAGGTCATGATCACAGGGTCCTGGGATCGAGCCCCACATCGGACTCTCTGCTCAGCGGGGAGCCTGCCTCTCCCTCTCTCTCTCTGCCTGCCTCTCTGCCTACTTGTGATCTCTGTCTGTCCAGTAAACTAAAAAATAAAAATGAAAAATGAAAAAAAATTTTTAAAAAAGACTTATTTATTTTAGAGAGGTGAGGTGAGCAAGCATGAGTGGGAGAGGCAGGAGAGGGAAAGAGAATCTCAAGGAGACTCCAGGCTGAGTGCAGAACCTGACATGGGGCTCGATCTCACAGCCCTGAGAACAGAACCGGAGCCCAAACCAAGAGTCAGACATTCAACCGACTGCACCCCCCACCCAGGTGCCTTCAGGAATGAGACACTCTTAAGGACAAAGTACAATGTTGGAAGATGTGATATGTGGACCACCAGGTATAGACCTCTAACAATCTAGACAGGATGGTAGTAGCACAAAGACCAAAGAAATAAAACACAGAGCCCAGACATATATGTACACCTGATTTATGACAAGGATACAGACAAAGGGCTGTTTTTTTGACAAATGCTACTGGGATATACATACATAAACATGTGGGAAAAGAACAAAATATGATCCCCTATGTAACACGTCATATACAAAATAAAGACTGGTAGATTGTAGATTTAAATGTTAAAAGCAAGAATACAAGAGAATAGCTTTAAGACCTGGGGCAGGGAAACACTTTTGATATAGGATACAGAAAGTACTAAACAATAAAGGGGGAAAACTGTAGATTACATTAAAATTAAGAAATTTTAGGGGCGCCTGGGTGGCTCAGTCATTGAGTGTCTGCCTTCAGCTCGGGTCATGATCTCAGGGTCCTGGGAGCAAGACCCACGTTGGGCTCCATGCTCAGCGGGAAGCCTGCTTCTCCCTCTCCCACTCCCCCGCCTGTGTTCCCTCTCTCACTGTGTCTCTTTCTGTCAAATAAATAAAATCTTAAAAAAAAATTTAAGAAATTTTAGTCATGAAGAATGAAAAAAGAGAGAAAGAAAGAAAACTATCAGGACAATTATAAGGCAAGCCATAGAGTGAGGAAAATATATTTATCAAAGATACAATCAACAAAGGGCTTATATCCAGAATACAAAAAGAAGTTTAAAAAAAAAGTCAAATAACTCAAAATAATGGGTAGGATTTTGAACACATAGTAGGACACTGATAAATACATGAAAAGAGATTCAATCTCAGGAGTAATCAGAGAAATGCAAATGACAATCACAATGAGACAGCACTACAAGCCCACTAGAAAAACGGACAATAAAATATGTCAGTGGGAATATGGACCAATGGTATCACTCCTGTACTGCTGTACAAGTGTAAGCTGATAAAAACCACCCGAAAAGCTCACCCTAACCGCTCAATCTGAACATACACATATCCCAAGACTGACAATTCCACTCTGAGGTACACACCCGACGTAAATGCGTGTCATGCACACCAACAGACATCTGAAAGAATGTCCATAGCAGCAATATTCACAATAGCCCCAAACAGGACACGACACAAAAATCCATCAATGGTAGAAAGGATAAATGAATTGTAGTGTATATATACAGTATATACACCAGTGAAAACGAACAAAGTTCTGCCATATGCAATAATGGGTAAAAATCTAACAAATGGAAGGTTGAACAAAATAAGCCAGACACAAAAAAATACACATACTGTAAATTTTAAAAGGGCAAAAACGCTAAATTTAATGGCATGTGTATTTTCCACAATAGAAAAAGTACAAAAAAGTAGATGCATAAGAGAAAAGCAGCCAAATTCTCACCAGTTCTAGCTTCCATTTCTCAGCCTCACCAGCCGATGGACCTTTGACTGCATCTGCATTGCCCTGGGAGAATCGCCTCTTGGCACCTTCATTCATCCCAGAGCCGTCACCTGTTGTAACCCAAGAATTCTGCAGGTTTCCCTAAAATAAAATGTAGGAATAATTACAACCGGCATTTAGCTTTAAGTCAACACGCATGTTTCACAAATGGACACTGATTCTCATCTGTGATGGAACGAATTCAAGAGCAGATGCTTCCAAGCTACACATCAAAATGATTTTACGTTTTCAGGCTATTAGGGTCATATTCCACAAGTGTTACAAAGTCAGATTCCTACGGGCACAGGCAATAACGTAAATGAGCAAAGAGGGCTGCCTGCCAGTATTTCAGCAAATGAACTCCTCTCTTACTTCTCTGGAGACATACATTCTTAAAACACACAGCCCTCTCCTGGTCTCATTTTCCACCTTTCCCTATTGGGCTTCAGGCTCAGTGGGGAGTCTGTTTGAGATTCCCCTCCCTCTCCCACTGCCCGCCCCCCACATTACTCTTTCATGCATTCTTCTCGCTCTCTAAAATAAATAATCTTTTAAAAGAGGAAACTGAGTCACACTGAGTGACTTGTAAGAGTCACAGAGGTAGGAAGTAGCTAATAAGCAGCAGAGCCAAGATGCGAACCTTGGCAATCTAGTTCCCCAGTCCATGCCCCAAACCACTATGCTCTCCTGCCGTTTCAGAAAAATGTTTATCTTCAATAAGAAAAATAGTGCATGGAGATAAACGGCACTGACACCTAGCCTTCATGTCAGGGACTCACAAAGGAGGGATAGGGACATGACAAATGATCCAGAACTTGCAGCCACGACTCAGCTCCAGGCAACTTTTGCCATGAGTGAATGCAAACTCAGATCATAAAAAAAAATCTTCTGATTTTTTAAAAGATAAGCCAGATGTCTGGTTTTTCATTTGAAACACTGTTAAATACTGGTTCATAGTTTGTCAAACAAACCAAACATGCCTATAGACCACATCTGATATGTACCCCTTGTGTCTGTACCTCCGGGAGGGACCCTCTCAACATTCAGTGAACTATGCAGCCCAAAGATCTGGGTAATTTGCGTGTACAAGGACTGAAATATTAATAATATCATTCAACAAACAATCACTGAACTCTTGCTAAGGACCAAAGGATATTGTAGTACTCACAAGAGAGGACAGGTCCCAAACACAGAACTATACTGCAGTGTCATATCATACCAGAATGAGCTAAACTCATTCATCCCAAGTAGTATTCTGACGGCCTATTCCATATTCTTCTGGAAGTTCAGTTTAATGCAAATATTTGTGTATGATACTTCCTATGGTTAGGCACTGTGCTAAGAGCTTGGAGGGTCACAATGAGCAAGACCAATCTTATCCTCAAGACAAACTCCTAAGCAGATAATTTCAATTTAATAAGGTAAGTGCTAGGCCAGAGATGTGCACGGGGAACTATGTAAAAAGAAAGGAGGGGCACTAAGAACAACCAGAGATTCAAGGAAGGTTTTCTGGGGACGTGTTGACACTGGTGTGGTATCTTGGATAAGAAAGAGTGAGCTAGATGAGAAGAGCATGCCAGAAAGAAAACATTACAGGGAAAGTAACAGACGTGTGAAAAAGTCTGGTGCCTACAGGAGACTCACACAACTCAGAATTACTAAATATTGAAGCACAAAACAAAGGATATCAAAATGTTAAGCTAGAGAGTCAAATAAGGGTCTAGAAAACATGGTATAACAAGTTTGAACTTGATTTTGTAGGTAAGGACAAATTGCTCAAGATCTGAGTGCATTCAAAGTTGCCTTAGAGAATTATGAAGAACAGGAGCACTAATTTCCTGTAATGAAATTGGAAAAAGTACATACACCACAGATCGCTGACTTATGATATAAAATAATGTCATTCTTTGAAAAGAACTGATAGTCTAATTGGAACGTCCTTTCACAGATAACATTTAGGAATGTGAATGGTATTTGACCAAAATTTTAAAAATCTAATTACATTTACATCCCTGGAGATCACTGAAAACCTGATTTCTTAATTGAGGGGAGTGATGATAGTGAGGGGATGAAAGTAGACAGGGAAAGAAATGACTCGGAAATGTTCTGCTTTTAAAAAAATCTCCTAGAGGGGTGCCTGGGTGGCTCTGTGGGTTAAAGCCTATGCCTTCAGCTCAGGTCATGATCCCAAGGTCCTGGGATCGAGCCCCACGTTGGGCTCTCTGCTCGGCAGCGAGCCTGCTTCCTCCTCTCTGCCTGCCTCTCTGCCTACTTGTGATCTCCATCTGTCAAATAAATAGATAAAATCTTAAAATAAATAAATAAATAAACCTCCTAGATCTTTTGAATGCTTATGCATGCCAAAATTTCTTTCTTTCTCTCTCTTTCTTTCTTTCTTCCTTCCTTTTTTAAGATTAATTTATCTGAGGGCAGGGAGGGGGCAAAGTGAGTCACAAGCAGACTCCATATAGAGCACAGAGCCCAACTTGGGGCTCGATCCCACAACTCAGAGGTCATGATCTGAGCTGAATCCAAGAGCTGGACATTCAACAGACTATGCCACCCAGGTACCCTCCAAATTTCTAATAAATAGCATATTTAATATTATTATAATTGTTTGAACTCAGGAGAAAAGCTCTCCATGAAGAGAAATTTCATGGAATGATAAAAAATGAAGATGGAAATGGTGGTAGTTTTTAAAAAATAACCTGTGTGTTTCTTCAACCACTGGGTCATAAAGTAGGCTAAGTGCTAAACATCATGTAGGCTTCCATCCAAGTCTAAGGCTAAAATTCAGGAACAATAAAGAGGACATTCCCCTCTTCTGGGGATAATCTTCTATCCCATGGCAAACAAAGGTAGTTTGGTTCAATAGTGACAAGCTATTCCTAACTTATGCAGAAAGACAGTATAACTCAAGGCTAGACAGATGGATGTGGGAGTCAGACAGCCCCATGTTTGAATCCTAGCTTTGCCATTTTCTAGCTCTGTGACATTAGCAGTCTTGCTCTGTTTACTTAACCACGCTGTACCTTAATTTACTCACCTGAAAAGAGAATAACACCTGCCTTCCTTTGCTACTATAAACCTGAAATAATTGAATATAAATAAAGTACTTGACAGAGTGGCTGCCACATCATAACATGTAGTCATCAGTAAATATTAATCATGACTATCTAACTATTTTAATTATTTTTCAAAAGAAGGCATTAAGAAATACTGAAAATCTATACTCAAATCCACCAACAGCTTTGGCAAGATCTACCATCAGCATGGTAATAGGCTCAGTAAAAAAGAGTTCAGGAAAAAAAAAAAGATAATGCCTCTTGATGTGTTTGTATTTAAGATATTCTGAAAAGTTTCATTTACATTAAAATTCTGAACAGGGTGTACCAAGCATACGTTGCTGAAATGCCTCAATTCACCTACACAAGCAAAAAGCAACAGTAGTAATTCCATAACAACAAAATAACACATTAGACCAACATTAAAATAGATATGGAGATCTCCTAACCCATGTGCAACAATCATTTTGATTGTTTGCATTATGTTTTAGTTCATGTGAATTTAAAAAAAAAGAAAAAAAAAAAAGAAACACTCTACAACTTTGTTTTTTCCATAACTATGGCTGTAAATTTCTTCAGCAAGTTTCCTTTGTTCCTAAGGCAAAGCATGTGTGCTTGTACGTTGCTTCCTTCCCCTTCTGCGTTACTCACTTCTCTCGCCCTCTGGTTCACTTCTCTGCCTAATTTCCTTTCTCACTTCACTTCCCCTTCTTCCACTTCTTTGTCATTGTACAAATACCAACGTCTATGAATAATCGAGTCACTGTTTGCTAAGTGACTGCTTATTTGGAAGAAAAGCAAAAGAATATATTTTTAAAACGAGCTACTTCCAAGTACTTTTTATATGGCTCTATCGTCTTCAAACGGACATTAAAATAATAAGCAACTAAGATGGAATTTTTAAATTCTAACATTGATAATAAATAATAATATAAATATTCAGAAAACACTCTTCTGGTGAAGGGAGAGAAGCTGGACACAAACTGAAATATACTGCAGAAAAATCAACTGAAATACAGAGAAGCCCAATTTGCCATTCAGATTTAACACAATCAGCTACTTCTAAATAGGAAATTCTAACAGAGAACTCAAGGATTACAAATGAGACATAGGTCAGGTCAATAAAAAAACACTTCAAAATAAAACATTAGAGAACACCTAGGTAAAACATGGAGACAACTGATTTACCAAATGACAACCAGGTCAAAGTCACCAAACCCATTATAAAGTAAAGCCGCAGGAGGCAAGTATTAACACTTCCTCATGGAACACTGAGTTTGTTTCAAAAGGCAAAACAAGCTATGATTAACAGTGTCCTATAGCAAAAGAGTAAATAACATTTTTAAGGCAATAGTATCTCTGACCAGTCACAAGGAGATACTAAATTTAAACACTACTTAAATGTCATCACAAGAATTTTGTGCCGTACAGTTATGGACATCACGGACTCCACTGTTCTTCAAAATGTGGCACGTGGATTAAAAAAAATGTGGTGCAGTCATACTAGAATCTTTTAGGCAACTTGTTAAAAATTCGTGTTTTTAACTCAAGAACTCAACCCAAGAACTCAACCTCAATGAATCAGACTCTCAGGGGAGGAGAGCTCAGGAATTGTATGGCCAGCAAGTATCCCAAGTGATTGTTACTCATATTAAAGATTAAGAACAGGGGCGCCTGGGTGGCTCAGTGGGTTAAGCCCCTGCCTTCAGCTCAGGTCATAATCCCAGAGTCCTGGGATCAAGCCCCACATTGGGCTCTCTGCTCAGTGGGGAGCCTGCTTCCCCCTCTCTCTCTGCCTGCCTCTCTGCCTACTTGTGATTTCTCTCTGTTTGTCAAATAAATAAATAAAATATTAAAAAAAAAAAAAAAGATTAAGAACAGCTAGGGCACCTGGGTGGCTCAGTGGGTTAAAGCCTCTGCCTTGGGCTCAGGTCATGGTCTCAGGGTCCTGGGATCGAGCCCCGCATCGGGGTCTCTGCTCAGTAGGGAGCCTGCTTCCTCCTCTCTCTCTCTGCCTGCCTCTCTGCCTACTTGAGATCTCTATCAAGTAAATAAATAAAATCTTTTTTAAAAAAAAGATTAAGAACAGCTAATATAGGTGAATCTTCTCAAACTGCCAATAATCAGAGGACACAAGAGGTAAAGTCACATTTGAAAGCCACATAACATTACTCGTGTAACACCCAGCTTGTCAGGGACGACGGGAAACGAACATGCTGATCCCGGGACCTGGGCCCGCACTCTCTCTGCTGCCCCATGGTGCCAATTAGACTTATTAGGATGCAGAGGGCAAGGAAAATTTCGAGACCTACAACAGAAATCTAAGCTACAGTTACAAAGTTTCTGGATTTAACCAAGTCCTTCCTTACATGATCTGCTTCCTACTTTGAACTTGCTCTTTCCGTATGGGCAAAACGTGCGCAGCAGGTGCGTTCGGAGAGGAAATCAGCACAGATACTCAGTGTCCCTGCGTCCCTGTGTCTGAGGGGTCACTCCACCATGTGAATTTAACTTCCGAGGCCCCAAGTGAGTCACAGCACAGTTCATTTGCCAAACGTCAAGTCAAGAATTTCAGCAGTTTGGAAGGCTGGGGGAGAGGGTAGGATGGAACATTCAAACTAAAATATAATTTATGGTTTGAAAAAAAGTGCTCACAGATGCATCCAGAAGTGTTTGTTCCCTCATTGCTTCCTGTTGTCTCTGAGATTTCAGCTCTTGTTGGAGCCTTTCATTTTCAAGCACAACTACTTGAACCCTATTTTTCATTCCAGAGAGTTCCTCCTGTAAAAGCGGAAACAAAAATACCAACTACATTAAGCATTTTGAAGCAGTTTAATCGCTGATTACTACGTGATCCAACATGATACAAAGCACGGGAAACACGCTCTCCATCCACTTTCTGAAATATTGTAATTACAGTTAGACAAATAAAGCAACTCAAACATGAGCTAACAAACAAAAAGAAGACTGGGGAATATAGTAAAAAGTCTGCTAATGGCCACATCACAGACATGTGTGGTTATGACAGTTTTTTTGGTAGGCTACTGGAAAGACTTAATTAAAGGGGTTATCTAAAAGACTTTTAAGAATAAGGTAGACTTGGGGCGCCTGGGTGGCTCAGTGGGTTAAGCCTCTGCCTTCAGCTCAGGTCATGGTCCCAAGGTCCTGGGATCATGACCAGAGCCAAAGGCAGAGGACCAACCCACTGAGCCACCCAGGCACCCCGAATAACATAGACTTTTAAACAATAAAGTGAGATATATTATTATTCCTGCTCAAATGCCAACAACTTGATGAACCTAACAGAGGGTTAAAGGGACAACAGAGGATTCTGAGACAGGCATGGAAACAGAGTATTTATCCACAACTGGTAGCCAGATGGAAGGAAATTATGACTGAGACAGTTAGTGGAGAGTTCTAAAAGAGTGCTTTCCTGGCTTTGCAAGCATCAGATAAGGGATTATAATACATAACAATTAGAATAGCTATCGAACGGCATCTCACTCTCTGAAAAAAGGTAAAAAAAAAATCAATACATTGATGGCACAATACTTCATTACCAGTGTAATGAAAAACGATTAAGCAATATATGCAAGTTCCATTTCAATCATTTTATCCAGAAAAAAGCCAAAACTCAAGTCTATAATTGAAAACTTTATTTTAAAAAAAAATATCGCAGGCTTCCAATTTTGGGAGTGGAATCTAATGAGCTTGGAAGACATCATTCGCAAGAGAAAAGCTGAACACACCAAAAAATAAACCACCCTTCTTTTTTGTTGTTTTTTTTTTTTAAAGATTGTATTTATTTATTTATTTATTTGTCAGAGAGAGAGAGAGAGAGTAGCACAAGCAGGCAGAGTGGCAGGCAGAGGCAGAGAGAGAAGCAGGCTCCCCACTGAGCAAGGAGTCCCACGTAGGGCTCGATCCCAGGACCCTGGAATCATGACCTCAGCCAAAGGCAGTGGCTTAACCGACTAAGCCGCCCAGGTGTCCCACAACCACTCTTCTTAAATCCGTAAGAGAACTGAGGTCACAGGGAAAAGTGCCATCCCCCAAACTGGAGAGACAGGCAGGTGTTCCTGAGAATCACAACCTACCCGAGCAGCCAGGGGAACTAGTGCTGGCAAGGAAAAGGTAAAATGTAATTGGAAGCTCAGGGTTGACAAGTTTGAGGGTTAAATACTCCAGAAGGACCATCTTAAGGGGCTTCCTACACTTCTGTGAGTTTTATCTCTAGGGATACTACCAGGTTCTTACAGCAAAGACTAGAGAAAAATCCCTTCAAGCTTCCTCTTGGGCATTTCCTCTTTGAGCATTTAAAAATGCCCAAAGCATTTCTGTTCTTAAAAAGGCCTGCCTCAAGAGAAAATATTTTACCAGAGCCTAAATAGCTGGGGTTTTTCACGACATAGCTGCTCTGCCTTCAGGAAGGGAAGGGAAGGGAAGGGAAATACCCAATTCCAGCTCCCTGCGGCCTTCCCACCTCACTTCCCGTGACAGGGTGACTGAGAAGCAATTGTGAAGGTCAAAGTTAACCGGCACAGGCTCCCTAAAAGACTGAGACCTAGTCATAGGACTATAAAATGCTTCCCCTACTCCCACACCCACCACCGGGGGGGAGACATAAAGCAGGCACTAAAGGAAATTTAGCCTCTGACAACTGCAGTAACACCAAACAGTAAACACAGCCTAAGTTCTACCACAATAAACATAGTATCACACACTAAACAGTTTCTTTTACCCACCACCTCGTGGCCAGCATTCAGCACAAAATTAGAAAGCACACTAAAAGACTTAAAGCACAGTTTAAAGAGACAAAGCAAGCACAGAACCAGACTTGAATATGGCAGCAATGCTAGAATTATCAGATTGGGAGTTTAAAGTAATTATAATTAATATGTTAAAACATCTAATGAAAAAGTGGACCGCACAAAAGGACCGACAGGAAATATAAGCAGAAATGGAAACTTTAAGAAAGATTCAAAGTGCTGGAAATGAAAAGCACCATAATAAAAATGATGAATGCCTTTGATGGGCTCATGAATAGACTGACACAACCAAGAAAAGAATCAGGGACTTAAAGAACTGCCAATAGAAATTTCCCAAACTAAAATGCAAGGAGAAAAAAGAATGAAAAAGAACAGAATATCTAAGAAATGTGGGACAATTATAAAAGGTGACAAAAAGAGAAAGGACAAGAAGGAATATTTGAAGCAATAAGGACTGAGAATTTTCCAAAATCATAACCACCAAACCACAGACCCAGGAAGCCCAGAGAACACCAAGCACTATAAAATAAACCAAAAAAATCTATACTAGATCATAGTCAAACTGCAGAAAATCAAAGACAAACAGAAATCAGGGTTTTCTTTAGAAACCCTGCACAAAACAAGACAATGGAATGAAATATTTAAAGTATTTAAAGTAGTCAAACTGCAGAAAATCAAAGACAATCAGAAATCAGGGTTTTCTTTAGAAACCCTGCACAAAACAAGACAATGGAATGAAATATTTAAAGTATCAAGAGGAAAAAACTCACCAACCTAGAATTCTGTATTAAGACAAATTAACCTTCAGAGGTAAGGGGAAAATAAAGACTTTCTCAGATTAACAAAAATTGAGGAAATCAGTGAGATCTGCCTTGCAAGAAATGTTACATGTTCTTCAGAAAGGAGGAAAATGATACAGGTTATAAATAAGCACAGATGTACACAAAAAAGTAAGAGCATTAGAAAAGGAATATATGGGGATAAAACAAAATACTTTGTTTTTTTAAATCTTAACTGATCTAACATATATGTTCAGCATCACAGTAGCAGCACTATACGTAGTGAGTACAGCTTATGAATAATTGAAATGAATGACAGAAACATTATAGAGAATAGGAGGAAGGGACTGGAAACTCTCTTACAAGGAACTCTCCCTACCCATGTGGTGGTACAGAGCTATTTGAAAGCAGACTTAGATTATTGATCAAGGTAATTGCAAACTCAAGGACAATCACTTACAAAAGTAAAAAAAAAAAAAAAAGTTCACCTGCTATGCTCAGACAGAAGAAAAGTTCCAGTCACATAACAGGATCGCTTAGAGCCAGAGATGGCAGAAAAAGACTAGAAGACTGAAGAAAGAGACAGAGAGAAAGAAAGACACAACAAGTATATGTCATCTATAAGAAGCCCACTTTAAATATAAAGACACAGATAAATGAAAGGTAAATGGATAGAGGCGTACCATGCTAACATAAATCAAAAGAAAGCTGGTGTAGCTATATTAATTTCAGACAAAGCAGACTTCATACCAAAGGAAAATATAAGGGGTAAAAAGAAGCATCACATAATAATAAAGGGGTCAATTCTCCTGGCACACAATGATCCTTAATGTGTAAGTGCCTAACGACAGAACATCAAAATACATGATACAAAAACAGATAGAGCTGTACAAAGAAATAGATGAATCCACTATTTCAGTTGGAGATTTCAAAACCCCTCTGTCAGTAGACAGATCCAACAGATCTTACAGATTGGCAAAACATTGGTAGGTACACAGTTGGACTGAACAGCACCAGCCATCAACTGGCATTTACAGAAGATTTTATCCAACAAGAGAATACACATTCTTCTTAAGCTAAAACATGACATTCGCCAAGACATACTACATCCTGGGTCTAAAAACACATCTTAACAAACAAAAAGAATAGAAATCATAAAAAGTATGTTCTCAGAACACAGTAGAATTAAACCAGAGATCAGTAACAGAAAGATGGCTGGAACATTCCCAATATACTTGGTGATTAAACAACATTTCTATATACATACAGGTCAAGGACAAAGTCTCAAGAAAAATTTTAAAAATACTTCGAACTAAATAAAAATGAAAAATACAACTTATCAAGATTTGTGAGATACAACAAAATCAGTGAAAAACATTAGAAAAGAAGAAAGATTCCAAATCAACGATCCAAGCTTCTGTCTGAGGAAAATTTAAAAAAAAGGGGGGAGAGGAGTAAATTAAATTCAAAGTAATTAGAAGATACAAGAAAAATTAGAGATCAAAGAAATAAAAATAGAAAAATCAATACAGGGGCACCTGGGTGGCTCAGTGGATTAAAGCCTCTGCCTTTGGCTCAGGTCATGATCCTAGGGTCCTGGGATCAAACCCAGCATTGGCTCTCTGATCAGCAGGGAGCCTGCTTCCCCCCACCCCACCCCCACTCTCTGCCTGCTTGTGATCTCTGTCAAATAAATAAAATCTTTAAAAAAAGAAAAAGAAAATCAATAGAGAAAAGCAACAGAACCAAAAGCTGTGTCTTTGAAATGATCAATAAAACTGGTAAGACTCTAGACTCTAGCCTGGCTAACTGAGAAAAAAAGGGAGTAGAAACAAATTACTAACATCAGAAATGAAAGCAGGGTCATCATGACAGATCCCAAGGACATTAAAAGGATAACAAAGGAATACCATGAATAATTCTATGCCCATAAATTTTATAATTTAGATAAAACAGACCAATTCCTTGAAAGACACAATCTTTAAAAACTCACAGAAGGAGAAATAGTATGAACAAGGCTTATATCTATAAAAGCAATTGAATCAATTATTAATAACCTTTAAACAGAAAGCACCTGATCTGCCATTAGTTCACATGTAAATTATACCAAAAATTTAAGTAATAGATTATACCAGTTTTTTACATCTTCCATAAAATATCTGAGGGAATACTTCCTAATTCATTTTCGGGTACCCTAATACCCAAACCAGGTGAAGACACTACAGGAATGGAAAACTAGAGACCAATAATATATCTCATGAAGATAAATACAAAAATCCTCATGAAAATATCAGCAATTCAAATGCAATGATGTATAAAATTATTATACAATAGGCAAAATGGAATTTATTCTAGGTATACAAGCTTGGTCCAATATTTGAAAAGGAACTAATGTGATCCATCATATCAACAAGCTAGAAAAATCATTTACGATCATACCAATAGACAGAAGAAGCAAGTGACAAATTTCAGTAGCCATTCAAGATAAAAATTCTCAGCAGACAGGAAATAGAAGAAAACATCCTCAAATTTATAAACAGCATCCATAAATAACAAACAGTTGAGGTCATACTCAATGGTGAGATAGTTTCCCATTAAGAACAAGAACAAGGAGGGGCACCAGGGTGGCTCAGTGGGTTAAGCCTCTGCCTTCAGCTCAGGTCATGATCTCAGGGACCTGGGATGGAGCCCCACATCAGGCTCTCTGCTCAGCAGGGAGCCTGCTTCCCCCTCTCTCTCTGCATCTCTGCCTACTTGTGATCTCTCTCTCTGTCAAATAAATAAAATCTTTATTTTAAAAAAAAAAGAACAAGAACAAGGCAAGCATGTCCCTTCTCATCACTCCTATTCATCATACTAAAAATCCTAGCTAATGTAACAAGATGAAAAAGAAATAAAAACCATATATACTGGAAAGGAAGAAATAATCTTTTAAAAAGACACCTGGTTTTGTTTAAAGTTGACATGACTTTCTATAAAGAAGATCTCAAAGAATCAAAAACCAGCTAGAATAAGTGATTCTGGTCAAGGTTGCAGAATACAAGATTAATATATAGAAGTTGATTATTTTCTTATATATTAGCAATAAATAATTGGAATTTGAACTAAGAACACATTACCAGTTACATTAACACTAAAAAAATGAAATACTGAGGCATAAATCTCATAAAATGTGTACTAGATCTATATGAGAAAAGCTGCAAAACTCTGAAAAATAAAGGAATGCCTAGAAAAATGGATAGACAGTCCATGTACATGCATAGAAAGACTCAGTTTTGTCGACATGCCAATTCCTAACCTGCTCTACAGATTCAACAAAATCCCAACCAAAATCCCAGTATGTTATTTTGTGGAAATTTACCAATTTTAATTCATATAAAAGGGCAAAAGACCCAGATAGCTAATACCATAGTGAGGAGAAGAGTATCAGAAGATTGACCCTACCCAACTTCAAGACTTACTATAAATCAAGACAGCATGTTATGCAAAAGAACAGACAAACAGATCAGTGGCACAGAAAAGTGAGCCCTGAAGTAGATTCAAACAAATACAGCCAACTGATCTTTATAAAGAAGCAAAGGCAATCCAATGGAAACAATCTTTCCAACAAATGGCGCTGTAACAACTGGATATCCACATGCAGGAAAAAAAAAGAAGAGAAAGGGAAAAAAAAATCTAAACAATGATCTTACACCTTACTCAAAAATTAACTCATAATGGAGCACAGATCTAAATGTAAAACACAAAGTTATGGAAGAATGGGGAAAATACTGATCACCTTGGGTTCAGCAATGATTTTTAGATAGAATACCAAAAGCAAAATATATGAAAGAAAAAAATTGGTAAGTTGGATGTTACTGAAATCAAAACCTTCTGCTCTATAAAAGGCACTGTTAAGAGAATCAAAGGCTAGTCACACACTAGGAGGAAAAAATTGCAAAAGACATAGCTGATAAATGACTGGTATCCAAAATATATAAGGAACTCTAAGAACTCAATAATAAGAAAATAAACAACTCAATTTAAAAAAAGAAAGTATATAAATGGAAAATAAGTACAGGAAAATAATGTCCAAAATTATATGTCATCAGGGAATTTACATTAAAACACACCTTTAGTACGTTACTAACGACACCAAATGCTGGCAAGGATGGGGAGCACCAAGAACTCTCATTCACCGCTGGTGAAAAAGCAAAATGGTACTTTGGAAGACAGTCTGACAGCTTCTTACAAAACTAAAAATACTGTTATCATGTGACCCAGCAACTGAGCTTCTTGGTATTTACTCAAATGAGTTAAAAACTTATATCCACAAAAACCTGCACATGAATATTTATAGCAGTGTTGTTCCTAGTTGCCAAAACTTGGAAGCAAGCAAGATGTCCTTCAAAGGATGAATGTATAAACAAACTATGTTATATCCATACAATAGAATTTTATCCAGTGATTTAAAAAAAGTCTATTGGGCCATAAAAAGACATGAAGGAAACTTCAATGCCTATTACGAAGTCAGGTGATTCCAACTACATGACAATCTGAAAAAGCAAAACTGTGGAGACAGTAAAGAGCTCAGTGGTTGCCGGGATTTGGAGAGATGGAGAGATCTCTCCAAGAGATGGAAGGAGAGATGAGGAAATGGAGCACAGATTGATCTTTACGGCAGTGGAACTATTCTCTTTGCCACCGTAATGATGGATCCACATCACACATTTTTCAAAAGCTACAGAATGTACAAAGAGTGAGCACTAATGTAAATGTAGAATTTAGCAAATAATAATGTAGTAATATTGGCTCATCAACTGAAATGAACATGCCACATTGATACACGCAGTTAATAACAGCAAGAACTGCTGAGGAGGTATGAAGGGGAAGTACAAGGGAACTCAAGGTGCTTTCCACTCAATGTTTCTGTAAACCTAAAACTGATCTAAAAAATAAAGTCTATTAATTTAAAAAAACTAATAAGATATCTCTACCAAACATTTAAAGAAGAGTTAATACCTATGAACTATTCTCGAAAAATAGAAAAGGAAAACTTCCAAATTCACCCTATACGGCCAGCATTACCCTGATGCCAAAACCAGATAAAGACACCACCAGAAAAGAGAACTATAGGCCAATATCCCTGATAAACACAGATGCAAAAATTCTCAATAATATACTTCCAAACTGAATCCAACAATACATTAAAAAAATCATTCACCACAATAAAGTGGGATTTATTCCAGGTTTGCAAGGGTGGTTCAAATTTGCAAATCAGTCAACATGATACACCACATTAATACAAGAAAGGGTAAGAACCATATGATCATTTCAATAGATGTGGAAAAAGCATTTGATAAAGTACAACATCTATTCATGACAAAAACACTCAACAAAGTAGGTTATGACTCAACATAATAAAGGCCATATATCAAAAACCCACAGCTAATATCGTCAATGGGGAAAGACCGAGATTGTTTCCTCTATGGTCCAGAACAAGAAAGGAATGTCCAATTTTGCCACTTCTGCAACACACTATTAGAAGTCCCAGCCACAACAATCAGACAATAAAAAGAAATAAAGAACATCCCACTGGCAAGGAAGAAGTAAAATTTTCACTATTTGCAGATGACATGATACTCCATATGGAAAACCTGACCAAACAACTGCTAGAACTCATACACGAATTCAGTAAGGTCACAGGATACAAAATCAACATACAGAAATCTGTTACATTTCTATACACCAATAATGAAGCAGCAGAAAGAGAAATTAATGAATCTATCCCATTTACAATTGCACCAAAAACAGTAAGATACCAGGACTAAACCTAATGAAAGAGGTGAAAAACCTGTACTCTGAAAACTATAAAACACCGATGAAAGAAATTGAAGGTGATACAAAGAAATGGAAAGACATTTCATGTCCACAGATTAGAAGAATATTGTCAAAATGTCTATGCTATCCAAAGCAATCTACACATTTAATGCAATCCCTATCAAAATACCAACAGCACTTTTCACAGAGCTAGAACAAATGATCCTATAATTTGTATGGAACCATAAAAGACCCCAAATAGCCAAAACATCCTTGAAAAAGAAAAGCAAGCCAGAGGCATTAAAATTCCAGACTTTAAGTTATATTACAAAGCCGTAGTGCTCAAAATGGTATGATACTAGCACAAAAATAGACACATAGATCACTAAAACAGAAGACCCAGAATTGAATCCACAAGTATATGGTCGATTAATCTTAAAGCAGGAAAGAAGATACAGTGGGAAAAAGACAGTATCCTCAGCAAATGGTGTTGGGAAAACTGGAGACATGCAAAAGAATGGAACTGGACCACTTTCTTACACCAAACACAAAAATAAGTTAAAAAGGGATTAACTAAATGTGAGGCCTGAAACCATAAAATTCCTAGAGGAGAACATAGGCAGTAACCTTTTTCACATCAGCTGTAGCAAATTCTATCTAATGTTTTTTGAGGCAAGAGAAACGAAAGCAAAAATAAATGCTGGGATGACATCAAAATAAAAAGCTTCTGCACAGTGAGAGAAACAATCAATAGAACTAATATGGAATGGGAAAAGATATTTGCAAATGACATATCTGATAAAGGGTTAGTATCCAAAATATATAAAGAACTTAAAAAACTCCTACACTCAAAAAACAATAATCCAGAGGTACCTGGGTGGCTCAGTCCGTTAAGCATCTGCCTTTGGCTCAGGTCATGATCCCAGAGCCCTGGGATCGAGCCCTGGATTGGGCCCCTGGCTCAGGTCTCCTCTTCCCCACCCCCTCCCCTGAATTCATGCTCTTTCTCTCTCAAATAAATAAAATCTTTAAGAAAAACAACAACAACAACAAATATTCTAATTAAAAATGGGCAGAACACACAATTAGGCATTTTTCCAAAGAACACATCCAGACGGCCAACAGACACATGAAAAGACGTTCAACGTCACTGATCATCAGGGAAACGCACATCAAATGTACAATGCAAAACTATAATGAGCTATCGCCTCATACTGCCGGAATGGCTAAAATCAGTAACCCAAAATACAACAGGTTTTGACAAGGATGTGCAGAAAAGGGAACCCTCTTGCACTGTTGGTGGGAATGCTAACTGGTGCAGCCACTCTAGAAAACAGAATGGAGCTTCCTCAAAAAGCTAAAAATAAAATTACCCTACCATCCAGCAATTGCACTAGTAAGTATTTGCCCAGAGAATACAAAAATACTAATTCAAAGGGATATATGCACTCCAATGTTTATAGCAACATTATCTATAATAGCCAAATTATGGAAAGAGCCCAGATGTCCATCAACTGATGAATGGGTAAAGAAGTGGTATGGGGGCACCTGGGTGGCTCAGTGGGTTAAGCTTCTGCCTTCAGCTCAGGTCATGATCTCAGGGTCCTGGGATCAAGCCCTGCATCGGGCTCTCTGCTCAGTGGAGAGCCTGCTTCCCCCTCTGCCTCTGCCTACCTCTCTGCCTATCTGTGATCTCTCTCTCTCTGTCAAATAAATAAAAAAAAAATCTTTAAAAAAAAAAAAAGAAATGGTATATATATACATATATATATACATACACACACACACACACATATATATATATATATATACATACATACAATGGAATATTACTCAGCCATAAAAGAGAATGAAATCTTGTCATTTGCAAAGACAGACAGATGGCGCTACACAGTAGTGCGCTAAGGGAAATAAGTCAGGCAGAGAAAGACAAGTACTGTGTGAGTTCATGCATACGTAGAATTTAAGAAACAAAACAAATGAGCAAAGGGAAAAAAAGAGAGAGAGAGGCAAACCAAGAAACAGACTCTTAACTCTAGAGAACAAACTGATGGTCACCAGAAGGGAGGTGGGTGGGAGGATGGATGAAAAAGGTGATGGGGATTACAGAGGGCACCTGTTCTGATGAGCACTGGGTGTTGTATGGAAGTGTTGAGTCACTATATTGTATACCTGAAACTAACACACTGTATTTTAATGAAATGGAATTAAAATAAAAACTTAGGGGTGCCTGGCTGGGTCAGTTGGTACAGCATGTGACTCTTGATCTCCAGGTTGTGAGTTTAAACCCCACATGTGGCATGGAGTTTACATAAAATTAAATTAAATTAAATTAAATTAAATGAGGGATGCCTCAGTGGCTCAGGAGGTTAAATGTCTGCCTTCGGCTCAGGTCATGATCTCAGGGTCCTGGGATCGAGCCCGGCATCAGGATCTCTGCTCAGCAGGGAGCCTGCTTCCTCCCCTCTCTCTCTCTGCCTGCCTCTCTGCCTACTTGTGATCTGTCAAACAAATAAATAAAATCTAAAAAAAAAAATTAATAATCTATTTCTAAGCCCTTAAATGTTACTTTCATTCCATTATTCTCTTGTTAAAATGTATCAAATATGTACTCTACCTTTCAAGGTTCTTATAATCTTTCATTTTCCTAGTTCAGCATCATTTTCATAATTTCTTTTTTTAAAGATTTTATTTATTTGACAGAGAGAGGAGAGAGACAGAGAGAGAGCATAAGCAGGGGGAGCAGCAGAAAGAGAGGGAGAACCAGGCTCCCCACTGAGCAAGGAGCTTGATACAGAACTTAATCCCAGGACCCTGGGATCATGAGCTGAGCAGAAGCTTAACCACTGAGCCACCCAGGAGCCCTTAATAATTTCTAACAGACATCCTCTACTGCAGGAATTTAGAATAGATGCCTTGTGGCCCCCATAGATAAAATGTATTCATCCTGAATATGTCCTTTCAGTGTGGCTGTTTTCTCTATGAACTCCTTCATCATCCTGCTGATCTAAACAATCCCACTCCTTTAAGATTTTCCTCTCCCAGAAAAACATGACCCTAAACTCCAACTTTTAGTACCTTTCTATTCTTACTATAATTTTGGTTAATACTACAGAACGGAGACTACCTTATACTCTACAGTGTTGCTGTGGTGCTCATAGGTATTAGTACTCTCTTCCCAACTAGATGGTAAGTTTATTTTTAAAGAAGATTTTACTTATTTATTTGTCAGAGAGAGAGAGAGCACAAGCAGGGGGATTGGCAAGCAGAGGGAGAAGCAGGATCCCTGCTCAGTGAGGAGCCCGATGTGGGACTCAATCCCAGCACCCCATGATTATCACCTGAGCTGAAGGCAGTCACTTAACCAACTGAGCCACCCAGGCGTCCCATGACTAGATAGATGGTTAAGTTTACTACAATCTATATTGCGGTAGAATCTGCTACCCCAAAATATGCCACTTAGGAATAAGAATTATTTTGAGCTAAAAGCACTTAAAAAACAGCACATACCAAAAGAGTGACCTTCCGTTTCTTCCTGGAAGCAAGAGATAAAAATCCCATGTGAAAGCTGTCCTCTGCATAGGAGGAAGAAAGAAAACATTCTTATCACCAGAGATAGGGAGTGGAGGCTGAGAGGAATCTGTACAAAAAGACCTCACTAAAATAACTCATCCCTCCTTTAGCCTCCCCATATATCTTAGTTGTGTTTCCACACTGCCTCTCTTTGCTCAACACAGTATAAGAGCATTTTGGTCTTGCCATTTCCTTATGAGAGTTCCTATGTCATGTAGAACTTGTATTAAAACAATCCCATTTACAATGCACCAAAAGGAATAAAATACCTAGCAATAAACCTAACCATGGACGTGGAAGACCTATAGTGTGAAAACTACAGAACACTGATGAAAGAAACTGAAAGAGATACAAACAAATGGTAAGCTATCTCATGCCTATGGATTGGAAGAATAAATATGAAAATGTCTACTACACTACCCAAGGCAATCTGCAGATTCCATGCACTTTCTACCCAAGTACTAACAGCATTTTCCACAGAACTAGAATAAATAAACCTAATATTTGTATGGAACCAAAACAGATCCTAAATAGTCAAAGTAATCTTAAGAAAGAAGAAAAAGGTGGAGGTATCACGATCCCAGATTTTAAGATGTACTACATAGCTATAGTAATCAAAACAGTATGGTACTGGCCCCCAAACAGACACGGATGCGTGGAACAGAATAGAGAGCCCAGAATAAACACAACTCTAACAGTCAGTTAATCTATGACAAAGGAGGCAAGAATATCCAATAGGGAAAAGACAGTCTTTTCAATAAAAAAATAGTTTTGGGAAAACTGGACAGCAACATGTGAAAGAATGAAACTGGACCGCTTTCTCACACCATACACAAAAATATACACCAGATGGATTAAACACCTAAATGTGAGACTATAAAACTTCTAAAAGAAAAAAACATAGGCAGGAATCTCTTGGCTCAGCAACATGTTTATGGATAGGTCTCCTCAAACAAGGACAACCAAAATAAAAAGCTTTTGCATAGCAAAGGAAGTCACCAACAAAACAAAAATGCAACCTCCTAAATGGGAGAAGAGATTTGCAAATGATATACCTGTTAAGGGCTTAATATCCCGAGTATATAAAGAACTTGTATAATTCAACACTGAAAAAAAGTAAATAATCAGATCTAAAAATAGGCAGAGGACCTGAATAGACATTTTTCCAAAGAAGACATACACACGGCCAACAGACATATGGAATGGTGCTCAATATCACTCATCATCAGGGGAAAAAAAAAATCTAAACTACAATGCGGTATCACCTTACACCAGTCAGAACGGCTAGTATCAAAAAGACAAGAATTAACAAGTACTGATAAGGATGGGGCAAAAGGCAATCCTCGTGCACTGTTGGTGGGAATATAAATTGGTGCAGCCAGTGTGGAAAACGGTATGGAGGATCCTCAAAAAAATTAGAAACAGAAATACCATAAGGTCCAGTAATTTCATTACTGGGTATTTACCCCTAAACTAACACAAATCCAAGAAAATCCATGCACCTCTCTGTTTACTGCAGCAGTATTTATAGTTGCTGAGACATGGAAACAACCAAATATGCATTGATTGATGAATGGATAAACATGTGGGATGTGTGTTTGTGTGTGTGTACATATATACATGTATAAATGAAATAGAATATTACGCAGCCATAAAAAAGACCCAACATCTTGGGGTGCCTGGGTGGCCCAGTGGATCAAGCATCTGCCTTCAGTTTAGGTCATAATCTCAGGTCCTGGGATGGAGCCCCGCATCAGGCTCCCTGCTCAGCAGGGAGTCTGCTTCCCCCCCCCCACCCCCCGCCTGCCTCTCCACCTACTTGTGATCTCTGTCAAATAAATAAATAAAATCTTAAAAAAAAAGAATGACATCTTGCATTTGTGACAACATGGGTGGACCTAGAGGGTATCATGCTAACTGAAATAAATCACACAGAGGAAGACAAATACCATATGATTTCACTTATATGTGGAATCTAAAAAACAAAATAAAGGAACAAACAGACACTTAAAAACAGAGAACTGGTGGTTGCCGAGGGGTCGGTAGGGAGATGCGTGAAATAGATAAAGGGAATTAAGAGTACAAACTTTCAGTTATAAAACAAATCACAGAGATGAAAAGTACAGCACAGGGAATGTAGTCAATAATATTGTAATAACATCGTATTCTGACAGGTAGTAACTACACTTATTGTGATGAGCACTGAGTAATATATCAAATTGTTCAATCAGCATGTTGTACACCTAAAAGTAATATATTATCAATTATATTTCAGTAATAAAATAACCAAATAAATGTGCATATTTTCATCCTGTTAATCTATTTTATGTTAATTTAATTATAAGTCATAGGCAAAAGATAAAACTCCCCTACAAGGTCTTCTAAGTTTTACCCATAGCATCTATTTTTTTTTTTTTAAAGATTTTATTTATTTATTTGACAGACAGGGATCACAAGTAGGCAGAGAGTCAGGCAGAGAGAGAGAGAGAGAGGAGGAAGCAGGTCACTGCTGAGCAGAGAGCCCGATGCGGGACTCGATCCCAGTACCCTGAGATCATGACCTGAGCTGAAGGCAGAGGCTTTAACCCACTGAGCCCCCCAGCCTACCCATAGCATTTTAAGGATTTATAGGAGCTTGTTAAGGGAATCAATCCAAGGATATTATTTCAGCCATTTCAGTAATCCAAGAATCCTTGTGCAATAACGATTGTATCCTCCAAGAACAAAGACAAAGCCACATGCTAAGATGGAGAACTTCTTGGAAACGTCAAAACCATGAAATGTCTAAAGGTTTCTGAGTCTTGCACCTTAGAAGAGGAACCAAAATGTAAAAAATATGATATATTGATACTGAATTTAAAAAGGAGGGAAAGGCATAACGTTTGGAAAGGCATAAAGGCTCCAATGGCATTAATGACAATAAAGGCATTAATGACATTACTGGACTGTGTACAGTTGAACATTATAAGCATCTGGTGTTACAAGTCGCAGCAGACACAATTGGTTTCTTCAACATTGTTAATAGCACCCCCGGGCCATTCTCATTCCAAGCTAAGAACCTTCATGGTAGAAGGTAAGAACCTTCATGCAGACAATGGAGTAGATTTAGTCAGCAGTTTAGAATCCCTGAGTGCAGGAGAGTGACTGGTATTACCACTCTAACGCATTTCCCATCAACTAGGCTAAAGAATGTAGGGTGGGGGTGCCTGGGTGGCTCAGTGGGTTAAAGCCTCTGCCTTTGGCTCAGGTCATGATCCCAGGGTCCTGGGATCGAGCCCCGCATCGGACTCTCTGCTCCGCAGGGAGCCTGCTTTCTCCCCTCTCTCTCTCTGCCTGCCTCTCTGCCTACTTGTGATCTCTCTGTCAAATAAATAAAATCTTTCAAAAAAAAAATGTAGGGTGGAAAGCAAAAACTCTAAAACATGAGAGCACATTATCAAAACATGAGACACAGTTATGGGCCACTGGGAAATGAAGCCATCAGAAATGGCAAGGTCAGGAGTATTATTCCCCAGCCTGAGAAGCCCCTGTAACATATCAGTCTTTTCAAACATGTGAACATGCAACTGTCAATGTATCGCAATACACGTGAAGACTAGTAATAGCACATTTTCATATAAGGTATCATTAATAGAAACTTTAACTTAGTTACAGTTAAATTTTTAATGAGAAACTTACCTTGCAGAACTTGACTTCTGCCTCTAAATGATGAATGTATTGAGACTGGTCATTGACGATAGGAACGAGATTGTATACAGTAGGCATATTGGCTTCCTTGTACTCTGATGACCTCTAAGGCAAAAAAAAACCAAAAAACAAAACACCCCCCCAAAATTAAGCATCTTTGGATTTAGCCAAGAATCAGGTAATACCACCATACCACGTCTATACTCAATTTAGTACTGATGTCACAAAAACATAGGGTAGATCACATTGTGGCCAGTAGTATTTATGTCTCTAGTTTATAAATTCCACAGATAGATAAAATAGATAATATTCAGGTGTGAATATCTTTTTTTTAAAGATGGAAAGTGAGAGTGGTCATAAAAACTTTGTGGCAAATGGAAAAATGCTGGTGTAGTCTCATTGGCTTGGGGTGAACTGCCTATCAGAGCCATCTGGAAATGTGACACCCTATTCAGCAATGGGGAGATAAATGGACAACTCTCTTCAAGAAACCGCCATACGAGAGCACTATAAGCCAAAATGGCAGACCAGCGGCCTGCTGAAGGGTTTCTTTAGACAAGGGTTCGCTGCCAGGTGTGTCCACCAGGTAAAATTCAATCTACAAAGGAGGACATTAGCAAAGCATGGTTTTTGATTTTTTGACCCTAGTACTCAAGACAATTTGAGACTATGCTGGTCTGGAGCACGGAGCTGCCAAGCCTAGGGTACACAGGCAGGACCCTCGAGAAACTGACAGCTACCCTGGACCAGGGGTCCAGCAAACAGACCCCAGAAAAAGTGTTAATTCTCTGTACCTCTGCAGTACTCCTGCATTGACTTTAATGTATTTCCTACTTTTGCCTCAAATGATAATGGGGTTTCTAGAATCATTTATCATTCCGTGATATTTTTTAAGGAAAAGAGGAAACCAGGAAGGGAGAATGAGTGTCAACAAGTGAAATGAACCCAGAGAACTCTCGAGATGAGACACCTGATCCTTATTCTCAGGCTGTTAGAAATTCCTAACAACAAAGGACAGTTCTTGTGGCAGAATAATTAAGTAGAGTTTTGCTTTTTCGCATATTTAAGAAGTTTAAAAACCAAAGTAACTATAATTAAATGGATTATCTCTGGTGAATAGAAAGCAATTAATGATAATAATTTTATGTTAACAGAAATGGGTCCAGAACATAGACAAATAAGAATCAAATATGACTGTGGGTGTAAAAAATAAAAAAGACCCAAGCTAATACTGAGTGGAAAATGAAATCACCTGTATATAGTTTGAAGGGTTTATTAGAATCTGGACAGCCACATTTCAAAATCATAAGTAATAATATGTGGTTTTATTTTCCATCTCAAAGCGCCTCCGTTGCATTGTCAATAGGGCTGCTATGTCGTATGGCTATGAAAGTGCACACGAGCGCTGCCTGGGTGGCTCAGTCAGCCAGGTGTCTGACTCTTGGTTTCAGCTCAGGTCATGATATCAGGGTTGTGAGATCGAGTCCCAAGTTGGGTTCTACGCTGAACACAGAGCTTGCTTCAGATTCTTTCCCCGTCCCACTCCGTCCCCCTCAGCACCTACCCCGGCTCACTCGCTAGCGCTCTCTCTCTCTCGAATAAATAAAATTTTTTTTTAAAAAAGAAGAAGAAAGTGTCTCTAAAGTGTTTCTAAACCGTCAGACATGCTTATTGTCATTATGGCTTGTAATCATTCCAGGTGGGCTATACACATTCAGAGTCTAACTCACATCCTTCCACACAGCTCCATATAAACGGATCCGGGGATTTGTAAAGCACATACAGAACCAGTGATGCTCTCGATAAGCCTCGTCCTGCTACCCAGATTCAACCAGCTCCAGATTACCGCTGCTCGGTTGTAACTTTAAAATGATAATGACTGTGTGGGGCACCTGGGTAGCTCAGTGGGTTAAGCCTCTGCCTTCAGCTCAGGTCATGATCTCAGGGTCCTGGGATAGAGTCCCACATCAGGCTCTCTGCTCTGCAAGGAGCCTGCTTCCTCCTCTCTCTCTGCTTGACTCTCTGCCCACTTGTGACCTCTCTCTGTCAAATAAATAAAATCTTTAAAAAAAAAATGATAATGACTGTGCCTGAGCATTCAGCAGATGCAGTAACTTCGTCTACTAGACTTCCAAGTACTCTACCCACTCTGTACTTAAGAGCATTCTAGAAGCCAGGTCTCACCAGGAATGCATTCACTGAATGCATTGTTGCATTAAATTTGCATTAATGTTGCATTAAAATTATAGTTGATAGCCATAAATGTTGAATATGGGTATGTAGTACATGTCTCCAAAGTGGGAATTAAGCATGAATGTATGTGTCAGGCTGGAGCAAAGTGTTAATATGGGGGTACGGTTATGACATTTCAGCTGTGAGTAAAGTGCTATGTCTCCATGGTTTCTATAACGCAGCCTTGTTTTCCAACTGTCGCACACATTTCAATGCATTACGTTGAAAATGCTTTACGCATTACATTGAAAATACAAGGTAGTTATTGCTACTTTGATGTATTAGATTTGTGTCAGACTGCATAGGTTTCTAAAGAATTTTAAGTATATACTCTTATTATTATAGAAACGCTGTGAGGCATAATATCTTTCTAGAAAGTAATAGGCCCAGATAGACCTAAGGCCTAGGCCATTATTTAGACCATTTAAACCCGGCCAAATCCTTCCTTCATACCTATCTCTCCCTCACATCTGTATCAGGCGTTAGCATACCACATTGCTACAATCAGGAATAATTCACTCTGTTGAAGCAATAGCAATAAAAAACAACTTCAGAAAAAAATACACTATAGCTTCTCACATTGTGCAATTTTATAACCATGTATTTTAAAATGCAGAATAAGATTATATACTTTGGTTTTGATACTCAAAATATGTGTTACAAAGGACAGCTAGCAATATAATTAAATTCTAAAAGCCCATAAAAAAGAAACAGCTACTCTTTTCCATAGACCGTTCCTTTTTTTTTTTTTTTTGTTAACAATTACAAAGTAAATTGTCCAGACTTTTCCCTCACTTATACTTTTCAAGCAAACAATAAATTTAAAATTCAGGATTCCCTCTGCCATGGAAGTCTCTATTCTTCAGCCAAAATAATCAGAGAGGAGATCATTTTTTTTTAAAGATTTTATTTATTTATTTGACAGAGATCACAAGAAGGCACAGAGACAAGCAGAGAGAAAGGGAAGCAGGCTCCCCCCGAGCAGAGAGCCCAATGTGGGACTCGATCCCAAGACCCTGAGATCATGACCTGAGCCAAAGGCAGAGGCTTTAACCCACTGAGCCACCCAGGCGCCTCGAGGAGATCATTTCTTTTAATGCTTTATGCTATCAGAATGTCCTGCCCAGTATTCTACTAAAACAATACTGTAGAGTTAAAACATACTTAGATGGTCACCTGGGTGGCTCAGTCGGTTAAGCATCTCTTGATTTTGACTCAGGTCATGATCTCAGGGTTGTGAGATCAGGCCCCCTATCAGGCTCTGCTGAGCGTGGGGTCTGCTTGAGATTCTCTCTCTTTCTCCCTTTCTCCTTCCCCCCATTCAAGCTTTTTCCCTCTAAATAAATAAATAAATAAAATCTTTTTTTAAAAAAATAGGAAGACAATGCTCTTGTCAGGTTGCAAATGTGGGTACGCACCAGAAGGGACGCATTTTGCCTTCTCGATGGAGACACCTCACTTTCCTTAGTTGCCTGTTGGCACAACAGAGCTTTGAGCTGATTGACTGTGGAGAGAACATGATGGGTTTCATTAGCCTTCCCTCAGACCCAGGGCTTATCGCCACCCATCCACACTTCTATCCATCTAACAAACATAGTGTAAACATGTTTTATGCATCAACAACTGTGCAATGGATGGGAGATCCAAAGGCAAACATAAGAAAATCGCTACCACTGAAAAGCTGAGTCCACTGAGCAAGAGCAAGCCACTGACAGATTAAAAAAACCGGGTAATAAGTTCCCATGTAGATCTGTAGCTATAGGCAGTGCTAGAAGAAGAGGAAGCACCTAACCATGGCTGCTTTTACAGAGGAGTTAACTCTGCGAAGGATGAGCAGATTAGGAAGCAGGAAAGGGTGAGAAAAATCCCATTTCGAAGGGATGGCGGAAGCAGGGCCAGTGGGCTGCTATGGCTAGAACGTGGCTTGCAACATGGATGGTGGGGAGCAGGACAGAAATATGAACATGCAGAGGTAGCTTGGAGCCACCTTAAGAAAATACTGCTATGACATTTAAAGGACTGTGGACTTCAGCCTACAGGCACATGAAGTCAAAGGGAAAATATTCAGCAAGGGAACTACACCAGCTAATTTGTGTTTCAGGAAGAAAATCACACCTGCAGAGTGGAAGATGGCCTGGAGTCCTTACTCTATGGAGGAGCTTAAAATAGTCACCCTGTGCCACTGAGACCAGGACTGACGTCCGTTCACACGCACCGGCATGGCTGTACTGCAGCTCCTGCCAGGCTGCCCCAGGGTCCTCACTTTCCACGCCGGTGCCACACGGGGCGTCTGGTGCGCCTTCTCCAACACCACCGTCGCCTTCTCTCAGGGCGCTCTGCAGCTGGTGAATGCTTCTATTCGCACGCTCTGCAACGACAACATGATGCAAATCAGCGCTGGGGACGTCTGGACGGCCACATGTACACTTACTCCAAAAGCCAGTTTCGAAAGGAGAAGTCATCGTGTCTCAGACTTTCTGGGAAAAAGCAGAGAGGTGTTTCTGGCTTTGCTGAGGACAGTGCTGAGGAAGAGAGAGATGAAGTTCATGGTCAGAGGTGAGGCTTGATGATCCCTAGGCCCCTGACTCATCGTGGTGGACACTCAGCACACATAGCTCTACTTCCGAGGAGGACAGAATGGGTTAGATGCTCCCCACTCCACCCTCCCAACACCGACCCCACCCCAGAAAGGGCTCCTCTTCCCTCCCTGAGAGACCAGGGTGGTGGGCAGAACTAGCCAGACAGACTCCACCACATCAAGGTCATACCCAGGGAAGCCCACTTGTGCCTGTGAGCCAGAGGTCCCTCCTCAACAGACAGACAGCCAGACTGTCTGGACTAGTTTTGATAAAGACCAGAAGAGCTAAATGAAATGCTTACAGTGCCCTCCTCTGTAGTGTTAGTCCCTCCAGTGTCCTGCGGGCTGACTACACATCCATAGTGACTCTTGGTCAGTGGACCTCACCACCCCCAGGACCAAAGCTCTGACTCACTAGCACATACTTAACCCTACAGCCTAAAACGAAGTTTCTTAGGGTATATTATACTATAGTAGTTCATCTCTCCAAATAGCGCCCCCCCCAAAACCAGGACTCTACCCTTGTCCCCTCCCAAGTTGAAACTAAGTTGGTAACTTGTACTCACCAATGGAATGCAGAAGTTACACCATGCCAGACCAGGCTTCATTTTTTTTTTTTAAAGATTTGTTTATTTATTTGAGACAGACAGAGAGGATGCATGTGCTAGTAAGCGCCCACTGTGCACATGTTGGGGAGGGGTACTGCGGGGGAGGGAGAGGACAAGCAGACTTCCCACTGAGTGTGGAGCCCACTCGGGGCTCAATCCCATGACCCTGAGATCATGACCTGAGGAAACCAAGAATAGAGACCTTAACTGACTGAGCCACCCAGGCGCCCCCAGATTTCATTTTTTAAATGTCTGGTAGCTTCTGCTTCCTCCCTGCTGGAATGCTTGTTTTTACGATTCCTAAGCCACTAAGTAGGAAGCTTGCCTACCCAGCTGGAGAGATTGTGGCCGGGCCATGTGGCAAGGAGAGGCCCTGAGACCACATGGGGAAGGACAGAAGCCCAGCCCCGCTGACAGCCAGGGGAGCCTCCAGATGACTCCAGTGCCCGAGGCCATCTCATCGCAATGGTATGAAAGAGACAGGAAGAACTGTCCAGCTGCGTCCAGTCAACCCAAATGCCTTTAGTTGTTGCTGTCAGACACCAGGCTTTACAGTGGTTTGTTATGCAGCAATACAGACCTGAAATAATGATCCAGTGAAATACCCAAAAATGTTTTCAGCAAAGGATCCGAGTCTTATATTAAAAACAGAATCATACTAATGACACCAGTGATGGCATTAGGAGAATCTATGCTACGTTATGGATATTTTCACATGTCTAACAACCAGAGAACCAGGCAATCAACTGGTAATTTCATTAATTAAGGTCCATTTATTTTTTCCATTTAAACTTGTTGTTTCTGCTCATCTCTTAGGATTGAATTCACTGGTTCCAATTTAGAAAACATTACAACAAAAACTGTTCCTTTCACATTAGAGCTGGAACCCAGATTTCAGTCACCCTGTTCAAATTTTGACATCTGTATTTGAAAGTTATTTTTTAATCCACTCATTAATTTACCAAGCATCTACATATATTTAAGATGGAAATGTATGGTCGGAAAATGATGAATTCCCATGCAAATTCATCTACATCTATTATCTATTTATTTTTTTTAAAGATTTTATATATTTGTGAGAGGGAGAGAGAGACAGGGGCAGAGGGAGAAGCAGACTCCCCGCTTGGCAGGGAGCTCCATACAGGGCTAGATCCAGGACCCTGGGATCACAATCTGAGCTGAAGGCAGACAACCGACTGAGCCACCCAGGTGCCCCTATTTCTTTTCTTTTAAAGGCTTTATTTATATATTGGAGAGACTGAGAAAGCAGGCGCACATGGCGCGCCACACACACGAGTGGGGCAGGGTGGGGAGGCAGAGGGAGAGGGAGAAGCAGACTCCCTGTGGAGCAGGGAGCCTGACACAGGGCTAGATCCCAGGACCCTGAGATCATGACCTGAGCTGAAGGCAGAGGCTTAAGCAACTGAGCCACTCCAGTGCCCTATCATCTATTACAAATGAACTCCACTGAAACAATCCTTAAGATCTTTGAGGGAAGGAGATGGTACTTTCCCTGAGAAGGTCCCTAAGAAGGAACAACTCTTAACAATGATGGCCAGTGACATTCTTGTTCTTCTTTGACAATTTAGGTCTATTTCTTCTTGTGTCCTCAGGAGAAAAGCTCCTCATCTTTGCTACCTACATGGGAACCCTTAGAGAGCTACAAAACAACTATCTTTTCATTACCAGTCATGGATGAAAATATATTTACAAACATATATTCTACAGGACCTTGAGAAACAGATTTTACTTTATCCAAGCTCATTAATTTCAAAGTTTAGAACAAAAAAAGTAACTGTAACTCAGTTTAAAAAAAATACACACACATACACACTACTCTGTGTTATAAAATATCTGACATAGGTTCTTCGCTTAGAGTAACTCATTTTATTTCCTAATTAAACTAAAGAAAATAAGCCTTTCAGGTCAGGGGTTCGACAATGAAATTTTATTACTCACTACACAAGAGACTCAGTGAATTTATCACTACATTTCTCTCCACACACCAATCCTATTTTCACACAGACCTTTGTCTGACAGGCCTTTGTGCTGAATACTAATCAAGCCTGGCCTCCTCTTACTCATCATGAGTTTTGCTTTTTGGGGTGGTTTGGGGTTTTTGTTTTGTTTTGTTTTTTACTCATCATGAGTTTAAGAAAAACCCAGATAAGACACATTTCTGGTTTTAGAAAAATAAGAAGTAGCAGTTTTCCAACAACTTAGTATTTTCTAAAGAGATTTAATGGAAAAGGAAAATCAAAGTGTTACATGGTAAGCAATTTAGTTCCCAAAGCTTTAGACTCACATGCGTAAATCTATGAATAAAGCACTTACCTTTATTACATCCATTAGAAAGGAAACAGAGGGACTGACTAACATTCAAAGTGTGCCCTGTGGAGCTATGAAATGATTTTTTCTAAGATAAAGGATAATTATTTATTTATACCTAATTTGACTAAAAGCTAAAAAGCTGTATTAGGAAAAAGAAAGGAAATCCGGAAAAAATTCACAGTTGAAAAATCTCTATACATAGAGTTCTTTTATGAGATTACAATGTTGGCGAGTTTTGAGCTCATTTAACCCCTTTTCCAATATCCCTCTTTACTCTTTTAAAATTTATGACAGTCAAAGACTATGTGTTAAAATTACACTATGAAAACAGTTATTATATGAAATGGTGAGATACTGAAATGAACAACTATCCCGAGGAAAAGTTATAACCAAGATATGGGGGGTTTTGCAATCACTGACTTCAGTTACTAGGATCAGAGAGGAAGAGAAGGAATTTGCAGAAACTGTGTCCTAAAACTAAAACTAAAAAGGGAAGTGATATTTTTAAGTCATTTCAATAGTATATTTCAAAATACTCTACATGCTCTTCAGGTATATACATAGCAACCTAGTTATATGCTGTAACAGACAGAGTTAATCCCAAGGAATAATAATGCTTAGATGGTTCAAAACAGATGAAACCCTATTGCTCTTCAGCTGGAACCACCGCAATTCAAAGTCCTATAGTCCTTACATAAAACACTAAACCCCACATGCCGTTATCTGCTATAAACCGGATTAGACAGGAGGTTCTAGTTATCATTTCCTATCCCATTGTGAGTGGGCAAACTTTTTCTGTCCACAACCAAGAGATGAAAAGAATACTCATTTCCCCTTCTCTCCAGAGAGGACAGTATGAGTCCTTCATAATGCATCCTGATTTCTTATTCCCAGCACCAACCATAGCCTGAAAATAAACTTAATTATCAATACAAACCCAAATAGGACCTCTGAGTCCCAAAGCAACACATGAACATAAAAGTAAGTAGTGGGGCGCCTGGGTGGCTCAGCGGGTTGAACCTCTGCCTTCAGCTCGGGTCACCATCTCAGGGTCCTGGGATCAAACCCTGCATCAGGCTCTCTGCTCAGCAGGGAGCCTGCTTCTCCCTCCCCCTCTGCCCGCCTCTGTACTTGTGATTTCTCTCTGTCAAATAAATAAATAAAATCTTTAAAAAAAAAAAAAAGTAAGTAAGTAGTATTTCTGGAGGTCCACTACTCGTATATCAATAGTACAATGAGCACCACAAGTGAGCGAGCTGCTGACTGTTGGTCCATTTCAGTCTGTCTTAACCATTCTCATGGTCCAATCCCACCCACCCATTTTCTCCCCCACGTCACCATCAGGCCTCTCTTCACCAAGGTGTTTTTGAACAAAAGGCAAATAACATCCCAGTTTAGGAAGGCTCATCCCTTATATATGGACCGTGAATTATTCATGTCTCCGTTCTCCATCTGCACAGGGAGATGTGAACAGGAATTACCCCGGTGACTGGGTGGGGGGAACCACTCCCCGGGCAGTGCCCAGCTGTCTCTGAGAAACCAAGCAATGAACCAGACTTCCCTAGGCTGAGACTCGAGATGCACCCCGGTTCTTAAAACAAGCAGAGACCAGGGCAAACAAGCAGAAAAATGAAACCACAGCAAGATAAGAGATACATGTGTCTGTCCACACTTGACTGGGCTTCAGCTAGTCAGAAGATTGTTGTCACCTTTACTAGGGGACTGACAGCTAGCACAACCAAGATAAAACAGCCTAATCCAAAGTCAGAGAAAGCCAGCCTTGGAAATGACAATTACAGTAGTGAAAGGGATTAAAAGTAACATGCAGAAATGAAAAAAACATCTAAAAGAAAATTCTCTCATAAAAGAAAAGACTCTAATAGCCAAAAAATGTGCTGAAGGCGTTGGCGCCAGGAGTGAAAGGTGATCTGAACAAGAATGTAAACGTCTTAAGAAAGCAGTGGCTGGAAGGCCATTAAGGACGTGTGGATGTTGGCAAATCAAGGAGATCAGCTCTATACATTATGAAGGATACACCAGGTATGTTTCCAGCCCCAACTGGGAGGATGTATGCACCTGTCACTTTCCACTGATAAGTAATCCTAGCCAGAGTGGCAGAACATAGGTAAAACCACCAGCCAGGACAATCAGTATCCTTAACTATAATTATTCTTGAGCATGATTCTTGTAGAACAAAGGCAATGAGCAAGGCCTTGCTACTTCTAGATCACGGTTTCTCAACCTAGCACTACTGACATTTGCACCTGATTGTTCTTTATTGTAAGGAGCTGTGTTGTGCATGTTTAATGGCCTCCCTGGCCCCTACCCACAAGATGACAGTAGAAACCACCGCCCCCCAACCACCGGCAGTTGTGACAACCCAGTGCTCATCATGACAAGTGCCCTTCCCCCATCCCACCTCCCACTATCAACCCTCAGTTTGTTCTCTACCTTTAATTATGGCAACTGCACCCAGAGGATACAAAAAAAAAATTTTTTATTTACCCAGAGGATACAAAAATACAGATTTGAAGGGGTACATGCTCCCCGATGTTAGAGGAGCATTATCCACAATGTTCAGAATTGAGGAGACTTGTTGCATTACTACATCGTAACTACAGCCACCTCACTGGGCAGGAGGACAGTGAGCTAGTCAGCCACAGTGCACAAGCCATGACCATCACCACCATGACGGGGTACTTCTGATCCAGGTATTAGGAGAAAGTGTTATACCTGCTGTAATCAAGAACTTGAAATCCACATTTAGCTTCATATCGTTTCAAGGCCTACCACAGGAAACAACAGTTACACTTCAAAGCCATCTTTCAGAGACACTGTAGGTGACTGCACCTGTACATATTCTGGTGGGTCTTGATGAAGAACATCCCCCGCACCCCCCCCTCCCCGCCCATCAAGGTTGCTTTGGCCCAGTGCACCAGTCCATTTCAAGTTACTCTCTCTACCTTTGGACCGTGTGAGGAGTATTACTAAGTGAAAAGATGGAAAACCTTAGCACACCCTGGGGAAGTGATCAGAGTTTACGTTTGTAAACATCTCAGGAGAAAATATAATTATTCTCAGGATCTCAATAACTTGGAATTAACTTAATCCCCTTTTCCGCCCAAGAACATGTGAAAATGCCCTTACAATTTCCTAACACTGAACCATTGTTTTGGTTCTAAATTATTCCAAGGATGACTATTTATTTATAAAATAAGTTTTTACTGCCTTTTCTTTTCCGGCTGCTAAGTCCGGGCCTTTGCTTATTTTACCTCATCAGTAGTGGAGAACGAAAAATGGGAATTTACCAACTTTTGTGATCCTGGTTTAAAAAAAATGGTCATAACAGCTAAAACTACTAAGAAAAGCCATTAGAGCAGACAAAACAAACAAACAAAAAGAATGTATGTTATCTAAATTTTATCAGCAAAAAGATAAACTCAGGTGTTTATAAATTTCATTTGCATCACTGATCCTTATTTATTAATAGCCAAACCATTCTGTTTCTTTAATTTTGAGAAGAGAGAGCTGTTTCAATTTGCACCAAATTGCCAAAATAATTTTCTCATTTCATAATGAATGCTTCCAGGGGCTTTATTACATTGTTGCCTGTCTTGGTCACAGCGAAGCTGATAGCAAAACAAATAAACAAACACACACTATCTGTGGAGTGTGTGTGTGTGCTCGTGCACGCATGTGTTTATGCATAGGTAGTGCACACGGCAAAGAAGAGAAAAACATTCAGAAAACACTCAAGAAAAGCAAAAACAAAAAGAAGAAATACAAGTTTGATGAGTAAAATTGAGAAAAAGGACTTTACTTAAATTGCACACATGTTTTCTTAAGTTTATGAAAGGTCCAGATGACATCACTGCTGGCTGACTCAGTGACCAAAGTATTGGCAAGCAACACAGGCCTCCTAGAGATGGGAGCCTTTCCCTGCCGGGGGGGAAAAACAGCACTTGGTAAGATCTGGGGAGATATGTCCATCATACATAAGTAAAATTTATCAACATTATCTTTGGTTTTCTCAAACTAGATCAATTTATAAAGAAACAATCAACCCTCAAATTATATATATATATATCTATATATATATGCACATATATATATAGATATATATATATATATATATATTTTTTTTTTTACTCCCCCATATTCAAGCTCTCACTTTCTATGGACCAGTTCCACTCCTTCCTCTCATTTTTATAAGATAGAAACATAAATAGGGGCACCTGGGTGGCTCAGTGGGTTAAGCCTCTGCTTTCGGCTCGGGTCATGATCTCAGGGTCCTGGGATCCAGCCCCACATCGGGCTCTCTGCTTGGCAGGGAGCCTGCTTCCTCCTCTCTCTCTCTCTGCCTGCTGTTCTGCCTACTTGTGATCTCTCTCTGTCAAATAAATAAAATCTTAAAAAAAAAAAAGATAGAAACATAACTATCATCATTCACATGGTCCAGTCGGCATTGGTGGAAGGGATATTAGTGGTGCAGGAGCCTGAGAGAAAGCCCTGCAGGGGGAACCAGGTTCTCAGGTGTATTTTTCTAACTAAATGTGGGAGGAAGGGTGAAGAAAAATAAAGAAACTGGAAGGTTTTTTTTTTTTTTAAGATTTATTTTATTTATTTGAGAGACAGAATGCATGTGTGAGTAGTGGGGAGGGGCACAGGGAGAGAGAGAGAGAGAGAGGATCTCAAGCAGACTCTGCACTGAGCACGGAGCCCCTGAGATCATTACCTGAGCCAAAACCAAGAGTTGGACACTTAAGTCACTGAGCCATTCAGGTGCCCCCAGAAATTGGAATGTTTTTAAAGAAAGCATAAACTGCCCAGTTTGGCCATAAGCCTCACCACTTCCTAGTGTCTTCCAGACTCTATCACAGATTTTGTCACCTGCTTGGGTCCTAAGGCAGTAATTCTGTCACCTCCTCTAAACTTTTCCTTTTACAGACAAGAGAACAAGAATCTAAGAAGAGTTTACTGACTTGCCTAAGGTGACACCGATGTTTATCAGTAAAGCTACAGTCGGATTTTAGTGGCCTGACTTGTAGTTCCATAGCCTCCACTGCGTCCACTATACTCTTACGGAAATTCAATCTAGAACCCAGAACATGATGTTGAAAACAAAAGAGGAACTAGCATAAAAAATGGATGTGGAAAATAATGATGTTATACTTGTCACAGTCTATGTTTGTTTTCTTTACCCTCCCCCCGGCAGCCAAAGGTGGTTACGAACTAGGTAAATAGGTGAGTCACATAGAGAGTGTTGTTGACACAAATGTACCTACAGGTAACACTGCAGTAATAAGGTAGACACAATTCTGTTATTAAGAATGGGACACTGCTTTTCTAACAGGTTCTCTCCTTTCTATTATCATATTCCTACATTCAGGGCACAGAACTTAGAACAGCCTGGATTCCCTGTTACATTGGTTTTTCTGACCCTCTCTTGGCTACAGGCTAGTTTATTTTATACCTCGTGGCCTTTGTACAATGATGTGGTGGATTTAAATGAGAGGAGGGGTATTTGCTACTCTCCCCAGTTCCCAATATAGTTCTCAATCAATCCTTAATGCTTGCTGCCTACATTCGCTGTAAAGAGAATGAGTACCTAACCATCCTGCGGGAGACCTCCCAAGCCACTTCCACCTCTAGATTCAGCTCCATGATTCCCAGGGTACCTGTTTTCCCCACACTGGAATCTTTCAGATCATCTGCTGTGAAGCAATAATAATTGCAGACCAGTGAGGCCGTGGGGGGAAGGGGGAGAACAGTGGGGCAATGAAGCCTTACTTTGAAGGAAAATCACTATTTCTCTCTAATTTCTTACAATGAGGGCACAAACGATCCAAAGCAAGAGATAAAGAGTGAATACATCTGAAAAGTATAAGGAAGGGAAAAGGTAAGAGGGGAGTGTGAAGTCTGCCAGTGGGTTCCCTCCTTCCACAGCTGCTTAAGGTCATGAGTCAAGGAGAAGTAAGAATTGCACTTTGGTTTTAAAAGAAAGCAAGCACAGGCACCCGGGTGGTGCCTTTGTTTAAGCCCCCAAATCTTGGTTTCAGGTCAGGTGGTGATCTCAGGGTAGTAAGATTGAGCCCCTTGTTCAGCTCTGAGATGCTCACTCTCTCTCTCCCTCTGCCCCCCAAACTCTCAAATAAATAAATCTTTAAAAAATAAAAATAAAAGAAAGTAGCTTTGACTCTGCCTTTCAAATCAGAACTTCAAATCCTTGGGACGCCTAGGTGGATCTGTTGGTTAAGTGTCTGCCCTGGGCTCAGGCCCTGATCCTAGGGTCCTGGGATCAAGTCCCACATCAGGACCTCCCACTGCTTGTGCACTCGTTCACTTTCTCTCACAAATAAATAAAATAAAGCCTTAAGGGGAAAAAAACAAAAAAAAATCAAATTCTTAATATACTATAAAAGTACTTAAAATTACATTTAAAGTAATGAGAAAAAGCTCTAAAAATAAGGAATTAGCGTAGAAAACTGTGAAAGCATTTTGCATTTTTATATGGCTACTTCCTGGCTGAATATAAATGAAGGAATATTAATAATAATTACACGTACAATTATGAAGGAACCAGAAGAATAACATGTGAGGTAAGACCAAGAATACTTATTAGTCTTTGTTTAAACATGAAATAGGCAAAACATTTTGGGGAAGTAATGGCAGATAGACAAAACCAAACAAAGCAACAAAACCAAAACAAAATAAAACAAAAGAACTTCAAATCGTGTTTTATCTGATTGTATAGTAACAAGTTCTCAAGTCACTAGGCACAAACACTTAAATAATGAAATTCCACATGGAAAATAATGCCACCATACTTTGTTTATTCAGAAGCACACATTTTGACTTCAAAGGGAATTATCCTATTCAAAAGTCCTAATTTATATGTGTGAAGCAAAGAACTTCTGACTGTACTTTAACTCAGGATTAGCTATTTCCTTCCATAAACTGTTATATAAACTACACATAAAAGTTAAAATGCTACTAAATAAATAATAAAATAAGTCTTGAAAACCCACCAAAAAAGTCAGGTTCCATTTCTTGTTTCACCGTCAAGCCATCACTTTAATAAAGATTTTTTTTTTTTTATTTGACAGATACAGATCACAGGTAGGCAGCGAGGCAGGCAAAGAGAGAGAGGAGGAAGCGGGCTCCCTGCCGAGCAGAGAGCCCGATGTGGGGCTCGATCCCAGGACCCTGGGATCATGACCTGAGCTGAAGGCAGAGGCTTTAACCCACTGAGCCACCCAGGCGCCCCAAGCCATCACTTTAAAAAAACAAAAAAACAAAAAAAAACAAAAAACCAACTTTAACTTTTTTCTCTGCTTCATGTTTGCTTTTGACTATAACTGTTTTTACGATCTTATACGGTTGTCACGCTAAACTTAAAATTTACTTTAAAATGTTTCACCTGTGAATGAAAACTCTCCACTCTAAATAATTACTGAAAGCAGCACTCATTTGAAATTAACCACCTATTGCACTAAAAAGCCCTATTAAGCCCCCACTGCTTAGATAACGTTTCAAAATAAGGTAAGAGGAGACAAAGTATTAGCAGAAACTTATAACTAAAAACAAATTTTTACCAGCCTCAAAAAAAATCACTCGTTATCCTTGTGCACAGTGCACCTCTTGCTTTCAAATGAAAAGTCAGAAGTGGTTATTTTTGTATCTAACAGCTTCTGAAACATCAGTAGGCTGAAGAGAGTATTCATCAAGACCAATTATTCTATTCTTGCAGTTTGAATATTGAGAATGTTGACAGTTTACAACACTGTTGACAGATGGAAACAATACATAATAACGCTTACAAAATCTAGAGTCACTAGAAGATAAACTTTCTCATCTCCTCAAAAAATCTTCACTTTGCTGCAAGAACCAATTATAAGTAGCAGCGGACTTTTAGCGAGTGCTTCTTATGTGCCAAGCACTACTCTTTACCCTTATTCTCTATCATAATTATCTGTAATTATTTTGTTTATTGTCTTTCTCCCCCACAATGCAGAGGCTCCGTGTGGACAGAGACTCGGTCTACCTCTTTATTGTATCCCCAGCACCAAGCATGCCTTATACATAGTAGCCACAACATTTTTAAGTGACTCATTGTTCTAAACACTTTAAATAATTTTTTTAAACTGTTGGTCATGGGCACCTGAGTGGCTCAGTCAATTTAGCATTTGCTTTGGTCATGATCCCAGAGTCCTGGGATCGAGTCCCACATCCCGCTCCCTGCTCAGCAGGGAGTCTGTTTCACCCTCTGCCTCTGACCCTACCCCTGCTCATGCTCACTCTCTCTCTCTCTCTGTGTCAAATAAATAAATAAAATCTTTAAAAAAAAAAAAACAAAACCTGCTGGTTATGATCTAAAGGGTTAAGAAAATGCAAAAGAATAGAGTGTATTACATTTAGTAGAATATTCTCCAGTGAAACTTTTATATGCATATGTATATGTCCCACATAAAATGTATTTATCAATGGGTAACAATTTTTTTAAAAAAGCTGAAAAATCAGTGCTTTATGTGTATTATTTCATTCGCTCCTCACAAATAACCCTGTAGACAATACCATAACTTCCTCTTTAAAATAATAGTACTGAGATTTCCAGATAGTATATATGATGTCCAAGACGACAGAACTATTGATAAGTACAAACATCACTCCTATAAAGTCTTTGATCCCTAATGACACTAAGAAAATCTGAATTAGGGGCGCCTGGGTGGCTCAGTGGGTTAGGCCTCTGCCTTCAGCTCAGGTCATGATCTCAGGGTCCTGGGATGGAGCTCCGCATTGGGTTCTCTGCTCAGCGGGGAGCCTGCTTCCCCCTCTCTCTCTGCCTGCCTCTCTGCCTCCTTATGATCTCTCTCTCTGTCAAATAAATAAATAAAATCTTAAAAAAAAAAAGAAAATCTGAATTAACCAAATAAGGTAACAGTAATAGTAACCATGACATGATTAATAAAGAAAAAAACGGGCTTTTAAGGCAGTCAGTTGTGACTGAATTTAATACCTGGTTCTGCCACTAACCAGCTGTGTGGACTTTGGGCTAACTCAACCTCTTTCCACCTTGATTTCTCCAGGTGTAAAAGAGGGATATTCATAACGTTGCTGTGAGTTTAAAATGATTTGATATATGTAAATAGCTTAGACCACTAAATGGAAGCTTTTGTGATTAAAATAATTAGTATTTTCTTTTACGTGGTCCGATAAATCACATTCAGCAGCCCACACCACTACCTTAATGTGTAAAAAGCGTGAATCAGGAATTTACTGGATTAAAATTAGGGATGTGGGCAAGAGTGCACTGGAGCCACCCAAAAGTTTCTGCTGGCCTTGGGTGAGAACGATGCCTATGTCAAGCTCAGGGAGTTGGTTCAGGTAACTATGGGAATCAAGGGGGAAACTTACTGCTTCACGGTAAAAACAAACGCAAACTATTTCATTTCTGCTCAAGGACCACAGCACCATCCATCTTCTTCCTCTGCGTCCTGGCTGGGGCTGAACCGAGGTGTTAGGAAACGCACCTGGCCAGCTCCCGCCCACTAGGCCCTGGGACCCAGGGGCTAGGGCACAGAGGTTCGGCGCAACTCACCCCGGAGACTCCGTTGATACTGCCCCAGAATCTCCTCCAGGGTAGAGTTCTCCGGGGACTTCGCCATGCACAGACCTGGGACCAAGAGATGGGAGTCACGTGGGGAAGTGTCCAGTGTCGCCCCTCGGGGAACAGGAGGCCTTGGCGCCGAAGAAGCGCCCGCCTGCTTCCTGCCGCTGCTGTCATTGGGGAGCATGGAACCCCGGACAGAGCTCGCGGGGGGCCCTTCCCACCCAGTGGCCCTTATGGTGGACGTCGGGACTTGTAGTCCGCAGCCCGTGGGTCTGCAGTCACGAGGCTCCTAAATGGTCCCTCCAACTATACTACAATTCCCAGAGGATATCGCGCCACAAGCTTTGGCGGTTTGGCGGCCAGATCCGGTTGCCAAGAGACTGCTTGGAGGCTCCGCCCCTTTTCTGTAGCTCAGGCTGGCTTAGTCCTGCCTTTATCCCATCCTGCTGTTTGGACCACCCGACCGACAGAAAGAGCTCCCTGAAGGCCTTGATTCTTCTAAGTCTGCTTGGTCCTTGAGTCTTCTCAAGGACACAAATAACAAGCTCGTCGTCTTTCAGCCGCGACCATTTGCCAAAACAGCCAAATAAATTCTCAAGAAAAAGAAGCTTTAAATCTCCCAATCAGCCTGGATTTTGAAGGCATCCGACACTACAAATCCTAGCATGCCCAGCAGCGAGACTTCCACTTGGAGTTGGCGCACTGCCCTCTGGGAACTGTAGTCCTTTTTAGTTGCAGTCCCGGCTAACGCCAGCGTCCTCTTTATTGTTCAAGCTGGTCTTTGGAGCACGCCTGCGCAATAGGCCGCTGGAGAAGCCTTTGGGTGAGACCCTCCGCACAGTCCCTTTTCATTGTCTGCGTTTGGCGCCTGCGCAGTAAGAGATCGTTGGGACTGGGCCGGCTGAAGGGATAGGGCCGGGTTCCTCGCCCTTTCCTCAGGCGCCTGCGCACTGGGCGGCCGCTCTTTGCCGTTACCGCTATGTGCGGGGCGTGTGTGGAATAACGTTATTGCCCAGCGGAGCTCAGGGCCGGGAGATCGACCGGAACGGCAGCGACGACGACGACAGAGGCGACGACGACGACGGGGTGGGGGGAGGACGGCGTGCGAGAGACTCACGGGACGCGACGCGCCCCGCCTCCCCCGTCCGGTCCCTCTCTCAGCGGTGAGGGGTAAGTGATGCGCTCAGCTGCTCGGGTTAGGCGCTGCCGCCGCCGCTGCTGCCACTGCTTCCCTACATCCTCCCGGGTTTGCAGCGGCGGCTCGGGGCGCGGCCGGGGTTGCCTGGGCCCGGCTGCGAAGGGGGCGCTTTCACGCGGCGCCCCCCCCCCCCAACCCGGGGCTCCCGCCCCTCCCCTCCCCCACCCTGCCCCCAGCCCCACCCGCAGTCCCTCCGGGCCCTTGGCCGCCTCCTCTTCCCGAGAATGTCTTGAACCATTTTCAGCCCTCTCTCGGCTTTGTGCAGCCCTCCCCCTGCGCCGGAGCTGCTCGCTACGGGTGCGGGCGGAGCATTGGAGCGAATGGCTGCGCTGCAGCTGGGGAAGGGATTTTTCCCCGACCGGAGCAGCTAACAGTGCGGGGCCTTCCGGTGAGGTTGGTTTAGGGGATGTGGGGCGGCTTGGGGGGGGAGGTCAGGCCAGGCGCCCTCTGGACGCGGTTGGAGGGCGTGGAAGACGTGGTGTCACGCACCCTGCCAGGCGACTGCACCCGCGCTGGCTCCGGCTCCGTAGTAAACCCGGGGGAGGAGAGAGTGGCTTCCTCTCGGCTTCATTGTCCTAAGATTCAAATGTGGGGTTTTGGTGTGCTTCCCTTCGTTTTATGCCTGACACAGGGCGGGAAGACGTGGGATTTGTGTTCTAAGTTATGGAACCCCGGGGGGGGGGGTTAGAGGGGGCGGGAAGGGTGGTGTTTAGTAGGGCTTCAGGGATTTATTTGAAGAATGTAAGCCCCGGAAGACAGGGACGGTGCCTGTCCAAGCATTGCCAAGGTGATAAACACATTACTAGATGGCTCTGAAGACTGGACTTAGAAAGGACTCGACGCCGAGGCTGTTGTGTAGCAAGGAAATGAACCAGCAGAATTGTTTTTTCATTGGGTGGGTAACGCGTTCATGTTCCTAAGGGAATAGACTAGGCTCTATCTTTTCGGTTTTGTTTTTTTGAGCAGTCAAAACAAAAAGCGAGCCCGGTACATTTCTGTTTCTGATTTTGTTTATTCATGCTTTCCTTCTCTTAATGAAAATTCACTCATTTGGGAGAAATGTGGTGGGGCAGATGATCGTTGATTCAAAAACGCATCTTTTAAAATGATTTCATCTTAAGCTTTCAATGCTTACAACCGTTTGCTGGCGTTAAGACAAGCGGAAGAAAGAATGAAGCAGGATGGGGAGGAGCAGGTGGAGGGATAATGGGGGAGGAGAGTTACATTGTGAATACTGTATCTAGATCTTCACTGATACAACCCCAGCTGGATATGTTTCAAAAATTTAGTAATTCAGTTGCAAGGTACAAATAATTTTCTATTTTTCTACCATTACTTTTAAAAAAGTAAAACCAGTGCTGTTTTTCATCCTTCCTAACTTTGTGGATATCACAGGATTTTGGTGTTTTAAAAACTCAAGAATCTAAGTGCACTTGACATAGAGGAAGACACTGAAACGTGGAAAGTTAACTGAATTGTCTGTCCAAGCGTCACTGCTGCTGAAAGGCAGAGCCAGATAAAACCAAGATCTGTTCCTCCAGTGGGCTCTTTTGGTTTGGTCCCTTAGTCCCCCTAGCCTGTGAAAATTTGTGGAAAGCTTCTCCACATGCTCCTTGAGTTGTCCTTAACAATCAAGTTCATTGATACCCCTAGTTATATTAACCTAGTCCTTTTCCTTGTGATGCAAAGATAATTCTACTGAAGTGGATCTTTGTTATTATAAATTAACTTACAATATAAGTAAAGATGCTCTAACGTGGGCTTTTCACACCTGACTTAACCAAAAGGCTGAGAAGCGATAACATGGGCTTTTCATAAGAAAAAAAAAACTTTTGGAAGTTTTTCCCTACTACTTATTGGTAACCATATTTTAATGTTATGTCATGATATTCAGTAGTATTTTATGGCATGATGAACTCTGTAAGCTCTGTTAAAAGTAAAATTGCCATGTAACAAGAACGTGTGAAATTCATTTTTCTTCAATTAGTGAATTACATTATTCTCAAATTAACTTTTGAGGAAAAAAAATCTAACTTTTTATCAAAATTTGTTTTTTCATTTAGTTGCTTTTGACAAAGTGCTTTTTTTGCTTTATAATCTTACCCTTTAATTCTACTTTGCATTTTAGTAGACTTTTTAGAAAGAATTTATTAATATGCCCTTTTAAATTTTAGCTTACTTAAAAATAATCTAACTAAATTCAGCATGTGGAGTTATATTAAAAGAAACTTTAAATGTATTTTATTGGTAAATTTCATTGTTCTCAATTACTTTGGAAATAACCATCTGCATGTTTTCTATCTTAGCCTTAGAATAATGACATTTATGCTATAAAGTTATATATTATACTCACTAATGCAAATATTAAAGTGTTTTTAAAAATTCTATGCTTAGTGATTTGTTTTCTTTCAAGTGTCAGTTTTTTTCAGTTATAAAACACTGAAGTTTTATTGTTGCATCTGATAGTAATCAGAATACTGCCTATGTTTAAACTTGTTAACATTTTTTATTCAACAGAATTATACTCCCATAAAATAATTTTTAGTATTTGAATTTGTAACGATCGATTTTGTTCTCTGTCGTGAACACTGGGGTTTTAAGCAGTGTCCTGTTCGAACAACTAACAGACAGCAATGTACTGAATTGCCAACGAAAACACCTGTACAGTTGCAAATTATTACGGAAGTGTAACAAAAAACAATTAGATACCATCTGAAAAATCCTTGGTGGGTAGATAATATGGAGGAAAATGTTGAGTGTTGCTATGTTTCAGTAAGAAATGAATTTCTTCTGATGGGGAGAAACTCACACCATCCTTATTTCATAAACTTACGTTAATAATCAAGATTTCCAATAATCAAATACCCTTGGTGAAATGGGATTTAATTTATTTACTTAAATTTTTTGAGGGACTGAGCTAGCCAGTATGGGCAATACAAAAGAGTAAGACATCTGTCTGGTAGTAGAATTGATTAAACTAGACAGATAGTCTGGTCTAGGTAAATGGTTATGCAAGAGTATATCTATGTTCTCCTTTTTTTGGCCAAAATGAATGACATGGCCAATATATACTGAAGGTAAAGCCCTCTTTTATGTCAAACAAAGGTAGAAAGGAAATGAACAAAAGCAAGGTTAAAGAAAACCTTAAAAAATTACTTACCTACAAATAGGGATTGTACAGAACATGAGAGTGGAAAAGAAAAGTATGCATTGCTTAGGTTTAAGAAACAATATGAGACATAGCAGAGAATGTCATTATTTGATTATATCAATAAGCAATAAGTAATATAGAATATTACCCTTTGGAACATGATATTTATTGAATAAATGACTAATATCTACATGTCTTCAAACCTACTATGTTTCAGGCAGTGCGTATGCCTGTGTGTGTGTGTGTGTGTGTGTGTGTGTGTAATTCATGCAATAGTCTTGTATATAAGGTATAAATTTACACATTTAAATTTGAGAATATTTGAAGCCTAGAGTTAGTGAATAATTTTGTCTGTCATGCATTACTAAGTGGTAGACCCTATAACTGAACCTTTGTCTTTTTGACAAAAGCCCAAATTCTTTCCACTCATCCTTTTTGGTAAATTAAGAAAGCAAACTATACTCTTTTCTGATTCACAAAACTTTAGAATTAGAGGAGACCTTAGAGTTATCTGGTGCAGTGTACCTTCTACTACTGCTCATATCCCTGAGGTCTGAGTCCAATTTCTCCAAGAACAACACTTTCATGAACAAAGAGGCATAGGATGTCTCATTTAGCTTCTGGAAAGTACAATAGGAAGATCATAATTAAATCGAGCTGGTGTCTGCTTTACTATGTAACTTCTCCCCATTGGTTATAGTTCTGTCATAAGAGGAAGATTACAATACAATACAATACAATAAGGTATTTCTTGGCCAGGTTTTTGCTTTTCTAAATTAAATACAATAACCTTACAACTTCATATGATACTGTTTCCTTTACCTTTCTCATCAGTTGTCACCTAGATTTAGTTTTGTCAGTTCTGTTCTTTTTGTTCTGGTCTAGTTTTTATATTTAATTCTGTAATTATGATCTGAATGCAGTGTAGTGAAATTATCCCTTTCCTTAATTCAAGCTGTACACTTGTGTTTACAGTCTAAAATTGTGTTAACTCTTTAATAACAGTAATATCTTTGCTAGTTCTAAGAAAAGAAAAATGAGAGAAAAATGTTGTATGGCTTTTCAAGTTATTGTTATGCAATTCAAGGGATTTGAGTTTCTATATTTCTTCTTTTCTAATGTTAAAATGACCTCTCTTTTTGAAATGATAATTCTTAATGAACAATAAAAAGTTGGCAGTTATGTTGGTTTTCATTTTGTTTTTTTGAAAAATTGGAAACCACCAATGTAGTCAACATAAGCCAGTGTCTTTTTTATTTTAAGATTTTTCCCATTCTGTATGTATACATAGATGATTTTTTGAAAGTGTTAAACTTTAACCCTTTCAGATACCGTCTCCTTTGATGTAGCTATGGTTAAAACTTGCTGAGATCTTCCATGAGTCTGTCATCCAAGGGATTAGTTTCCCTTCCTGGCTTTTAGACGCTTACAAATTTAACAAGCCAGCCCTCTTATGTCTTCCTCCTGGCTGTGTACTGGATATAGCCGAGTACAGAGCCATGCAGATTTATAAATAGAGTAAATGTAACATAAATAAAATATGCTTGAGAAAAGAGGTGACACAAAGATAATGAAAACCATTTGAATATTTTTTGTTTGCTTTTAACCAAGGAGAAGACCATTATTTTCTCCAGTATGGAAGAAGTTGGTCAAAGCTTACAGCCTGTTGCATAATAATGGATAATTAAACAAAAATGAGTCAAGGAAGCATAGGCACGATGAAGAAAATGTGGAGTAAGTGGACAGACTGTGATGGGGAGACTGCTATTTTTCATTTGTTTCTAAGTAGTCCCTCAAACAGAATGTTCAAATGGTTCAAAAAAATCAAGCAATTTTAAAAACAAATTATACGAAAACCCCTCCTACTCCTCACATTGTTGCTGAGTTAGCACGTTCCCTAATCCAATAGGTAACTTTTTATTATTTCTTCTGTATCATTCCAGTGAGTTTTTTTTTTTTTCAAAGTTAAGCAAATATATATTCTTAGCCTGCTGCCCGTCTTGTATACGAAAGATAACCTCTTAAGACAACATACTGCACCTTGAGAGTTACCATTTTAGGAGCAGTTAGGGAATACTGTCTTGTGAGGAGGTGACATTTAGCTGAGACTTGTCTTAGGTGAGGAAGTAAGCCATGTAGGTGTGTGGTTGGACTGTGCGGTGGTCCTGAGACAGGAATGGAATGAGTGAATTTGGAGAGTAAAGAGAGCACTGGCTGGAGGTGAATGAGCAAGAGAGAGAAATAAGAGGAGGAGATGAGATTGGATCGAGATTGTAGGGTTTTTAACTTAACATGTTTGGGGAGTTAATTGGAGGGGTTTGATTGGGGGACTGACAAAATAATTGTACTGTATTTTTAAAGTATAGTCCGGACTGTTTTGTGGAGAACAGACTGGACAGGAAAAGGGGAACAGGGAGGTGAGTTAAGAGACCATTGGAGTGATCTATACTAAGTTGTTAATGGTTTTGACTACAGTGATAAAGGCAGAGATAAAGTTACAAGGTCTGGTTTTTTAAAAATCCAGAGTTTTGGATATGTTAAGTTTGAAATGTCTGCTAAACATCCGAGTGGAGCTATCAAGTAGGCATGGAATATACAAGTATAGAATTCAGCAAAGTTCAGGTCTGAAGATATTTAATCTTAAGTATCACCAGTAGAACATATTTAAAGCCATAGGACTGGAAGACATCCCTTAGTTTGAGAGTTGGTTACTTAGGTGGAGAAGAGGTCCAAGAGTTGAGACCTGATCGTCTTCAGCAGTGAAAGCTTAGCAAGGGAAAAGGAGCGAGCCAGAAGGACTGAAAAGAAGTGGTCAGTGAGATAAGAGTGTGCTGTCCCAGAAGCCAAGTAAAGAGTATTTTTAGAGATAACTGATGTTGAGTCAAACTACACCGCCTCTGATTACCTGAACGCGCCTTATAAACTGGATGTGAACATTTCGCTAGAAGTCCCTTTCTCCCAGTTTTTTGATGGGGATGTTCACAGTTGTTATCCCCCAGAAACTATTAAATCTGAAGCCCTGAACAAAGTTTGATTTGTAGCCAGGCCCCTGCTGTTTCTCGGGTGGACGTGGCTGCCACTGCTGCCGCGGACTGGACAGGAGAGAACTGCTCTTCAGTGAGAAGAATTTGCTGTCAGGGATTGATTCACTACTTCTATCATCTTAAACGCATCATTTCATTTCAGAAGTCCAGTTTCTTCATCTGAAAAGTAAATCTAGCGATATTCCATTTACCTCAGAGGTTTATTTGGAAAGACAAATGATGTAAAAGACAGATGTAAAAGACAGATGGAAGGTATGGTTGCCCTAACCCATCAACCCAGATGTGGGGCCACTAGCTTGTGTCATGTTTGAAGAAATGTTTTGTTTGGGGTGATGAATAGAAATATTTTTTCAGTCTCACACTGTGGGGATAGTTTTCTTCTCCTTCTGCATTTCATCCCCATAAGGCAGTTTTGCACATTATTTTAGTGTTCTTGGGAGTGGAAAAAAAGACATGATGTGGAAAAGAGGTTTTAAGATAATAACTTTCTCCAATCCTAAACTCATCCTTTAATTCCAGGCACAGTGTCTAAATGAGACCAAAAAGTAAAGTTTTCCTTTTTTAACTGGCTTTTTTTCCCCTGGAAGGTATTTTACCAGATAAGGATTTTCACATCTTATGTAGAATAGTAAAGTACAAATTCAAAGCATAGGGTATGTTAGGGGACTTGAACTCAAGGCAGTCAGCTAGAAACTGATTTGAGGAAACAGAGGACAGGGAAAATGAGCATACTTGATACAGAGGTAAAATATAAAATATTTATTTTGGTGAAAAAGGAACATTGCAAATAGAGGACTTTGAGCAGTAATTCCTAAGCACTAAAGATGTTTTTGAGGCAATAGGTCTATATTATAGGATATAACTTCAAAATCTCTATCTTAAGGACTCCGTGTATTATCATTTGCTCAGTTGCTCAATAAACACTTCTCATTGGATAAACAATGTATTGCACCTTATTTTTTATGCTTTTGTTCATATTACAAAACTAATTCTTGTCTATTGCAGAATACTTAGAAAATACCATTATGTGAGGAAGAATGCTTTCTTGTAGTCCCACTAGCCCATGATGCCACTGTTACATATTCTTGTCTATTTTGGTTTAATCTGGTAACATATTATCATGAGATTAAACTTTCTCACTAGTTTTTCTTGAGGGTATAGGAATCCATGTTATCAAACTTATAATTTACTTAAAATTTATGGAAATTAAGGGTATTTTAAAAATTGTAAACAACTGTGAATTTCTGTGCAAATTTTTTTCTTTGCCAGTATTTTAAGGGTTTTTTTTAATATTTATTTATTTGAGGGGGGAGAGAAGAGCAAATGAGAAAGAACACAAATGCGGGGGAGGGGCAGAGGAAGTGGAATTAGTAGGTTCCTGTCTCATTCCAGGAACCAGAGATCATGACCTGAGCCCAAGGCAGATGCTTAACCAGCTGAGCCACCCAGGCACCCCTCTTTGCCAGTATTTTAAGAAATTAACTGTATCAAGGAATATTTAGACTTCTAAAGCTGTTTCCTCAGGGCACCTTCCCCTCAAGTCATGATCTCAGAGTCCTGGGATCAAGCCCTGCATCCAGCATCAGGCTCTCTGCTCAGTGGTGGATCCTTCTTCCGCCCCTCTCTCTGTAAGATTTCTCTCTGTCAAATAAATAAATAAAATCTTAAAAAGAAATAAAATAAACCCGTTTCCAATTTTCTGATGAAACCTGCCCCCCTGCCCTGGTCTTTCCAATATATAGTTCCATCATTGGTATATGACATGGTTGTTGCTTCAACCCTACACCAATGCCAGGTATTACATATCTTTTTAAAAATTTTGCCAACGTGATAACCTGAAAACCTTATTTAGATTTCTCTTATCAGTAATATATCTGAAGGGTTTTTTAAAAATACATTTATTGGCAAAAAAAAAAATGTTTATTGCCCATTGTATTTCTAATCTGAATTGCTTGTGTGTGCCCTTCGTTAATTTTTTCTGAAGGAATGTTCATTATTGTATTTACTTGTAGCAATTCCTTTGTTATGTATGTTGTAAAATTTTTTTCCCAGATTGTCATTTTCCTTTTTAAATTTGTTTTTACCAATCAAAGACATCAAAGATTTTTAACTTGTGTATAGCCCAATTTCTCTTTTCCTTTTCCTTTGTGAAGTAATACCACTACACAAAGTTTCATTAAATACATACCTGTATTTATTATCATAGAATTTGTGATGTGAATATATGCAAATGTGTTAATTTTTCTAAAATATGTTAAGGCCTATATATATAGCCTTCTTGATATATACATACATACATACATACATATATATGTATTCCCTTGCCATGTTTCAGATCATAAAAAAATTAATAAATTGGGCTGCATCTCAATCCAAACCCCAAAAGGACTTGTTCAAATAACACTGACAAAATAATTCTAAAACGCATCTGGAAAAAAATAACCATACAAGGAGAACTAAGTAATTTCTGTTAAAACCAGTGTAGGGTAGGGAGAACAGTCTGTCCATTTATAAATGGATATTATAAACCTATGTTATGAAACATGGTAGTAATATAATAGTACAGAAACAGGTAGATGGAATAAAAGATCCAGAAATAAGCCTAAGCATATGAACAGAACATTTCAAATTGTATCAGATAATGAAAGAGTTATGCACCTGGGTGACTTAGTCCTTTAAAGCATCTGACTCCTTTTTTTTTTTTTTTTTTAAGGATTTTATTTATTTATTTATTTAGAGAGAGCATAAGCAGGGGGAGTGGCAGGCAAAGGGAGAAGTAGGCTCCCCACTGAGCAAGGAGCCCAACATGGGACAGAATCCCAGAACCCTGGGATCATTACCTGAGCGGAAGGCAGATGCTTAACCTACTGAGACACCCAGGCATCCCAAGTGTCCAACTCTCAATCTTGGGTCAGATCTTGATCTCGGGGTTATGAGCTCAAACCCCGTGTAAGCTCCATGCTGGGCATGAGCAGCCTACTTCAAAAAAAGAGTGGGTTGTGAGGGGGACACACCTGAGTGGCTCATTTGGTTAAGTGGCAGCTCTTTCTGGCAAAAGTCATGATCTTGGGGTCCTGGGATTGAGCTCCACATCTGGCTCCACGCTCACCTAGGAGTCTGCTTCAGGATTCTCTCTCTTCCTCTGTCCCCTCCCCGTTCTTTCTCTCCCTCTCTCTCAAATAAATTCTTAATTTAAAAAAAACAAAAAGGGGCGCCTGGGTGGCTCAGTGGGTTAAGCCGCTGCCTTCGGCTTGGGTCATGATCTCAGGGTCCTGGGATAGAGCCCCGCATCGGGCTCTCTGCTCAGCAGGGAGCCTGCTTCCTCCTCTCTCTCTGCCTGCTTATGATCTCTCTGTCAAATAAATAAATAAATAAATCTTAAAAAAACAAAAAACAGAGTAGTTGAAAGGTAAGGAAGTAGAATCAGCAAAAACAGACCACTTTTTAAAGCCTGGCCCTACTCTCTGCTCAGCAGGAAGCCTGCTTCCCTTCCTCTCTCTCTGCCTGCCTCTCTGCCTACTTGTGATCTCTCTCTGTCAAATAAGTAAATAAAATCTTTAAAAAAAAAAAAACAAAACAAAACAAAAATAAAGCCTGGCCCTAATAGGAAGGAGAGAAAGCTCTTTTAAATGAGCCGTATGCTATCTGTACTTAATTTTCTTAAGGTCTAAAATTTTTCGTGCTTTCTAATAATTAATTTTAAAGCATATTTTATAAAATTCTATTGTGAAACAAAATTGCAAGTGCAAAAACTTAAATTTAAAACATTAAGTTCTTATACAAGAATACATTAACCCCTTTTGGGGAAAGTCATTAATTTTAGGACATGGCATTCTGAAAAGCTAAGACATCTTCGGATTCTAGTAGGCATTCATATTTTTATATTCCAGCTTTGCTGCATGTATAGGTAGCTCCACTTGTGAGAGCTGGATTAGAATCTTTCTTAACAAGAAATAGCATTTCTTAAAAATAGTAAAACAACTTGCCAAAGTGAATTGCTCTCTAAGGGTATCATGTTCAAAATCCAAAAGTTAACGTTGGCCTTGGAAATTCAGATTTACTAATATGGGTACTGAGTTCTGTCCCAAAGTTACTTTCTGCTTCGCTGATTTGAGTTTTTCTTTGATAGGTATGTATACCTTAGGACTAAAAAATAAGTTTACTATTTGACAAAATTCAAACATAATAATCAAAATCACTTCTTAAAAATGTATAAGAATTTGGGTAAACCTGTGTGGATCCAGTATAAGTGAAGTAGCAAAGTAAATTTTTATCAAATATATATCAGTGTCAAAAATAAGGATAGAAATAGGGCTAATATCCAGAGTAGGGAAGAATAACTAAGAAATTTATAAATCTGAGTTCCTAGGCACTTCCTGGGAACAAAAATTATTTACTACTTTTTATATTTTGAGTATTTTTATTTGATCATGTGAAAATGTCTGATCCAAGTCCTCAGAAAATGAATATGAAATTAATATATGTCGGGGCGCCTGGGTGGCTCAGTGGGTTAAAGCCTCTGCCTTCGGCTCGGGTCATGATCCCAGGGTCCTGGGATCGAGCCCCGCATTGGGCTCTCTGCTTGGCGGGAAGCCTGCTTCCTCCTCTCTCTCTCTCTCTCTCTCTCTCTCTCTTTCTCTTTCTCTGCCTGCCTCTTTAACTACTTGTGATCTCTGTCTGTCAAATAAATAAATAAAATCTTAAAAAAAAAAAATCTAAAAAAAAAAGAAATATATGTCTGTGAAATGCAGGATTGTCATATCTTTCATAGGATTCTCAGATAGCTAATGGATATTAAACTAGTTCAGACAAAAAAATGTAACCATAGAAATAGCATTAGGATTCATTAAATTAATTAATTTAATATTTATTTTTACTTAATTTTATTTTTCCTTTTGCTAGTGTTCACCCCATAGTAATTGGTCTTTAGTAGTGTGACATGATTTTATCTGTTTAGTGCAGTTAGGAAACCACTTTTCTATCAAAAGTTGCAAAACTGCAGGGAAAAAAAAGGGGGTCACAGGAAGGCAGGTACCAAATTGTTTTCTTTTGAAACATTTGTATAAGCCTACATTTCTTACAAACTAAAACCCATATATCATTTCATTTAATAAATACTGTCATCAGATATCTGCTCCAGAAAAACCAGATGGCTTATTTTCTGTCACAGATGAGTTTTGAGGGTGTTTCCTGATCTTAGGATAAACACACACACACACACATACACACACTTTGTCAACGAGGTGTAAATAAAAGAGTACTTTGCACAAGGAGTTAGATCTCCATGGTAGTTTGCCGCGATACCAGTATGCCATTGAACAAGTCTTTAATCTTACATTTCATTTTGCTCATTTGTAAAAATAAAAGGCTTAAACTATATTATTTTTCTAAGGTTACTCCCAACTTTTAAAGCAATATTGCGTGTGTAGAAAATTCAGAATTCTTCAGTTTTGTGCTTATGGCCCTTTCTTTAGTCACAAAGAAAAGAGAAGATTAGGAGGGCATTTGTGGTATGCAGTGGTACACAGATACGGAAAAAGGGGAAGAGGGTAGGAGTGAAGAGAGAGAAAGCATTTGGAAGGTGAACTTTTTTTTTTTTTTGGCATATCCTGATATTTGACTCAGAGTATTACCTCCTACTAATAATTGTTCTAAATATACCAATAAGCTTTTAATCTATTGTAGCTGTTGCTTTCCTCTAATATGGAGAAACTCTTCTCCAAATGAAATAAATGTCAATAGGGCATTTCTCTTTAGCTGTGTCTAGAGATTCCCTCCCTTAAAAGAATTGCATTCTCAGAAATATTCACGCTGTAAAATATTTCCAGCAAATTATTACATACCTAATGGCATGTACCCTGGTATTAATGAACCTAATCACTTTAAGCGTCTGTAGTCTAATTAATTATAATATAAAAAGAATAGACTTACAGTAATAGTTGAAATGATGGTTGCAGATTTTCAGCCAAAAGGTAGCCTTGCTTGCTTACATAACTTACTAATTTAGATAAATGCTGTATAGCTTTATAAATGAAAACAGAAAGCTCTTTATGCTGTTGTGATCAGATCAAAAATTTTCTTTCCAACATAAATTATTTTTTAGCAGGCAGTTTTGTGTGTTCATATTCCATACTTTGAAAGCATATAAAGCCATTCTAAATTAATGTAAATAATCATGTGATTCCTCTTTGTGTCGAGCTGAGCAAACTAGAGTGGCCACTAGCAATGTATGAAATTTAAATTTAAATTAATTAAAATTAAATAAAAAGTTTTCTCAGATGCACTTGCTGTTCGTATTTCAAACGCTCAGTAGTTCACATGTGGCTATGGCTTATATGTCGGACTGCGTAGATATAAAACCTGTCCATAATCACAGTTTTACTGCAAGCCCTGTTGGAGAGTTATCTGTAGGCATTATAATTTACATGAAGGTGAAAAGAAATATTGCATAATTTAGGCTAGTAACAAGTTAGGCAGTAAATAAGCCGATTTTTGATATTTATAAAATATGTCTTTGCTTTAAACGTGCTCTAAGATTCTTCAGTGATTCTTTAGTTTGAAGTTTGATTTTGGTTTTCATGCGTTGTGCTGATACTGTGGTTGAATGAATTTATATGCACCTCCCAAACAGTTAGTGTATGATTAGTGAAAGGAGGAAGGCATTACTCATGAGTAGGAGCCATCGTTCAGGGGCACATCAGGCAGTGATACGCTGAAATACATTATAGAGCAATGACAGAAGCAAGAGAAATTGTTGAACTAGGAAAGGTGAATCCAAAACGTTCAGCTTTAATGTCCTTACAGACCCTTAGCTCATACTGCCTTTTTCCCACTGTCAGCCCCTCCTTTAGGGTCTGTTTTCAGTCCTTTGAGACAGCTTTATGCACCTTTTCCTGACAGTGATGCGAGACCTGACAGAGTTTTTTAGATCATTGCTCAGTGAGCATAGAGATAGTTAACTTTTCTTTCAGATAATAGGTTTCTGATTCATGCTGGACCCTATTTACTAAATTTGCCTCATTCTTCTAGATGAGTCAGCTGATTTTTTTGTCTGACTTTAACATAACCTGATTCTTACTTGTCTGTGGACTTCACAGGGAGGCAGTCCTGGAGCCTGCTGGTGGTCAGGCAGGAAGGTGAGAGATTAAACATAGACTGAGTCTTGCATGAACCTTCAGTGTTTATGACTCAAAAAGGTAGTGTCAGAAAATATGTTACCAGATAAAAATACATTTCTTTTCAGTCATATTCAAATTCTTAAACCAAATCCGAGTTTGTAGGAACTGGCATCACTAGCGACGTTTCAGCTATACTTGAGAAGAGTACGGAGGAGACCGTGGTTGCAGGAGCAGCCCAGAACTTACTGTGTGAAAGCCCGGTTTTGAATCCGGGGGGCTCCTGTTTCCTACTGGTAGACTTGTGACCTTGGGGAAGTCATTTAACTTCAGCTTTCTTGAAGGGAAAAAATGATTCTCATGTGCTTGTTTTGGGAGTTAAATGAAGACAGAGAGTGTAAGCACTCAGCACAGTTACTGGCACAAAGGAGGTACTTGATAAATGTTTGAATCTAAGTCTTTTTTTTTTTTTTTTTTTTAGATTTTATTTATCTATTTGACACACGCAGAGAGGGAGGCAGGGAGAAGTGAGAGCCCAACCCAGGGCTCAATCCCAGGACCCTGAGATCATGACTTGAGGCAAACACAGACACTTACCCAGCTGAGCCACCCAGGCGCCCCTGAATCTAAGTCTTAATTGATTTCTTGTAAAACATTAGTTGTGTTTTAACAAAGTTGTGCAGTTCTACAAGAGAAAGCAAGTCAGACTTTACATTTTTCATAAACTGGCAGAGAAAACTTGGCAGGAACTTTTAATGCCTAGATAATTTTATGGAAATCTATAACTTGTTTGCTCAAGCATTTTCTTTAAGCACTTCATAAAATGATTTTTATGAAGAAATGATGTCTTATTAAATCACTGGTTTTTCCTATCCAAGCTAAATCTTCTTTTGAAAATGTGTAATAAACTCAGATATAGAAAATATGGCTATTGATATTGGAATGTCATCTTCATTTATTTTTTTGTGAAAAAAATTTTCACACTTTAATAATGCCATTTTAGGTGAAAACTGTAAATTACATTTTTTCAATATTTTTTTTCAATATTTGCTTTGCTTCTTAAAAACAATTAATAATGTATGTGGCAGGTAATAAAGGTAAAATTGGAAGCACTCATTTCAAAATAATCAGGAGTATATGAAAACAAAAATTTTCCTAGTACCAAGTTTGTTCACGTGATCATGGAGGAGGCATCTTTTTAAGTATCCAAAAAAAAAAAAGCACAGCTGTGGATTTATTGTTTCGGATTAACCATACATTTCAGGTGGAGGGGTTGGGGCTTTGGGTGGCTCAGTGGGTTAAGCCGCTGCCTTCGGCTCAGGTCATGATCTCAGGGTCCCGGGATCGAGTCCCGCATCGGGCTCTCTGCTCAGCAGGGAGCCTGCTCCCCTCCCCGCCGCCTGCTTCTCTGCCTGTTTGTGATCTCTCTCTCTCAAATAAATAAATAAAATCTTTAAAAAAAAAAAAAAAAGAAAGTTTTTCCCAAGAGTTTATTTTTCATTATCTGCCCCAGGTCAAGTTAATTATACAGCAGAGCTGAAATTTTTAGTATGTTTTAAATGTATGTCACTTTCTCAGGTTTCCCCAGAACACCCAGCGGCCTAAACACCAACACCCTAAAACTGTTACATTATGCTGTTCTCTTTGTCTTTTTATGTTCCTGCCTTCCCATTGTCACTAAAGTTGTCTTAGTTCGTTTACTTAGCTTTGTCTTTTTTTGCTTCTGTGGGATAAAGAACTTGATCTGCACTCTCTCCCTCTTACCTATAGTGCTTAGTACTTAAATACCTGTGAATAAAAAAAGAGTAATTCATCTTGGAGTACTCTATAAAATGGGGTCCTCATGTATAATTGGTGCATAATTTTTATGTTCATTTTTGTAGTTAAAATCAATTTTGTGAGCCTATGTATATGAAAGAAGCTCTTAGAATGATGTATGTTACACGGCCAGTAAATGCTACCTATTATTAATAAAAGATCACAGATAATTATGTCTATTTGCTTTTATAACATACGATCAATCATATCTATACCTTATTTGATCCTGGGTCTTTAGTTGAAATGCAACCCTAATTTTTTTTTTTTTTTTTTTTTTCCAAAAGACAGAGGCTTTAATGTTAAGGATATTTTCCACAGGGATTTTAGTAGGGGGGAAATGTGAAATAGAATTTTGAAGTGAGACATTTGTTTAAAATTTCTCAGTTATCTTGGTATAAAGGGATAAAAAGATATGGTATTTATAGCAGCTTGACTTCTAATTGCTAAAACTTGGAAGCAACCAAGATGTCCTTCAGCAAATGGTTGGATACATGAACTGTGGTAGATCCAGACAATGGAATTCAGCACTAAAAAGACACAAGCTATGAAGTCAAGAAAAGACATGGAGGAACCTGGAATGCATATTAGTAAGGGAAAGAAGCCGGTCTGAAAAGGCTGCATACAAACCATGGGATTGCAATGATTCGGTATTCTGGAAAAGGTAAAACTGGTGACAGTAAAAAGTTGAGGGGTTGCAGGGGAGCGATGAGTACGCAGAGCACAGGGTTTTTAGGGCAGTGGAAATGCTCTGTGGTGTCATAGCGGTGGACACATGTCATCATACATTCGTCTGGGTCCATAGAAGGTGCAACACCAAGAGTGAGCCATGATGTAGACTGTGTACTCGGGATGGTCACGCTGGGTCGGTGCACAGTTCTCCGCTGTAGAAAATACCTCGCCGTGGTGGAGGATGTTGACACTGAGGGAGGCTGTGCCTATTGAGGGGATGTGGTATTGGGAAATCTCTGTACCTTCTCCCTGAATCTTCCTGTGAACCTTAAACTGCTTTGAACAAATAAAATCTTAATTACAAATTTTTTTTTCAAAGGCGTGGTACAAGTTTTAAAAGCGTGTATGGCGGTTGTTCAGTTCACTTTAATGAATAAGCTATACTGTCGGCTAATTGTTTTTCAAGTTTTTATTTAAATTCCAGTTAGTGCACAAACTGTAGTAATTAGTTTCAGGAGTAGAATTTAGTGATCCATCACTTACCTACAACACCCAGTGCTCATCACAAGTGCCCTCCTCAATCCCCGTCACCTGTCTAACCCCCCCCTCCTCCCTCCAGTAACTCAGTTTGCTCTCTGTGGTTAAGAATCTGTTTCCTGGTTTGCCTCTCCCCCACCCCACATCTGTTTTGTTTCTTAAATTCCACTTATGAGTAAAATCATACGGTATTTGTCTTTCTCTGACTTATTTCATTTAACACAATATTCTCTAGCTCCATTCATGTCACTGCAAATGGCAGGATTTCATTCTTTTGATGGCTGAGTTAATATTCCATTGTGTGTGTGTGTGTGTATGTGTATATATGTGTGTGTGTCTATTTTTATATATACACACATCTTCTTTATCCATTCATCAGTCAGTGACCACTTGGGCTGCTTCCATAATTTGGCTGTTGTTGAGAATGCTGCTATAAACACTGAGGTCCACGTATCCCTTCAAATCAGTAGTTTTGTATACTTTGGGTAGTTTTACTGCTGGTTTAAACAGCAGTTTCAGGAAGTGAAATTTATTACTTTTTCCCTTTAAGTTTTCATTTATTTTGTTATGAAGATCACATTTTCTTTCTCCTACTACTGATTCATTCAGGAAACAGAGCCGGGTAGGTACTGGACCAAGCCCATGGAGACCATCTCCACCCTTTCATGCCAACTGGTACCAGAAGACAAGTTGTCACTTGGATTCATCAGGAGATAATACTGTATTAAAGAGAATTGCATACGTAGAGAAAAGCGTTTTCAGCTGTGTAGATTCATAGTCCTAAAGCTACAGCCGTTAATTCTTACTCTGCCATGGCAGGGCTTGTGGGGTAGGGGGAGGTTCGTTCTCTGTAAAGCCATCTGGTGGTGAATCAGCCGGCTGATTGCCAGAAGCACAAGGTTATACTGCCCTTAACATGTATTTTAGCTCAAGGAATTGCATACACCTGAGGATCATTTATAGACTAGTTTTCCTCAAACCTAATAATCGGAGTTGAATTGGTCTTTGCTGTTGGTTATGTTACGCCTTACTTCATAGTTCGGTTTAATGTTAGTACATGTCGAATATTCTAGTGCCTGTCTCACAGCATTCTAGTAATTAATATCACTTGGATTCTTGCCATCAGTCCACAATTTTAATTATAAGTGACTGGAAGTAACATTTTTTTAGTGTAAATAAACAAAACCAGTAAAATATATGGAAGGTTGAAACTTAGAAGTGTAGTTGAAGCTCCATGCCCTGCTGAACATCTGCAGTTTTTGTTTTGTTTTTTAATTTAAACCTTAAATTTTTAGTATGTTCAGTTCTGAAGTGAGCTAGGATCTAACAGGAAAGTCCATTTTTAAAGCCAATTATAGCTGTCGGGAACGTGGAAACTGGACTGTGATTCCGGGTCAGTGTTTACTTCCCTCTGACCTTCAAAGGTCAGAGCTTTAAGCTTTAGTCAGGGAGCTGTTGAAAACTATGTGACAAAGAGATGAAGAATATGGGAGAGACAACTGAAGGCGGGGGTGAAAAGGGCTTTAACTGTAGCAAAGGTTCAATGATTAATTTCACCTTCTGTCCCTGGAGATTTCCAGATTATCCACTTCAACAAGATTTGCCGCAGGTCCGGGACTACTCATTCATTCGTTAGAAATAGCTAGTCATGGGGCACCTGGGTGGCTCAGTGGGTTAAGCCTCTGCCTTCGGCTCGGGTCGTGATCTCAGGGTCCTGGGATCGAGACCCACATGGGGCTCTCTGCTCAGCGGGGAGCCTGCTTCCCCCCTCTCTCTCTGCCTGCCTCTCTGCCTACTTGTGATCTCTCTCTCTCTGTCAAATAAATAAATTTAAAAAAATATTAAAAAAAAAGAAATAGCTAGTCAGTCACTAGGGGTGAAACACTGCATTAGGCTCTGGGCATGCAGAGAGAAAGATCGCTGTGGTCAGCTCTGCACTGACTTGGAGGGATCCTACCCCAGTGTCCCCATCCCAGGCTGGGGTAATGACAGCCTCCTGTTTGTTCCGGTATCACTTCAGGCTTATCTCTGTCCTCGCATCCACTGACCAACATCGCCCAAGGACTAAGTTCCTTGTGGAAAGTTTTATTGTTTGTTTTGTCTGTGCGCCCTGTCTGCCCAGAGCGCCCAGATTTGGTAGGTTTCTCACATTGATTGTAAGAACTGGGAGTAAGAGGATAAGTTTTTCTTACTTTCAGATAGGTCACCAGCTAGACTCATTATCATTAATGCTATAAACTTAGAATTTAAATTACACCATGAGAGATGTTTGAAAAAGTATTGTTGGGCTACGGAGAAAAGATTGGCTTACTCTGCCATGAGAATAAGATTTACAGAAAGGCATCGTTTTGTACATTGTCATGCTCTGAGATTTCTTAAATGCTAAAATTAAGCACGGAAGATAGAGACTAATATAATTTTGTATCAAGTCTAGTGTATATTTCTGAGGCTGTAGGCTTTGGAATTTAAGTGGTTACACTGTTAGAAAGTCAGTGAGGATTGCTGGTATGAGAAACAGGAGTTTTGAGTTGCGTTTCAGTTTTATTGTTAGTCATTTTAAATGAAGCAGAGAAAATTGTATATTTTTCATTAATAGACAGGCTTTTGGATTTGTAATTCTTAAGTGAAATTTCCTGGAATTTTTACTCTTTGTAATTAAAGGTCTTATCTGTTTCTCATACCCAGAAGATACTCACATATTTAGGGTTTTTTTATTTTTCATAATTATGTATAAAACTCTTAGGACTCTGAATCTGTTTGGTTTTTAAATCTAAACCTAAGCCATACCTATGTTAATTATATGTTTCATGATTGATGGGTCAACATACAGCATATGGTCTAATCCCTGAAACATTACTATTAAGTTTTTGGGGTAATCTTGTGGGTGTTTGTTTGTTTGTTTGTTTGTTTTTCAATTTATCATTGTGTAAATTCTTGTTTTATACTAGATAGTAAATTGTAATACTCTAGGGGCACCTGCGTGGCTCAGTGGGTTAAAGCCTCTGCCTTCTGCTCAGGTCATGATCCCGGAGTCCTGGGATCGAGCCCCGCATCGGGCTCTCTGCTCGGTGGGGAGTCTACTTCCCCCCCCCCCTCTCTCTGCCTGCCTCTCTGCCTACTTGTGATCTCTGTCAAATAAATAAATAAAATCTTAAAAAATATATACTAATACTCTGGTAATATCACATTCCCTTCTTTGAATTCAAAGAACCCCAGGATTTTTATTTAATTTGATCTTTAACTTGGAAGGGTGATACTTTCATAATAACATTCTGCCTATAGAGTTCTTCTGCTTACCAACTAAAAATCTAAAACATTAACTCACTAAAGCCTCCAGAGTAACAAAATTTATGTTCCAAAGCCTCCTCCTTTATTCACAGGAGCTCTTATTTATATTCTATTTGTTTGAGCATAGTTGCAATATACTTATATTATTTTTAAGGCTTTGCAAGAAGGAATAGATCCAGTACAGTGAAAAAGGACGACTGATAGGAAGGGAGAAAACAGAAAAAACAAATAATGTGAGTACAGAGTCTGAGAAATGAGAATTAATATAGTATTAGGACAGATACATGCGTATTAATAAATATTGAGAAACTCACTATTTTGCAGGATGGTTTGATAACCTGGTAATTGTAATAATCATGACCCACTAAATATAATGTTCAATTTTAAGTTGTGAGAGGTAGATAAATGTGAAATTTAAAATGCTTTGGGAGTACTTGGGTGGCTCAGTCAGTTAAGCATATGACTCTTGATTTCAGCTCAAGTCCTCTATCTCAGAGTTGTTGGTTCAAGCCCCACAGTGGCCTCCACACCCAGAGGAGCCTACTTAAGAAAATAAATGAAATAAAAATAACATGAAATAAAATATTTTCATCCAAAATGGTAAAACTAAAAACTAGTATTAATCCTTTAAGGCAAGGGTGGCAAACTTTTCCTGTAAAGGGCTAAAAAGTAAATATTTTAGGCTCTGTAGGCCATATGATCTCTGTCAATCTCCGCTTGGCTGTTTCAGTGCAAATGTCTGTGTTCTCCTAAAACTTATTCAAAAGGGCACCTGGGCGGCTCAGTCAGTGAAGCAGCCAACTCTTGATTTAGGCTCAGGTCATGACCTCAGGGCTCGGGTCAGGCTCCACCCTCAGCCTGGCACCTGCTTGAGTTTCTTTCCTTCTCCCCACCAACCCTTTGCATGCACATGTGCGAGCTTGCTCATGCTCAATAATTTTTTGAAAGATTTTTTTTTTAAGATTTTATTTATTTGACAGAGATAGGAACAGTGAGAGACGGAACACAAGCACGGGGAGTGGGAGAGGGAGAAGCAGACTTCCCGCTGAACAGGGAGCCCGATGTAGGGCTCAATGTCAGGACCCTGAGACCACGACCTGAGCCAAAGGCAGATACTCAACAACTGAGCCACACAGGTGCCCCAATTTTTTTTTTAAATCTTAAAAAAAGGACTTTATCCACAAAATTAACAGGAGGCCAGAGTTAGCCAATCCTTGCCTTAAGGGAAAACTTGAATGTCCGAAACAACTTGTTCTAAGACAGACAGAAGAAATATAAAACTAAGCAAAATAAAGATTCACTATGTCTCTAATTTAAAAACAGAGCAATCAAGGCAGAGAGAGTGCTTGAGTGGCTTCTTAAAATTACATTTACATTTTAAAATTACATTTAAAAAAATTCTGGTAAAATAGACACAATGTAAAATTGACCATTTTTAGGTGTACAGTTCAGTGACATTAATTGCATTCACAATGTGTAACTGATACTGCTACTTCAAGAACTTTTTATTGTTCTAAACAGAAACTAAGTACTTGTTAAATACTAACCCGCTCTCTGCCCAGCCTCTTGTAACCTCCATTCTCCTTTCTGTCTGTATGAATTTGCCTATTTTAGGTACCTTATGAAAGTAGATCATACAATATTTGCCCTTTTGTGTCTGGCTTATCTCACTTGCCATAATGTGACAGAGTTCATCCATGTTATGTGTTAGAATTTCATTTCTTTTAATAATGTAATAATATGTCATTGAATGTGCAAGTAATATTTTGTTTGCTCATCTGCCAATGGACACTTGGGCTTTTTCCACTTTTTAGCTGTTGAGAACAATGCTGCAGTGAACACTGGTGTACAGGTATGCCAGAAGTACTCCATACCATTCCATTCTTTGAGTATATACCTACCTGGGAGTGGAACTGCTGGATGACATGAAAATTCTGTTTTCTTTTTTTATTTTAATGAGAGAGAGGGCCCAGGGGAGGAGCAAAGTGAGAGGAACAAGCAGACTCCACCCTGAGTGGGGAGACAGATGGGGGCTCCATCCCATGACCCTGAGATAACAACCTGAGCTGAAACCAAGTCAGATGCGTAACTGACTGAGCGCCCCAGGTGCTCCTCTGGCTTTTTAAGATACAGCAGCTGCACTTCGTTACATCTCCACTAGCAATGCACAAGTGTTCCAGTTTCTCCACATCCTCATCAACATCTGTTTTCATTGTTTGATAATAGATCACCTATATCTAATGGGTGTGAAATGGTATATGTTATTGTGGTTTTGATTTGTATTTTTCTATGATTAATACTCTGGACATTAGTCCCTTATCAGAAAAATGATTCTCAAATATTTTCTTCCTTTCCTTTCACTGTTTTGGTAGTGCCCATTGATGCGCAAAAATTTTATATTTTTATAAAGTTCGATTTATTTTTTTTTCCTCTTGTTCCCTGTGCTTTGATGTCATCTGTAAGAAACAATTGTCAAATAAAAGAGTCATGCAAATGCCCTCTTTTTATCTTGTTAGAATTTTATATAGTTTTAGCTCTTATGTTTAAGTCTTTGATCCATTTTGAGTTAACTTTTGCATGGTAAGAGGTAAGTCTGGTAAGAGGCCAATTTCATTCTTTTACAAGTGAATATCCAGTTTTCCCATGACTATTTGTTAAAAAGACTCTTTTCCCCCAAGAAGTGGTATTGGCACCCTTGTTGAAAATCAGAGTCTATATATGTGACAGTTTATTTCTGGGCTCTCTGTTGTGTTTCATTGATGTATATATCTGTCTTAATGGCATTGTTTTAATTAAAATTGCTTTGTAGGAAGTTCTGAAATCAGGAAGCATTGTGAGCATTTCAACTTTGCTTTTCTTTTTCCTAGTTGTTTGGCTCTTCACGGTCCCTTGAGATTCCATATGAATTTTAGAACGGATTTCTCTATTTCTTTAACAGTCCTCTTGGGATTTTGATAAGGATTGCATCAGATCTGTAGCTTGCGTTGGGTAGTCTTGTCATCTTAACAACGTTGCATCTTCAAGTTCTTGATGACACAGCGTCTTTTCATGTATTTCGGTCTTCTAAAATTTCTTTCAGCAATGTTACATTTTTCAGTATACAAGTCCTGAGCCATCTTGGTTATACTTAATCCTAACTTTTTGTTATTATTGATGCTGTTATAAGTGGACTTTAAAAAAATTTCCTTCTCCGATTGTTCATTTGTAATAAGTAGATAAGCGATTTTTGACTGGATTTTATATCCTGCAATTCTTCTGATTCCTGTCTTGCTGTAAATAGTTGTTGGGCCTTTTTTTTTTTTCCTTTTTTTACTTCTTCCATTCCAATTTTGATACCTTTAATTTCTCTTCTTACCTAATTGCTATAGCTAGGATTTCCAGTACCATATAGAATAAAAATGATGGAAGCAGGCATTCTTGTCTTGTTCCTGATTTTAGGGATGCAGGTTTCAGTCTGTCATTATTGAGTCTGATGTTAGCCATGGGATTTTCATATTTGAACTTCATCATGTTCTCTTTTATTCCTAGTTTATACATGCTTTTTTTTTTTAAATCAGAAAAAGGTTTTGAATTTTGTCAAATGCTTTTTTTGTGCACCAATTGAGATGATCATGTGGTGTTTTTTCCTTCTTTCTTTTTTGTTCATTTCTTCATTCTTTATTCATTTTCATTTTCTTCATTTTTTTCTTCATTCATTAATATGGCCTATCACATTGATTTTCCTACCTTGAACCATCCTTTTATTCCAGGAATAAGTTCCACATAGCTGTTGTATATATTCCTTTCAATGTGATACTGAATTCAGTTTGCTAGTATTTTGTTAAAGATTGTTGCATCAATATAAGATAATGGTCTGTGGGTTTTTTTTTTTTTTTTTTTTGTAGTTTTTATGTCTATGCTATAAGGTAATGATTTCATAGAATGAATTAGGATATCTTACCTTCTTTTCAAGTTTTTGGAAGATTTTGACAAAGATTGGTGTTAATTCCTTTTAAAATGTTAGATACAATTCAACAGGGAAGACATCTGTTCCTTGATTGTTCTTTCATGGAATGTTTTGATTAGATTCGGTCTCCTTACTATAAATCTATTCCATTTTTCTGTATCTTCATGATTTAACTTGGTTTGGTTATGGGTTTCTAAGAATTTTTCAATTTCATTTAGGTTATGTACTTTTTTTTAGCTTACACTAGTATATAAAATTCTCTTAAAATCCTTTTTTATTTCTCTAAAATCAGTAATGTCACCATTTTTTGTGGTGATTTTAGTGATTTGAGTCTTCAATTAGTCAGTCTAGCTAACGACTTTTCATTTGTTGCTCTTTCAAAGAATCAACTTTTGTTTTTTATTTTTTATTTTTTATGCTCTTATTTTATCTTTATTCTTTATTTCTTTTTTAATATAAACATTCATAGCTACAAATTTCCCTCTGAACACTGCTTTTGCTCTGTCCTGTTAGTTTTGGTATGTTGTATTCTTGTCTTCTCATCTCTCAATGTACTTTTTTATTCTCTTATGATTGCTTCTTTTACCCATTGTTTGTGTTGAGTATGTTAAGTTCCACCTTTTGAGAATATTCCTATTTTCGTTCTGTTAGTGATTTCTAATTTCCTTCCATGCTGATTGGAAAAGTGTTTTGCACTTTTTGCTCTTTTACGATTTATTGTTTTGTTTCAGGCCTAACATAATGTGCTACTCTTGAGAATGTGCTTTGTGCACTTGAAAAAGAATGTCATTCTACTGTAGTTGAATTGAGCATTTTATGTATGTCTGTTCAGTATATTGGTTATAGTGTTGTCAAGTCCTCTATTTATTTATTGATATTCTGTCTAGTTCTTGTTTCATGTTGTTGAAAGTATGGTATTGAAGTTTCATACTATTGCTAAACTATTTTTTTAAATTCCATTCATTTTTGTTTTATATCTTTTGGGCTCTGTTGGTAGGTACATATACTTTTACATTTTTTATGCCTTGCTCTATTGAAGCTTTAATCAATATATAATGTCCTCTTTTGTCCCTTATAATCTTCCCTTGATTTAAATTTTATTTTTTTTCTGACACTAATATAGCCACTGCCACTTTTGGGGGATTACTATTTGTGTGGAATGTCTTTTTTCAACCTTTTTTCTTTGTGTCCTTCTCTGTACAGAACCTCTTGTAAACAGTATGTAGACAGATCCTGATTTTTTTTTTCCTTTAAGATTTGTTTATTTATTTTAAAGTATGTTTGTGTGAGGTGAGCGGGGGGAGGGGCAAGGGAGAAGGAGAGATAATCTCAAGTAGACTCCCTGCTGATCACAGAGCCCCAGTGGGAGCTCAGTCTCAAGAACCTGAGATCATGACCTGAACTAAAACCAAAAGTCATGCACTCAACCGACTGCACATCCCAGGCTCCCCAAGAGATCCTGTTATTTTATCTGATCTTTCTCTGCCGTTTCATAGGAGAGTTTAATACGTTTACATTTAATGTGTTTTCTGAAGAATTAACTTCTGTCACTTATTTATTTTTTTGCATTCTATATGATTTTTTGTTCCTCAAATTCTTCACTACTCCATGTTTTTCATATTTAGTTGAGTTTTGGCTAATGTGCCATTTTGATTCACTTCTTTCTTTTTCTACATGTTTATTTAGTTATTTTCTTGGTGGTTACCCTGAGAATTACAAATAACATCTTAAACGTCCAATAACCTAATTTCAATAATTCCAACTTAATATCAAGAGTATACAATCTCCTTCTGTACATCTCCATTCCTCTCCTTTTATATTTGTCACAGATTACATTTTTATATATTGTATTCCTAATGACATAGCTTTATAATTATTGTTTTATGTATTTGCCCATTAAATCATATGGAAAAAGAGAAAAGTTACAAATCATATTGAAAGTACAATCATGGGATGCCTAGGTGGCTCTGTTGGCTAAGCATCTGCCTTCAGCTCAGGTCATGATCCCAGAGTCCTGGGATCAAGCCCCACATTGGACTCCTTTCTCAGCAGGGAGCCTGCTACTCCCTCTCCCTCTGCTGTTCCCCCTGCTTATGCGCGTGCGCTCTCTCTTTCTCTCTCTCAGTAAATAAATAAAATTTTAAAATTATTAAAATGTGGGGCATCTGGGTGACTCAGTTGGTTAAATGTCTGCCTTCGGTTCAGGTCATGATCCCAGGGTTCTGGAATCAAGGCCCACATGCTGCTGAGCAGGGATCCTCTTCTCCCTTTCCCCCTGCTGATCCCTCTGCTTGTGCTCTCTTTCTCTCTCTCAAATAAATAAAATCTTTAAAAAAAAAAAAAAGGTAAATCATCCTAGATTTATATTTACCTATATACTTATTTTCCCTGTGTTAGCTTTAATTTTTCTCATGGTTTCTATTTACTGTCTAGTATCTTTTCATTTCAGCCTGAAAGTTTCTCTTTTGCATTTCTGGTAGGCCAGTCTACTAGTAATGAACTCCATCAGCTTTTGTTTAATGGAAATGTCTTAATTGTGATTCATTCTTAAAAGGTAATCTTATTAGATACAAATTTCTTGGTTGACAGTTTTTATCCCCAGACTTTATAATTAAGCCATCCCACTGCTTTCTGACTTCCATGGTTTATGAGGAGAAATCAGCTGTTACTCTTATTAGGGACTCCTTGTCCATGACAAGAGTCTTCTCTTGATGTTTTCAAAATTGTCTTTTTCTTTCAGTTTTGACAGTTTGAGTATAATATGGCTGAATGTGGATCTGTGTGAGTTTTTCCTGCTTGGAGTATATTGAAATTCTTGAGTGTGAATATCTATATCTTTCCTCAAATTTGGTAAATTTTTTTGTTTCTTCCCCTTTCTCTGTCTCTTCTTCTGAGACTCTTATAATGTATGTGTGGCTACATTTGATGATATCCTACAGATCCCTCGGGCTCTGTTTATGTTATTACTTCCTTTTTTTTTTTTCTGTCACACTGAATACTTCCAGTTGTCTTATCTTCAGATTTGTTGATCATTTTTTCTTTCTGCTGAAATCTGCTGTTGAATTTCTGTAGTGACTTTTTCATTTTATATAATTTCTTTTATAAAAAGATTTTTTTATTTATTTGACAGAGAGAGAGAGATCACAAGTAGGCAGAGAGAGAGGGGGAATCAGGCTCCCTGCTGAGCAGAGAGCCTAATGCAGGGCTTGATCCCAGGACCCTGGGATCATGACCTGAGCTGAAGGCAGGGGCTTAACCCATGAGCCACCCAGGCGCCCCTCATTTTATAAAATTTCTGTCTCCCTATTATGCTCTTGGCTTTCTCATAGCTCATTTTGCTGATTCCCTTTAGTTCTTTGTCATGTAACACAGTTGATTTAACATTTTTTTTTTTTAAGATTTTATCTATTCATTCGACAGAGAGAGATCACAAGTAGGCAGAGAGGCAGACAGAGAGAGAGAGAGGAGGAAGCAGGCTCCCCACCAAGGAGAGAGCCCAATGCGGGGCTCGATCCCAGGACCCTGGGATCACGACCCGAGCCGAAGGCAGAGGCTTTAACCCTCTGAGCCACCCAGGCGCCCCTGATTTAACATTTTTTACTAATAATTAAAATGTCTGGGCTTCCTCGGGGATGGTTTCTGCCCATTTTTTCCCCTGCAAATAAGTTTTTCTGTTGCTTGCTCTCTATACATAGTTTGAGAACTGAACCAGGTATTTAAAGTGTCATATTGTGATATATATGGAAATTTAATTATCCCACTCCTTAGGGATTGCTGAATATTTCTTATTGAGCCCTAAAGCCAACTGTTTGTTACTCTTCCAAACTGTTTTTGCAAGGTGTGTATTCCTTGTTGTGTGTGGTTACTGAAATTTCTATTCTGTCGTCTCTGTGGTCAGCCAGTGATCTGATAAGGATTTCCTTAAATACCTGGCTCCTAAAAGAGGAAGAAAACAAAGCAACAAGCACACACCGACTCTCCAAATTCCTTAAAAGATGCTTCAGCTCATAGGACTTGAAGCTCCGATGGCCAGCACAAAAGCTCAGCAATTAAAAAACAGCAATCACCAGCCAGAGCACAGAATCCAATATTTGGATGACAGAGCCTTTATTATGTATCCTGGCTCCAGTGAGCCACACCAGAAATGCAAGAGGCTAGCTGTAGGCTACTTCTTGGAGCTTTTGGAATGGGAAATCAGGATGATGGTACCTGGTACCATGCAAAATACTGAAGTTTAACAGCCTCTTTGACTGGACACCAGAGCCCCAAATAGTTAACTTCAGATAGTTCTTAGGAGTTCAGTAGTTATTTAGGTGGATGGATGGATTCCTGGAGCTTCCTGTTCCTTGATTTTTTTGTGATACTCCTAAGTAGCTTAGGAATTGAATTGCTCTCCAGGGTAGAAGTGCTCTGCTTAACCAAGGAGATTAATATGTAAAAACTACAACCAGAACAGTGAAACCCCCTAAACCATTTCTTGGTTTAGCTCCTACATCAGCAATGCATTTATGTCCATTATTGGGGGATATGGGAGGAGTCTCCTCTGGTAAACTCAGTGTTCCAGAGAGGAAAATAGTAAATAAGGATGTTGACCTCCCCCACCACTCCCAGAAAAGGGGCTTGAATTTTCTTCCATTGCTGGATTTTCCAATTGTTGGTTCTTTGTTATGATAAAGCTGAGAGCTTTACCTGTAATTTTTAAGTCTGTAATATATAGCACCCTTATGTTTAATTATACAAATAATGTTAACCATCAAGAAAAAAGTAAAATTGGAAAAAGACACAATAAAAACAAAAATTTCATTTGTATATTCTAAAAATACTCAAATGGGTATATTGGACTATGAATGTATTTATGAAAAGATACTGTATTTTAGTAAATTATACTCAATGTGCATTATAGTCAGTAGTGAAGCAAATCAGCCCACATGTCTCAATGGCTTCAAACAGCAATCATTTTTATTTTTTGCTCATATATCTGTCATTCACCTGGGGGTTAGATGGTATATTGACCTTCTGACTTCAAATTGTATGTTAGGTCCATGTCTGTTCCATATGTCTCTCATTCATCTTGAGCAAATAGACTGACCAGGGCATGTTCTTTTTTTGGTGATGGCAGAGGTGCAGGAGGGCAAGCCAATTTCCCGAGCACGTTTTAGACTCTACTTGCATCACATCTACTAACATCTCCTTTTGGCCAAAACTCATGAGGCAGAGCCCACAGTTATGGAGTGAGAGAGATACCCTACCTCTAATGGGAAGACTTGCAGAGTCACAGGGCAAAGATTATAGTTTGTGGTAGAATTTGAGTATGTAAGAAGGCCTAGGGCTCCAGTCTTCAAAAAAAACTCAGTGATCCTGTATATTATTCAGGCTTTAGATCCCAATGAAAGCCTTTCATGCTTTGAGAAAGTTCTATAGGAATTTTAATCATTGATTTATTAAATTTACTTTTCTTGAATTGAAATATATATGAAATAAAGACTGTAGCACTTTTAATTTTATGAGTAACCCATAAGCTACATTATATTGTCATAATTTTTATCCTAAATATTCCTTTATTTGAATACTTTTACTACATTGACATAGAAGATATTCAGTAATGTTGATTGGTTGGTACTGTTCCAGTCTCAGTTTATGACTTTAGGGTATTATTTGGCAGAAAAGATTAGGAAGAAAGGGAGAAAAGGAAATGAACATTAATTAGATGCCTCCTGTATGCCAGGTATTAAAAGACGTCATATCTGTGTCTCATTTTGTCTTTAGATATCCTCCCTCTGTGTTTTTTTTTTTTTTTTTTCATTTTCTTGATACAGGTAAAATATCTGGAATCCAGAAACATTTGTTGTTTTTATCCTTTTTGGATTTTGAGTCACTTAGAGAGCATGAGGGACAAGGGTTTTAAATCAGAAAGTCTACTCCAAAACACATGTTTTCCTGGCTCATTCGGAAACCCTACAAGGAAATGTAACTGCTGTCACATCTTGTCAAGACCTTGGGCATGTTGTCGAACCCAAGGGCTTCTTTTCCCCCTCCCCATAGAGGAACTGAGCTGAAACCTATGTCTTGGTCATTGAGCAACCTTTCAACCAGGTTTCAGGGTTTTTGTTTTGTTTTGTTTTTTTAAGATTTTATTTATTTATTTGACAGATAGAGATCACAAGTAGGCAGAGAGGCAGGCAGAGAGAGAGGGAGAAGCAGGCTCCCCACTGAGCAGGGACCTGAGCTGAAGGCAGAGGCTTGACAGGTTTCAGTTTTGTCATGTGTGAATATCAGGATTACTCAGCAAGTAGGAAGAGATAATTGGAATTGAAGGACCAGTGAGAAGCTATCTTAAATAAGGAGAGAGCCCTTTGTAATAATTGAAACTTAGCAGCTTTTTGGTGTATCTCATTCCCACCTGTAGTTGAGAAGGTAGAAGAGGACTCAAGGCCATTGCACCCCTCCAGTAAATAAATACCCCTCATCTTGAGGATTACGACTTTTAGTTTTGTTTTTCAGAAAATGCCTACTCTGTAGTTACCTTTTAGGTGTCATTGACAGTCAAAACAAGATACATGAATCGCCACTATTTTCATATTATTTTATGTAATTACTAATGAGTACTGTATGGTGACTAATGTAACTGAACAAACAAACAGATTAGCGCCCTTATAGAAGAGGCCCCAAAGAGCCCCTTCATCCCTTCTGCCACGTGAAGACATGGAGAAAAGACAGCCGTTGGGAAGAAGGCTCCAACCCAGATACTGAATCTGCCAGTGCCTTGATTTTGGGCTTCCCAGCCTCCAGAATTGTGAGAAATAAATCTCTGTTGTTCATTAGCCACCAAGTCTACGACATTGGTTTAGCAGCCTGAATGGACTAAGGTACTGTGGAAGGCAGGCCAGAATGATAAAGAAGGCACTGACTCAAAATCTACTCGTAATTCCTGTACCTGAGCCACCCAGGCACCCAAGTAAATAAATTTTAAAGAAATAGAGTATCTTGGTGGCTCAGTCCGTTAGGCACCTGCCCTCGGCTTAGGTCATGAGCCCAGGGTCCTGGGATCAAGTCACATGTCCTGCTCCCTGCTCAGCAGGGAGCCTGCTTCTCCCTCTCCCTCTACCCCTGCTGTAGTGCATGGTCTCTCTCTCTCTGTCTGTCAAATAGATAAATAAAATCTTTAATATATATGTAGAGAGAGAGAAAGAGAGAGATACTAAAAAAAAATTTTAAAATAAAAGAGTGAAATGGGTACCAAGAACAAAAGCCTAAGAATTGCTGCTCTAGAAAAATGTTCTAAGAAAGTGAAGTACATATGAGGACAGAGAAATTGAAATTGCATGTTTTTGAAAGTTCTTTCAGTGGTCTGCACTTGGTTGACAAAGAAGCAATATCTTTGGTTTTTATTGTTCTTAATCAGATATCAAAAATATTCATTTGAACTTAGTCTTTCACAAATCATTTATAAGTCAGACATTTATTTGTATAATATTGGTAGTATTTACTCAGGTTAACATGATAATGTGATCACTTACTTGAGAATTAATAGATCTTTATAAGCTCTGTCCAAAGCCTTTTAGAAGTATGACAAATATGAATTAGTTGACTACTTAATTGCCTGATGTCTTCCTTTTTAATTGAACTCTTAATGGAGTCTGTGTATTTACTTTACTAATGAGAATTTGGTAAATTTCTCATGTCGGATGACCTCTGGACTGTTTACAAGCTAGGAGTAGATGATGAATGCAGTTCTATTCTTAGGTCAACTTTAAAGGGTTTGAGGATAAATACTAAAGCTAAAAATATCTGAATGTATGTTTTTCTTTAATACCTCTGTAGGATGACGTAGCTTTGCCAAAGACTTAGAAGCTAAGCAGAAAATGAGCTTAACATCCTGGTTTTTGGTGAGCAGTGGAGGCACTCGCCACAGGCTGCCACGAGAAATGATTTTCGTTGGAAGAGATGACTGTGAGCTGATGTTGCAGGTAATTACATAAAACTTCTAGATGTCTCTATTCAAAACCTGGAACTGGTAGAAAATATTCTTCTGCTCCTTTGGAGAACAACACTACATAGAGTTGAACTTTCTAGCTCTCTGTCTTTTAACTGTAGTTACCAGTTTAATTAATTTTCTCCCTCTTGAATCATCTAAAAATAAGTTCTAAGTCTTGGGGAATAAATTTTGAAAAATGAGAGTTCAGAGTAGAGAAGTTTATTTTTAAGTAAGGTGTTTCACATTATATGCTTTAAAAATAAGACTTGTAAATAATTCATAAAATTAGCATAGCATGAAGTACAACTGAATTTTAATCATGGATGCTTCAGTGATACCAAAATTAGTTTCTCTGCTTCTTTTCGAGATGTTCATTATGATACCTTTCAGTAGTTTAAGCATAATTAAATATTGATGGTATTTACTGCATTATGTATAAAGGAGTTACTTTAAGCTGTGTTTGTGTAAGATAATTAGAAGTAAAATGGATCTCCAGTTTTTTGAGAATTTAGTTATTTTAACAGGTCCCTTGCAGTTTAGAAGAAAGTTTTTGTCCCCTTACTCTTCCTCCTTTTTTTGTTGTTAAGAATGATAAATACTTAAGAGTAGAAATGTTTATTCTGTTAGCCCAGTGGTTCTTAACTGGGGCAAGTCCTGTCTCCCCCTGCCTGAAGGGCATTTGGCAATCTGATTATTAGAAGCGGTGGGAGGTTGGAGGTGGTCACTGTGGACATTTGGTAGGTAGAAGCCAAGAGGCCAAGTGTGCTGCTAAGCATACTACACTGTACAGTGTATTTCTCCCCCCACCCTAAACACACAGAACATGGAAGTGTCTGGCCCTAGATATCTATAGTACTGAGATTGAGAAACCCTGCATTATCCCTAGAAAACTCAAATTTGCATCTGTCTGTTATACATGTTTACTATAAAATTAGATAACTTATTTTACAGTTCTGGGGCAATGAAAGTAAAGCCACTCCACAGCTGTGTGAGTATAGAATATGAATGTAGTAGGTATAGTATATAAGTATGTTGCATATACAATGACACCTTAGTTCAACAAATTCAGTATGAGAAATGGAATAGTACAGAGATTATCTGTGGTTCTCAGTAAGATGGGAGTGTTGAGAGTGGCAACTGAGAAAAAGGCAGTGGTTTGGTTTGGCTAACAGCTTCTTGGAACTGGACCCTCTCTTAGGCACAGATAGTGGGAGCTCATTTATCAGAGAGTGGAAGAGGGGCTTTCTATGTAGGATTTGTATCAACCAGCCAACAACTGTGGGAATGGGTTTTGTGGGTCTTGCAGGATCAGTCTCTTAAGAGGCATGACTGATACAGTGTCTGTTCCTGGACCGTGTGTGACAAATGGAAGTTGTCTGATAGTTTGTCAGGTAGAAGGAGGAAGCTGCGAGTCTAGGCAGACCAAAGTGAGTTCCAGTTCACAGGACACAGTACCAGAGAGGAAGGAGGTACACAGAGAAGGAACTTCACAGAGTAATTCTCCAGTATGCCGCTGAGTACTACTGATCTTTACATACATAATGGAGAAACTAACCATAAAGTGGGGGAGAAGCACTAAAAGGAATTAGAGTTGACAGTGCTGGGCAATAACATGGTCAGGAATGGTGCCTGTCTTGATAGCCAGATTGGTAAATGTCATGATTCACAAGGCATTGGTGTCTACCCCCTCAATAGTGGGGAATAACTTACCATAGACTGAGTTCTACCCTCATCTAAATCTGAAAAGCTGGACCCAAAAGGGTCATACTCTTTTCAAGTAACTTAACTATACCCCATAAGAAAGTCCCAAGAAATGTGTAGGAATACAGAAATATCCATAGTAAAAGATGTTTTGTTTCTAAAGAGTTTGGCTAAGTTTGGCACAGTCTGGCAAAATTAAAAAATGGTAAAACAATCTTGAAAAAGCTTTCAAAACTTACTACAAAGCTAGTGATGCTGGCTTACATAAAAGTAGACATATGGACAAGTGAATATGGAATAGAATAGAGAGTCTGGAAATAAACCCCTCTATATGTGTGGCTATTGTGATTTGAATTGTTTCCCCCCAAAAAAGATATATTGAAGTCCTAATCTTCCATACCTGTGGATGTGACCTTATTTGGAAATAAAGTCTTTGAGAATGTAGTCAAGTTAAGAAAAAGTCATTAAGATGGACTCTAAACTAATATGACTTGAGGTCCTCATAAGGAAAGGAAAAGACAGAGGGAGAACAGCTATGTAAAGACAGAAGCAGAGATTACAGTTAGGCTACCAGAAACCCAGAACACCTGAGTCCACCAGAAGCCAGAAAAGGCAAGGAAAGAAGAGATCCTCTCCTAGAAGCATTGGAGGAAATATGACCCAACCAACACCTTGATTTTGGATTTTTAGAGTCTAGACTACAAGAAGGTAAACTTGCGTTGTTTTAAGCCGCCTCTGTGACACTTTGTTATGGCACCCACAAACTATTACAGAGACAGGCTGAGGATTTAGAAGGGTGTTAAGTTCATTCAGCGGAGGAAAGAGTAATTTCTTCGGCAGATGAGGCTTAGGACAGCGGGATTTCCACTATAAAAGAGTGAAGTTGGACCCCTGCCACACATCAAATATAAAATTTAACCAGAATAGATCAATGACCTAAATTTAAGAGCTACAGCCATAAAACTCTTAGAAGAAAACATAGGGATGAGTCATCATCACCTTGGATTTGGCAATGGATTCTTAGATATGACACCAATAGCACCGGCCACAAAAGAAAAAGTAGATAAATGAGACTTCATTAAAATTAAAAACTTGTGTCTCAAAGGACACTACCAAGAGAGTGAAGAGTGGGAGAAAATATTTGCAAAATTACATATATCTTTTAAAGGTGTAATATCCAGAGTATATGAAGAATTCCTACAACTCAACAACAAAAAGATAAGCAGCCCACTTAAAAAATGGGCTAGAGACTTGACTAGACATTTCTCCAAAGAAGATCTAAAAATGCCCAGTAAGCATGAAAAGAAGATGCTCGACATCATTTGTCGTTAAGAAATGCCAGTCAAAACCACAACGAGATAGCACTTCCCATCTACTAAGATGGCTGTAATTTTTTTAAAACAGGAAAATAAATGTCAGTGAACATGTAGAGAAATTGAAATTCTTATATGTTGCTGGTGGGATTGTAGAATGGTGTCACTGCTGAAGAAAATAGCTTTTAGTGGTTCCTCAAAAAGCTGAACATAGAATTACCATATGACCAGCAGTTCCACTTTTAGACCCACAGTTATTGTGCGCAGGGTCTTAAACAGATGCTTATGTGTCAGTGTGGATTATAGCCTTTGTTATTTGCAACAGCCAAAAGGTGAAAACAGCCCAAGCTTCCAGTCAGAAGTGAATGGATAAACTAAATGCAGTGTGTACATGTAATGGATTATTATGCAGTTATATAAAGGAATGAAGTTCTCATACATGCTGCAGCAGAAATGAACTTGGAAAACAGTATGCTATGTGAAATAAACCAGACACAAAGGACAAATACTACATGATTTCATCTCTTTGAAAACAGCTAGAATAGCTAAATTCATACACATAAAGAGGGTTAGCAGTAACCGGTGCCTGGGGAAAAGAGGTTTGGGCAGTTACTGCCTAAGAGTTACAGAATATCTGTTTGAGGTAATAAAAAAAATTTTTAGAAATAGATGGTGGTGTACAACATTGTGAACTTAACTAATAGCCCTGAATTGTATACTTACAAATGTTTAAAATGGCAGATATTATGTTATGCATATATGATATATTTATCACCACAATGAAAAAAAGGAAATCAATGGCAATAGAATTTAAACTACCTTTGAATTGATTCAGCTGATTCATATTGCCTTTATAACAAACTTAAAGCAAAAATTAGTATTATTTTAATGAGCAGAAATAATTTAATTGATTTGTCGATATTAAAGTGCTGTCAAAAGTTAAAATAATATTTTTATTTTAATTTCATAAATGTTTATGATATGGGTATCCTAGGTATAACTTTTTATTTATGCTTTATTTCCTAATTTTTAAATGGATTGTAAAGGAGATAAGGGAACTCTGTGATCAGGCAAGGAAAAAAGCAGTTTTGACCTGTTCCTCAGTCTCTACCCTTAAAGATACTTCTGCCCTTTATCTGATCAGCATTTTGTTTTTAGCCCTGTCCTAGACACAGTGGATTCTCCGAGAGAGAGGTCCACGAATAGATTGGCCTGCTGGTCATGTGGAATCTGAATCAGTGCTACAAATTAGTAGTACTCTCATAGCACTGAAGGGCATCTTGTATATCGAAGTAAGAATAAATATTTGCAAATTGTATTTAGTTTTTAAGTGGTTTAATATTAATTTAATCCTTCTTAGTATTGTAGTAGAATTAATGGATTTTTAAAACTTACTTTTTTGGTATCATTTCTGAAAAATGAACTAAGCTTATATATGGATTATAGTGTTGGAAGCGTGAAGAGTTTTGTGTTTACAAATGCAAAATGTATTTGTTTTGAAAGATTAGTGCTCTAGAGTTGATGAAATTGTGTTTTCCTTTTAAAGGCTTTACACAGCATCAGTGGTTCTGCATTGTTAGGTCAGTCAGTGTGATGATTAAAATTGTTTGAAGTGCCAGTAGCTAATATTTGATTGCTTTTTAATGAGTAAATAAAAGAAGATCTTTAAAAATTTGGTTGATCTAAGTCTACATTTATGGCTTAAAACCCTCTATTTTTAATGTACAGGAAACCATTGTTAGGTTTCAAAATCTCTGCCTATGAATAATTTTAAGTAGTTTCTTACCTGTAAAGATTTCAGGTACAAATAGATTTGCTGATCTGTGGTGATCATATGGCTTAAACCCAAAGCAAAAGGGAAATAAATGATCCATAAGGTTATACAGCCTGTTTGATTACACTTAAAAATTCTTTGTTATGTCATGACAGAAAATAAAGTTTTTGAGTTTTATGGTTTTTGTTATTTCATCTCATTCCAAACAAGGTAGTCTAAAGAATGTGATCATCTTCACATCTAAAGAATGTGAAGAAAATGTGCCTGGATATTAAAGAGTAGATGATTAAATAAAGGATTCTGGAATTAGTTCTCGTACTTATCCTGGAAGCCTCCAGCAAATTGTGTAGACTTGCTATGCCTGTTTGTCTTGCTGTACAAAGATGACTGTGCTGTGTTTCATAAAGGCATACTATGCAAAATAAATCTTAGCCATGAATGAAAGCTATAAAGTATAATTATTAGGTGGGAATTACATTTTGTCTGGAGTAACTCACATTAATATTACTATTAAAAGTACCTTGCACTTAAATAGTACTTTCTGTTTCTCAGTGTTCACTTACATCATTTTAGTTGTTCCTCTCAACAGTCTCCTGAGAGGTCATCCCTGTTTTACAGACAGTAAAATTAAGATTCAGGACTTAGTCACAGGGCCAGTATCACATAACCATTAAGTCATGGCGGCTGGTATCAGAGTCTTGGTAATACTGGCTCAAAATCACACGATCTTTCTCTTCCACCACTAAGCTGCTACTGCACGTATGTGACCTAAAACTGGTTTGCTCACCTACTTCTCCTGCTAGTAAACATGTTCAAACTTTTGTTGCAGTCTGTGGGATACTACCAAACACAAACGGAGTTGCATTTTGAAAAGTTTGCTAATAATTGCACTCAATAATTGAATTTTGCTGTGTTTTAAGAAATACCATCTACTAACTGAAACGTGTTTTTTTTTCCCTCTTGGTGCATAAGACAGACTGTAACAATTATATTTTACTTAAAATTTTAATGTTTTAACTTTCACAGTGGTGTAAGAACAGCCCCCAGGAGGATAATGGAATGTGTTTTGAATATTATAGGTAACTTATTTTCATCTGTCTTTCGGAGACACACAGCAAAGATAAGTCACTCTGTATTAATTACCCTGATTGTAGAAATGCAGTTGAGCTTTTAAAGAGTCAGCCACAGGGTCTTTAAAAAAGATTTTAAAACTGTGATGACACACAATGGCAGTCTTTTTTTTTTCTCTTTAGGTTTTTTTTTTTTTTTTTAGCCTATGTGTCCATGTATGTCTGTGTTTTAGTAGGAAAAAGAAGTAATACAAGAGGTAATAATAATGTTAAAAAATACCATTTCATACCCAAAGCATATGTTAAAAAATACCATTTCATACCCAAAGCATATGTGATATGTAGCAGGTAGTCATTTGTACCATATCATGGGTTAGTTTTAGTTAAAATTAGCTTTTCACTGCGCCTGGCCTAGAATTGTTTTTTATGTTTTGACTTATTTGACATCAGGCTTTCCATTGTTTGTTTTTCTGTAGAAAAGGAAGTATTTCTTAAATATAGCAGTGTTACTGCTTCATTTTAATACTCTTTCCAGAATTTTCTGGTTTTATAATTGTCTTATTTGAGATCCAAAATTTTTTTTGTTTTGTTTTGGTTCTGTTGTTTTAAGCCACTCAGTTTGTAGGTTTCTTAAAATCTGGTCTGAACTTTGTAAGTTGAGTACTTCGGTTAGACTAAAGAGCATGTATTTCCTTTCCAACAAACCTATGCTAAGCATCTACAGTGCACTTGGCCCCATGATGGCTACCAAGGGATCAATGTGTGTACAGGTAGGGTCTCCCTGTCCTTGACAGCTTATTGCTAGTAACAGGAGATACGCATGTAAACCAGTCCAGACACTACGGCACGGAACCGTGATGTGTCTGATGTGGGCTGCACAGCAGACAGATTGATCAGTCCTACCTGCAAGGAAATGTGGAGATGAAAAATCTGGGAAGACTTCATGGAGGAGATGGCTTGAGCTGAATAATCTTGAAAGATGAGTAAATGGTTTCTGGAAGGTTTTGAGTGTGATTGAGTGCATGGTATTAAAGATAGCATGGCATTCAGTGTCCCTTGTGATTTATAAATAAAATAGTCCCTTGTGATTTATATATAGGAGATGAAGGCAAACTTTTTGAGAGATTAAGATTGGGATTTTAGAAGAGAACCCATCTTGGAAGGCCTTGTGTGCTAGATGAAAGACTATATATTTTGTCTTAGCCAGTAAGTACCCTGAGGAGTTTTTACACAGGGGAATATTACCCTTTTATTTTATTTTTTAAGATTTTATTTCTTTATTTGACAGAGATCACAAGTAGGCAGAGAGGCAGACAGAGAAAGAGGGAGAAGCAGGCTCCCTGCTGAGCAGAGAGCCCGATGCGGGGCTCGATCCCAGGACCCTGGGACCATGAACTGAGCCGAAGGCAGAGGCCTCAACCCACTGAGCCACCCAGGTGCCCCGGAATATTGCCTTTTTTAAGTGCTTCCCATGCCTTATGTCATTTTATCCTCACAGACAAACCTGTGAGATATGGTCTGTCTTTTTTATAGATGATTAAGCAAATACTAGTCTTTTTACCAAGGCCACACAGTTGCCATATGTCTCGACCAGTTCTTTTGGACTCTAGTACCTGCCCTTTAAACTGTTAACTGTATTGCTGCTCAGAAATTGGAGGTCGGGATCGGTGTAAGCAGTTAGGGGGTGATAACAGTCTAGAAAGTGAGGCACGGTTCTAAAGAAGAAAGAAACCTTTGAAATGAAAAGAAGACTATGAGAGGGACTGAAGAGTTAGGGTGCGCTTTCTAGTTACATAATGAGGGATGGGAGAGAAAGAGCCTCAGACCTAGCCTTTTGGGCATAGGAGTGAATGAGAGTTTCAGGAGGTGTACTTTTGGGGGGAATAAGGTAGTGAGTTTGAGGTTCTGAAGGGACATCCGGTTTGAGATATTTAGTAGAAACCAGGAAGTTGTGAATATATGAAATATAAGAGTAAATTATTATAAACAAGTGAGAGAACTGGAGGAACAGGAGAATGTCGTCCCGGAGAAAAATACCACAGCTGAGATTCCAGGCGAGAAGTCCGTTTCACATAAGATCTAGCAGTGGGAGCGGTTTGCCAAGACAAGAGTATGGAGTTTGGTTGTGGACGTTGGGAAGGCTAGATTTTTGTATGGGTTGTCTACATAGATTTTTAAAGATTGTATTTATTTATTTGAAAGAGAGAGGGTGTGTGAGTGGAGGGAGGGGCAGAGGGAGACAGTCTTCAAGCAGACTCCCTGCTGAGCACAGACCAGTACCCCCCAATGCAGGGCTTGATCATCACCCTGAGATCATGACCTGAGCCGAAACCAAGAACCAGAGCTTCAGCCAGCTGAGCCACCCAGGTGCCCCTCAACATAGATGTTTAAAATGAATCCTGGTGAAGTAAATTGAATGAGAAGGAAGACTATAAACCATTCCTCCAAAAACTGCGGTCAAAAAGTTAGAATGAGGGCCGCCTGGCTGGTCCAGTTGGTAGAGCATGTGACTTTGATTTTGGGGCATGTGTTCAAGGTCCACGTTGGAGGTAGAGTTCACTCAAAAAAAGGGGGAAAAAAGTTAAAATGACCATAGATGATTGCGGCAATCTAGGAAGGGGGTGTGTGTGTGTACAGAAATACATAGTATGTATATATATATTTATTTGTACTTGTATAAATACTTGTATACTTGTATCCACCTATAGATGGATAACCAGAACTTCAAAACAGTGAAGGGCTTTTCCTTGAAGGGGGATAGTAATGGCCCAAAAGCCATAATAGTAAACTGCACGAATTCATTCTGTATCTCTGAACTCAGCAGAATGTCGGATTTAGGAGGATGGCATCCACTTTAAAGGAATGCAGTAGAAATAGTGCTCTCAGGGGGAAAGCCAGATTTCAGTTAAAGGAAGGAAGTAGGAGGTAACCATCTGTGAGAGCTTGAGAATGAAGAGTTTCAGGTGAGGTGGATTCTCTAGAGTGCAGTGCAGGGCCTCGGGAAGAGTCTTTCTAGAAAGTAAAAATCACAAGGAAGGGTGTTCTTTCCACTCTTCTGGGTGTTTTCTGTAAGGAGCCAGTGACTAGAGAGTCTGCATTTTAAAAAATTTATATATAATTGACTTACAACATTATATTAGTTTCAAGTGGACAACAGTGGTTGACTCTTTGTATATTTGAAAAGTGATCACCAGAATAAGTGCAGTTAATATCTGTTCCCGTACAGAGACACAGAAAAAAAATTTTTTTTTCTTGTGATGAGGAAGGACTTCAGGAGTCTTGCATTCTTACTGGAGGCTTAAAGTGACAAGAATAAGAGAACTGGTAAAATATGACAATCTTCATAGTTTACACCCGATTGGCTAAGGTTTTCCCATTAGAACCAGAAACTTGATAAATTTAGCAGCCTTTGTCAGGGTTTAAATTATATGTTTGAGAAATTATTAGATTTGCATTGAAATGTCCAAATGGGTTGTGAAAATTAAGTTGTAATATACCTTCTCCTGGAAGTGTAATCTAGAGAAAATGTGAATCTGCTATCTGGAAATGGAAATGGATTAATCAATACTTACATGGTTAGATGTAAGTAGTGAATCTTCCTTATTCCTTTAGTTTTTCTTGACTACTCTCTAGATGTTTTATGCTCTATAATCTTGGTTTTCTGCTGAGTTTCTCTGATGGGTGCTGAAACATACCACCACCTTGAAAACAGCAGTTAACTAAATGCAGAAATTTTTATTTGCTTTCTTTCATTGGCTGTTAAAGAGTTACACAAACTGTGTAACTGATGATCGCTCTTGCCCTGAGTTCATAAGCCTGGTCTTCTCAGAACGTTATTACTCTCTTTATTTCAAAACAAACAGGGGCGCCTGGTGGCTTAGTCAGTTAACCCTGAGATCAGCCCCACATTGGGCTCCGTGCTTAGCCCAGAATCTGATTGAAGATTCTCTCTGTCCCCAGCCCTGCTCAACGCATGTGCATGTGTGCTCTCTCTCAAATAAATAAATAAACCATAAACAAACAAACAAAATGCTTTCTCTGACCCCAGATAGCATCCTCACTCCTCCACTCCCAGCCCCCAGACTTGGAGTGGCGTCTGAACTCAGTGGACTCTGCTGTCTTCTGGTGTCTTAGGTTTGCTCTACGTTCCACGGGAGGTGTTCTTGTACTTAGCTACCCCCATACACAATTTGAGGGCAAGGTGTATATCAGGTCCAGGATTTTCCGGGTTCTAACAAGTTGTTCACTTAGTTAAGTGGCCTCTCCTGACTGTTTCCTCCTTGAACCCTCCTTTTCTCATCGCTGGTGTGTGCTGACCATTCCCTCGAAAGCTGCGGTTCCCTGGCTCCAGAAGCAGCCACTTGGCCTGTTTTCCAAAGCTAACAGTAACTCCTTTTCCTGTGTGATTTTTCTTTTCTCAGCTTTCACTTAGATTTCCCCCCTTGAATTTCAGGTCACCATTCTAAGGACTTGAGCTCCTGCTCTGTTTTTTTTTTTGTTTTTTTTTTTTTTAAGATTTTATTTATTTATTTGACAGAGAGAGATCACAAGTAGGCAGAGAGGCAGGCAGAGAGAGAGGAAGGGAAGCAGGCTCCCTGCTGAGCAGCGAGCCTGACGCGGGACTCGATCCCAGGACCCTGGGATCATGACCCGAGCCGAAGGCAGCAGCTTAACCCACTGAGCCACCCAGGCGCCCCATCTGTTTCTTTTTTTCACAGATTATTTATGACGATTCGTTCAAGGTCATTAAGAGCCTACGTGGACCTGCAGTCTCACTTGTCTTAGAGCAGGCAGAGATTTTTATTCCACAGACTAATTAAATACACAGGAAGGAGGAATTGTTTTCCTGATGGTGCTACATGTGCTTCTTTTGTCACCAGAATAACTGAATTCTGTACTTCATTAAACAGAACAATAACTTAAAACATGACGATAGAAACTGGCATGAAGTTTAAGTAACTTCTAGATTGAATGCAGATGTTTCATAGTGGTTACCGTTGCAGTGGGTTTCTCAGGTGAGCTGCAGAGAAGTGGCAGTAATCCTACAACACAGAAAGGTGCTCTTCAGTCTGTTCTAGGGAACTTGAGGTTTCAGAGAAAACCAACCCAAAAGCAACTTTTAAAACTTTGTGTTGCAAAGATCGTATGTATGATGAATGTGTAGGTGTTTTTGGAAGATCGTTTGAAGTCACACACTGTTTGTTCCTAATGTTAGACAGACGACCCCAACTTTTTCAATATGCAGTTGAAGCTAACAGAGGAAGGAGCTTTTCATTTCAGTGATATTTATTTGGAAAGGATCATTTCAACTAGGATTTACATTGGTATTATTTTACTAGTTGCTGACCGCGTTCTGTTGATGGGGCTAGGATCAGGCTGTGTTCACTGTTGTCTGTAGCTGAAAGTATCAGACGTTAACATTTCCTCTAGTGTCCTTGTTTTCGTCTCTCCAGTGGTTTCTGAGTTTCCTTAGAGATCCTTTATTAAATAATCTGAGTTTAGCAGTGTTTCCCATTGTAATCTCCCCTATGAATGTAATGGTAAGATTGGGAGGGAGAGGAAGCGTACTATATGCTTAGACTAGTCCTCAGACTTTTTGTGGGGTCATGACCTTCACAGGCACATCTCAGCTCTTTTTTGTCCCCTTAGATAGAGGCAGGAAGGCTAGAGGATGCTGAAGTTCAGTCTTTCCATTCTTGTATGTCAGTTAGGCTCTGGTAAATCCCACATTGGTGGTAAAAGAGTCTTCCTTGAGGACAGGCCCTTGGAGACCACAGAATGTTCTGGGTCTATTTCAGAATGGTTACTTTGACCCTCACACTAAGGTGACACAAGAAGACTTTCTCCAGTCTTCACCCTGACATTCTTGTGGGGCTTCTGGAGGTGAAACTCAGAAAACTCCTCGGAGAGTGGTGTCCCCCAAGGCTGTGCCCCTAGGAGCTTTTATCTTGCGAGTGAGTTGGCATTCATGTCTCACAGGAACTCACGTTACCCTTGGGTTTTCCTGCCTTGCTGGCTGCAGCCATGGTCTCCGTTTTCAGGAAGCGGTGGTTCTCTGTGTTCACCTCTCTCCCCACTTTTCAGGAAGCGAATTGACCTTATGACCTCAGTGCTCTGAGAAAACTAAAATTAGTTTTTGATTTTCCATTGGCGTGTCTTTTTTCTTTGTAAGGATGGGACTGATGACTTGCACGCTCTTTTCATGTTGGACTGGAAACTGGAAGTCACGTCTCTCCCCATTTGGGATACTTTCTTTGCTTTTCATTTACCCAGGTTCCCGTAGTAGCCCTCAGTGTTACTGAGTTCAGATCTAGTGTGGTTCTCAGACTGTTTCTTCTTGTCACTATGTGGATATTTTCTTTCAATGAAAGTGCTTCTGTCTCCAGACAACTCCCCAAGCTCCAGAGTGCGCAGGCATGTGTGCGTGCTGCATACTTGAAGAGAGACTGAAAACTGATTTTCAATAATCACTTTGCTATTCTAATTCCTTTTTTTGACTTTCTATCTCTGTCCCTCTTAGAACTTCCCCTTGAATTCTAGTTTTAGGACCCATGTTTTAAGTGAGGATAATTTTGTTCAAGAACGTATCACATTGTGTTCCTTTTTTCTAAGTCTTTTGATTCCTTATATAATTTACACTGTAATCTTCAACATCGAAAGAAGAAAATCCTGTAGGATAGTTTTTTTTTTAACAGTAAGATACATAAAACATCATGAAATTATAATTCTCATGACTTCCATGTAACAGTTTTGAATTATAAGAAAAAATTCTCATTTGATGCATTCAGCAAAATCACCTGATTTAAATTCTTTCAAAAGTCGAATGTGTGAATTTAGTAGAAAAGAATCTTCAAATTTTGGCTGCTTTCTTCTTGGGGAGTGATGCCAAATTTGTGTTGCATAGTAACACAGTTTAAATCTTATTTAATCCACTTTCACTTTGGTATTTCTCTATAATTATCTACTGTCCTATTAATATAAAGTATCTAACCAAAAATCTTTGTGTTTATTATTTATCCTAGTATTTTCTTGTATTTCCTAACTCAGAAAAATTCCTTTCAGTCTCGTAGTGTGGATAAGCAACATGCTGTAATCAATTATGACGCCTCTACAGATGAACATTTGGTGAAAGATTTGGGCAGCCTGAATGGGGTAAGTTAAGATTTTCTTTTTGTCTTACTTAAATATTTTTTTAATATTGTAAAAAGACAGATCAGATTATATTTCCTGTTTGCGTTCTCTTCCTTTAGTTTGTATTTTACTCTTAAAGTTTTACTAGGTACATAGCACTTTGGGGACCATATGGAAGAATATGGAACTAGCCCCCATTCTCAAGAAACTGAATTGGCAGTAAATACAGGAATTCAGAAGGTTGTTGGTTGTTATTATTCATAATGGCTGGAAAAGATTTCTTTAAGGAGATGAGATGAAAGTTGACCTCACTGGATGGCTTGTATTTATATGTGGGAAAATAGTGGAAAGCCCCAGCAGTTAGGAAAAAAAAGCACTCTTGGGAGACAGAGAAGTATAGGGTAACTTAGGAAAAAAGGTGAAACCATGGTTTGATACCAGATGGTGGAGAACTTTCTATACTAGAGTAAAAAAGATGTGAAACACGTCCATTTACCTTAAAAATATGGCATGTGATTTAAACACCAGTATTCATTATTGCTTTTTTTTGTATTCCTACTTTGAAGATATTTTTGTGTTACTACAGTGACTTTTTTCATAATACTTCATTTGATTTTTCCACATTGTCAGAATATAAGGAGCCACAGAATAAGAGAATGCTAAAGTATTGAATAATTTCTTATTTTTTCTCAATTTTGTTATGGTTCTGCTAACATAACCAAATGCAACATTTTTCCATAGTTGTGCTTTGAAATTGTTAAAGTGAATTTAACAGAAACTAAATGTATCCCAACTGCTTCAAACTGCTATTGCTTTTCAAAATATACATTAAACATTATATGGAAAAACATATGCAGAAATTTGGCAATTACCGTGAAACATTTTTTTCTCATTCTGAATTGGCCTGCTACTGAAAGACTGATAGTCTTTGACATACCTTGTTTTTCTGCTAGTTTTTTCTCAAGCCTTTGTTTGTTTCTCATGGCACACAGAATTAAGTCTCAGTACTTCAGGTTTGAACTGAAATGGCTCACATTTGATACCACTCACTTTGCGGGTTCCTGCTTGGCTTGCCCTACCTCCAGGGGAACAGTAGCTCCCCTGCTGTCTCCTTCTTAAAATAATTTGTTAGATTTTCTTCAGCCTCGTAATTCTTCCATCTACCTTGTCATTTACACAAGTTGTACTTAAACCCAAATTCCACTTCTCTCTGAAGGGAAGGAACAGAGGAGAATCATTTAGGAATATTAACTTGCTGATGTTATTAACCTGATGGGCAGATTAAAGCAGAGAGGGAGGCAGCCTGGGTAGAAACCATTTTTTACCGTAGTGGGTAGAAAACCCTTGTTTGCCTTTCATTTTAACATGAGACAGGTAAGTATGCTGTTTTGATTCCCAGCTCCTGTTAGCAGAATTACTTTCTTGCTTCTCCACACCTGTAAACTTTTGTTTTAATCTCGTTTTGGGGTGCTTTATCAGCCTTGTATTATATCTACTTTTACTTACCTGTCACTGCGCTAGATCGTGAGCTCCAGAATGGTTCCTGAGCCTTTGCTTAGAGCTCTGCACAGTGCATGAACACGGTAAACCTTTTTTGAATGCAGTTTAACTTTATTTTCTATATCTAGGAATTTATAGAGAAAAATTTTAATCTACTTGCATATGTGGACTATTTTAACTAAAATGTTACATTCTGGTTTTAAGCCTAAAAATTTTCGTCTCCACCACAGTGTGGTCATAGGTGTCTTTACATTATTATCTTGGAAAATAATAAGTAAGGATTACATCATGGTGTTTTATTCTTTTAAAAGGCTGTGATCAAATATAAAAATTATTTGGTGTTGGTTACAAAAAAATCAGGTGAAATACTAACTTAGAAGTTTCCCTGGGTTGACCTTTCTCTTAATTTGATTATACTCAATAGTTCTGTGAAAGATAATAACTCCTAGAGAGCAACATTTGCGTTTTGAACTCGAAATCAAGACCTGGATTTGAATTTCAGTTTGTAATTTACCATTGGTAAATCTGGGGAAAATCACATACTCTCTGTGCAATTTAGCTTCCTTGTACGTCTTCCTTTTAGTTCCCAGAGTTGTGGGAGGATGTAATGAGTTTGTGAGTGTGAAGACTCCATGAAAAATTCAGTTACCTTGCTTTAGCTTTAAAATAATGAAATGATAATTCCTGCTCTGTAGTGTTGTTACGGAGATGACGTGTGACAGTACAAGTAAGTGTGTGCCTGGTGCGGAGCTGGAGAGCATCGCACGAATGACAACCAGCTGTGCTGTTACCACGTGACAGCCACGACATACGCCAGAACAGAATTGTGAACTCCCACCTGTCATGCGCCGTATCCATGAGCAACTATTACTCACAGCCTGTTTACTCTTAAAATTCATAAAATTCTAGAAATTTGAGCATCAGGTTAAAAGTAGTAATTTCAGAAGCGTGGTGGTTATGAGCCCAGCTTGAATTCTTACCAGTGATGCCAGTGATGTAACCGTACACAGGTTACCTAATTTTTCTGTTCCTCAGTATTCTTAAATGTTCACAGTGAAACGGTACTCCGCTCAGGCTGTTGTGAAGCTACAGTGGGTTCCTAATTGTAAATGGTTAGACAGCACATAGTCAGCCTTCAGTAAGTGGTAGTCATGGTGGCGACAGTGTTATGGTAAGAAGAGCAGTTAAAACAAATTTAGCACCCTGTGGCCTACATACTTTTCAGTGAAGCCACTGCTATATATTTTTAAAAGCATTTACCAGCTAAACCCAACTTATAAATAACTCGAGCTCTGACCACTTTCACTCCTCCCTTTTGTCCTACCCTAAAATATACTCCTAAGGGACCTAGATCTACACTTGATGTTGCTGCTCCCAGGAATGAGATTGCTCCGCCTGAGGAAGCTGGGACGGATTTTGTAGCTGACGTTGTTATCAGGGCCCATTTCCCTGCCGGCCCCTTGAAGCCTCTCTTTCTGTGAAAACCCTCATTTGCCTTCAGTTCTTCCTGCCTCCGTCCACTCGAGCACTTGCCCCTCTGAGAGCCATGATGGCCTGTGCCGTCCCACTCCCATCCCAGTCCACATGTGGCTTCTGTTGCTAGGCTGGCCCTTAGCTCGCTGTGTCCCAGCTTCTGCTGCCGCATCCCCTTTTCACGCTGGGGTTTCTGTCAGCATCAGACCAGGGTGGCCTAGAGGAGAAGCTATAGGGAAAAAGAGGTGACTTTTGTCCCTGGCAGTGTGATTGAGGGGGTCGTGCCCCTGGCCACTCACTCTGTTCGGATTTCCCAGAGCATTAAGATAATACACAGTGGTTAAATGGTTTATACAATCAGCTGTGCAGTTTAGTTGTACGTGAATTGAAGAGATGTTTATCTAGTTTGCTTTGCTTCTGTAAGTTGGTGGTTTGGAAGAGGGAGTTTGTAGAGCTGGCCTGGCTTGGACACCCGGGCTTCCTTGAGACAGAGAGAGCATGGGATTTGTAGTTGAGGGAGACCTGAATTTGAATCCCAGCATTCTGCTTCTGAACTCGGAGATCTCGTCTGTTAACTTTGTGCGTACCTGTTCCACCTGCAAGGCGGAGGTGTGAGCCAGTGCGTTGATACCAGAAACAAAACCTGTTTTCCCCATGTTCAACGTATTAAAATGCCTACTTATTTATTTATTTATTTCCTTTTGCTCTTTGAAATTTTCTTTGTTCTACAGTCAGACTGTCAGGAAACTTTTTCCCTTCAGAGATTCTCATTTGCATTTTTGTATGCTGAAGCTTTGGGTCTGGCTTCTATTTCCTAAGCTTATTTATTTATTTATTTTTTAATTCTTTTTAAAGATTTTATTTATTTATTTGACAGAGAGATCACAAGTAGGCAGAGAGGCAGGCAGAGAGAGAGAGGAGGAAGCAGGCTCCCTGCTGAGCAGAGAGCCCGATGTAGGGCTCGATCCCAGGACCCTAGGATCATGACCCGAGCCAAAGGCAGAGGCTTTAACTCACTGAGCCACCCAGGTGCCACTTCCTAAGCCTTTTTAGACCTCAGGGAATATTTCTGCCATAAATGCCAACATGTTAAAATTACGTTCCTTGATTTTTGTCAGTACCTACCTAATATATATGTCAGACACGTGGTAGGTGCTTCATTAAGAAATTTGAGCAGCCTTAAGCTTTACGTGGATCTGATTGGCCATCTTAGGCCTTTTGAGTAGAAACGGTATTTTAGGTTAAGACGTTTTTAAGTGAAAGTGGCTAAGAGCTGTGGTGGCATTCCTCTGACACAGTGAACCTAATTGCTTGTCTTCTGCATACCAGACTTCAGTGAATTAATGTTTTCTTTTATTCTTTTCTTTACTTTTCTATCATTTTCCTCAGCTCTTCTATTTTGTAATTATACTTAGAACATTTTGGGAAACTCAAGGTGTAACTTTTCAAACACTCTAAAATGTTCATTTGGGAAATGAATGTGAAATTAATTTACAAATGCCTGAAGTCTTTGAATTTTCTTTGTATTAACATTTCAGCCTTTCTGTGACAGATGTTGGAAGCTTGTGTTTTAGGATTACTCATAAATCATAGTAAGGGATTATCCCACGTTTTAGCAGTACTCCACTGTATCCATGTATCTGTGCTTGGAATTAGGATCATAACTTCTAACTTTTCTACAGATTTGCAACTGATACTCCATGACATATTACAAAGTGTCGGTTATGCATAGGAATTTGAGTATATGACCACAATAACACAATTTCCTTATATATTTTACGATATGTTACTCAGTATCTTTGAAACCTTCCTCACCATGGGGGGAGCTTTCCCGAATAGGGTATCCTGGCCATCTCAAATCCAATCAAATAGATTTAAAGAATGGAACTCAAAAAGAAAAAATAATTTTTCAAGTTTCAGCTCATTAGAGGAAAACTTGGATATTTATATAATATCTTCATTCGGGGCAATTAGTATAACAGTGTTCTGTGTTTTGTGAATCTAGCAAATTCAAAGGCTTTAACTTCTAGTGTGCCAGGAAAAATAATCATCACCATCTGTGTCTAGTTGAATCTGTAAGTCTTTTTACCAGTAATTTGCAAAAGGATAAAAGGATAATGAAAAACAATTGAAATTTTCATAAAAAAATAATCCTGACAAACTCATATTTTTATTTCTGATTTTCCTGGTTTTCAAAGGTGCATAATATACAAAACAGGTATTGTTCATCAGTTGTCCAGGGATACCTGGGGTATATATCCATTTTATAAGTGTTGGTTTCAGATTTCAATACATTTCTAGCTCTTCGAGCTTATCATTATTTCTAGTTCTTCTTGCATTGTATTATCAGAGTGCATTATTTTTAAGGCTTTGACTGCTTAAAATTTTATTTAGAAGATAGCTGTCTTCCATAATATGTTTGCTATCTTGGAAAACATTTCTTAGTTTTAGATTTATTAACAGAAGACTAGTAATTTTATTTCTTTCTACATCATCCTCCCTTCTAGATAGCTTTGTAGAGAAACCTGCCTTGGTTATTCATCCACTTAGAAACTAAATCAAGTAAGTGTTGGAAAACAAACATCAAAAAATGAAAGAAAAATACCCTCTTTCCTTTTTGTCCTTGAAAACAGCCTTCTCTCACCACTTCTTGCATTAGAGAACATTTATCCAGGATTATGTTTATCTGAAGACTCGTGGTCTGATATTTTGCTACATTATTACCAATTTTATTACAGTTACATAGTCTAGAGCTCTACTGTCTCTTTGTGTTCAGCTTAAAATTGTGGAATATCTTCCCGTTTTCTTTTCTTTGCCTTTATGGATGTTAAGCAAGAAATTCTGAATCCTCAGTGGTGCTCTTTAATAGCTTGTAAAAGAGAAGGACAAAGATAGTGTCTCCAGATGTGTCACATCTTGCTGGAGAGACGGTGCTGTGTTGTGGGCAACGCAGTAAGGACAGTGAAGGTCGCAGCTGCAGTGACCGTGTACTGCGTCATCCTTCTAGTCCTGTGCTTCCCCCTGCAGCGGCTGCGAGTCAGTGATGCACACAAAGTGACCAGTCAGAAAGACAGAAAAAAGAACAGGAAATATTTTGTTGGTTTTTAGATTATTTGTTGAAATGGCGCTATTTTGGATATATGGTTGGGGTTAAAATATAGTGTTAAAATTAATTTCACCCTTTCTATTTATCTTTTTAATGTGCCTAGTAGAAAACTTGAGTATATGTGTCACTTATTTCTGTTGGATAGCAGTGTTCTAGGCAATGCCATTCTCCTGTTTTCTTATTATTTTGGTCATTTTTGACATTTTGACAGTTAGAAATCACTGATGAGTAGTGATAAAATGATGATGGGTTGATGAAATAGCAGAATGTTTCAAGAAACAGGAAAAATAAGGTCAGCGAGATCCCATAATATTCTTAGAGTCGTGGAAAGGTCTCAAGGACTCATCTGGCAATTGTAAAATAGAAAATACGAGTTTTATACATTTTTTTGAAGTAAATTCTCTTTTTGTTCTTTGGGAGAAGAAAAATGTAATGAATGTAATGAAATATCAAACATCATGGTTAAAATTGTCCAAAAAAGCTAAAATTGAGTTTAGTGAACCCTGATGATATATCAAGAGTTAAGTATTTCCCTTTACAATTTGGCAGCTTCAAATTAGGAGCTTTTCTTAGCATCATTTTTAGGTGCCTAACTTTGTCTTGGCGGCGCACGGTAGGCTGAGGCGCTGTAGCCTGGTTTTTTGGGTGTTACAATATTGACGAAGGGTGTGGTAAGAAATCACTTATCAGCCTAGAAGATGCGTTGGCACATCTTATGCTACACAAGCCGTGTTAGCCACCATATTGCATGTGTTTTTAAGTATAAGGTTTGAGTATTTGTTTTGCCCGAAATGTAACAACAATTAATAACTCCATATATAACCTGACACCTTTTTCTCTCTTTGTAGACTTTTGTGAATGATGTAAGAATTCCGGAACAGACTTATATCACCCTGAAACTTGAAGATAAGCTGAGATTTGGATATGATATCCTTATATGATTTTGTACATTCATCAGATTTATTCAAAAATCTTTTCTGGTGTAAATTAACATTTCTTGAGATGAAGAATTTGCAGTGGAGGCATGCTTGAAGTCTCTTTGGCCTCCCATACTAAAATACATGTTTAAAAATGTTATGTATTTATATATATTTGGAGAAGGTCAGTATTTTGGCCTGTTCCTAAAAGTAATCCTAGAAAAATTGATGGACTCTGCTTTTCCCCACTCTCTATATATAGTTTGAGCAGAGGTTTCCCTGTAGTGGTATTATATATGCAACTTGGGTGTGGGAGAATGTAACAAGGAGACGACAGAGGAGTGTTTAATATTAGCTCAGCTCAGGGATTTTTTGTTGTTGTTGTTTGGATGATTATGGCACAGATCAGCCACCTGGGAGGAGTGTAAGAATTTATCCCTTTTTTCCCATTCATACTTTTACTCTATTTTATGAATTCTGTCTCTGTTGACTCTTTAATTCAGATTTTCCAGTATTCTATATCTCCTGAGACTTGCGCTCCCTGGCTAAGTTAATTATGCAATTAGCGTATAGTTAAGATTCTTTTGTTTTTAAAAATACGATTCTAAGGGGCATCTGGCTTGCTCAGTCAGAGCATATGACTCTTGATTTTGGAGTTGTGAGTTTGAGCCTCAGGTTGGGTGTAGAGATTACTTAAAAATAAAAATGTTTAAGTAAATAAAAATGGGATTCTAAGAACTGAACAGGGACATGACTTTGTCCTTCTTAGTGTAGGGTAAAGAACCCCTAGTGAGGAGAGGGGACAAGATTGACGGAAGAACCATAAAACATTTCTGTTCATATGAGGCACAAAGCTTTGTAGTAAAGGACTCTTCTTTAATTAAAATACAGATATCCTACATTATAGTGAATGTTTTTCTTGTGTTTTTATTTTTTAAGTTACTTCATGTACCTGGACTTCAGTATTGAAGAATGGGTTAAATGTATTGGCAACTCAGGTAGACTTTCTCTAGCATAGACAATGTAGTCTCAGCGATCTGGAGTTGATGCTTAGATAAAGTAAATGTACTAACACTTTAAAATGGTATTAAAGCATAACTAGGTTTTTTTTTAGATTTAACTTAAAATTTTTCAAAAATATTTTTGTAGCGCATATATAAACCTTATACGTGTGGAACAAAATGACATGTGAAAAGTGAAACCATTAAGTATTAATACTTGTAAATTGTATATTTTAAATCCTTTTAAAAATACGAATCACATAAAATGATTAAGAATTAACATTCAAGCCTTGATTCATGGGCCGTTTTCTACCTGCAGAAGAAGTTTCATCAAACAATGAATACAAATATATTTTTAATTTAAGTATGTCCTTAATCCATTTGAACTTAGCTGTTTCAAAACATGAGAAAATAGTAGGAAATCCGAGTTTTCATAAAACTTGATGCTGTTTACTTTTAAATCGAGAAGAAGCTACTGAGAAATCACTCCTGCTTTTACAGATTGTATAGTGATTTCTTAATAGTGAACTAATATTCCCTTTTTTTATATTAGCTCATAATAGGTCTTTCTGAAATTGCTGGGACAAATGTTTTGTTCCAGAGGACTGTTTTAGGGTTTTATTATTTTTTTTAATTAAAAATTTTAGCATTTATTTGATACAGAGAGACACAGCGAGAGAGAGAACACAGGCAGGGGAGTGGGAGAGGGAGAAGCAGTCTCCCTGGCAGAGAAGGGAGCCCGACACAGGGCTCAATTCCAGGACCTTGGGATCATGACCTGAGCCAAAGGCAGACACTTAACAACTGAGCCACCCCGGAGCCCCCCTGTTTTAGGGTTTTAAATCAGTGTTGAATCAGAGCTGCTATTCCAAATCCTCAGGGTAGGCTCAGTTAATTTTATTATTTTAAAATAGCATCTCATGTTGCTTATTATTTTTGAGCACTGTACATACGTAAGTGAACATTGGACTGTTACAATGGCAGATATTTTATTACATGGGGTGAAATTCTTAAAACAAATTTTATGTTATATTGTTTTATATTTGGCTGTACCAGACTAAAATTAATTATTGTGCTTTATTCATATTAAAATTAAGCTTAATAGATAGCCAGTCTACAAACTGCTATACCTCGGAGTGGAAAACTGTCCCATTTATTAAAATGTCACAGCAATAGAAAGAACTGAATTTCATCTATTATTGTTTTCTCTTTGATTTCTGTTCTCTTACTAATTTCTTTTTTCTAGATATAAGCTGAGGTTATTCATTTGGGACTATTTTGAATGTTAAAGCAGTACTTAGGAGAAAATTTATAGAACATTTTCTCCTAAGTACTGCTTTAACATTCAAAATACTTACTAATTTCTCTTGGTTTTTGAATGCAGGGTATCTATAAGTTTGTTAGAATAATTTGGAGGTTTTCCAGAGACTTTCTGTAATTGACTCCTCATTTAATTCTATAGAGCTCAGAGGACATATTTTATATGTTTCAGATCCTTTCAAATTTACTGAGACTTGTCCCATGGCTCAGAATATACCCGATCTATCTATCTTGATAAGTGTTCCATGTATTCTTGAAAAGAATGTGTGTTCTGTTGTTTTGAGATGATGGAGTGTTCTATTAATGTCAGTTATGCCAACTTGGTTCCCATCTTCAGTATTTTTCTGACGGATTGTCCATTTGTTCTATCAATTATTGAGAGAGAGGTGTTGAAACCTCAGACTATAATTGTGGATTTGTCTGTTTCTCCCTACAGAAGTCTTTGCTTCTTATAATTCTAAACCTGGTTGTTAGGTATATAAATATTTAGGGTTAAAATATCTTCTTGATGAATTGACATCATTTATTATTACAAAATGAACTGCTTTATTCAAGATGATGTTCTTTGCTCCAAAATATGGTTTGTTTTGACATTGATATAGTTTTTCCAGCTTTATTTACTTACTTAGATTAGTGTTAGCATGGAACATCTTTTACTTTTAAGCTGTTCGTGTCTTTACATTCGAAGTAGGCATCATATAGTTCGCCTTACTTTCTTTATTCAATCCGGTAATTTCTGCCTTCATTTGGGAATTTATATCATTCACGTTCACTGTGATTATTGATGCAGTTAGGTTTATTATTTTACTTTATTTTTTTAAGATTTAATTTATCTTAGTGTGAATGTGAGGGGGGAGGGGAGAAGCAGAGCAGGAGGGAGGAGGAAGAGGAGAGAATCTTAAGTAGACTCCCCACTGTGCATGGAGCCTGATGCAGGGCTTGATCTCAGGACCCTGAGATCATGACCTGAGCCAAAACTAACAGTTGGACACTTAACCGACTGAGCCACCTGATATAGTTAGATTTAAATCTGTCATCTTGATATTTGTGCCATCAGTTTTTGTCTTCTTTTTCCCATAATTTCTTCTTTTTATTTTAGTGGCTGCTTCAAGACTTATAATTACACCTTTAAGTTTAAGTTGTATCTTCAAGTGATGTTATACTAATTCACATATAGTATGAGAACCTTATAGTAGTATAATTCCCATTTCTTCTGTCCTGATCTTTGTTACGATTGTCAACTTTTTATGTTTAGATGTTACAGACTGCGTCCTACCTCATTGTGAGCTAAAGGTCAATTATCTTTTAGAGATTTAGATAAGAAAAATATCTTCTATCTTTATACGCATTGTACCCGTATCTTAAATCAATGTAGGTATCATTTCTCATGCTCTTCCTTCCTCTTTACAGGTCCATGTTTTCATCTGGTGTCATTTTCTTTCTGCTCAAGGCTTCAGCATTTCTTGTAGTATGATTTTTGTTGATGATGAATTCTGTCCATTTTCATGGTCTGGAAAAGTATTTCACCTGAGTTATTGAAAGTTATTATTGCTGGGTATTGAATTGTAGGTGGCATTTCTTTTTTTTCAGTGCGTTAAAGCTGTTTCTCTACCGTATTCTCACTTGTATTATTGCCCTCTATCCCTGGTTTCGAGCAGCTCGAATGATCTGCCTTGGTGTAATTTTTTTCATGTTTCCCCTGCTTGGAGTTTGTTAAGGTTCTTGGGTCTGTGGGTTTATAATTTTAATCAAGTTTAGAAAATGCTTCTGCTGTTATTTTTCCAGATATTATTTTGCTCCTTCAATTAGATGTTGTTAGGTTATTGACATTGTCTTTCAACTTACTGGTACTTTGTTTATGTATTATTTTTTAATCATTGGTTCTGTGTTCCAGTTTGGATTGTTATTATTGCTGTGTCTTTAAGCTTACTGGGTTTTTTTGTTTGTTTGTTTGTTTTTTGCAGTGTCTAATCTGCCATTAATCCATGCAGTATAGATTTCATCTCTTGAAGTTCTGTTTGGATTTTGTATTTGATATCTCCCAAGCTACTACTTAGCTTTTTGAACATATAGAATATGATTGTAACTTTTAACACCTTTGTTGACATCTGGGTCAGGTCTGCATCAGTTTTAATTGATTTAATTTGCATGTAGAGTAATTTTTGATTGGATGACAGGCATTGTGAGTTTGTGGAGTATTGTAGGCATATTTTTATATTCATATACATATTTTTGTATATGTACTTGGAAACAGTTTTATTACTTTGGGTCTTGTTTTTAAGATTTGTTAGGCTTCTAAGCTTAGTCTGAGACTAATATTCCCCACTACGGAGGCAAGACCTTTCTGTATACTACAGAGGTCAGCAAACTCAGTGGCAAATCTGGCCTTCAGCCCATGTTTGAAACAAGTCTTATTGGAACACAGCCATGCCCACTCATTTACATATTTCCGTGGCTGCTTTTGGACTACCACAGCAGAGTTGAGTAGTTGTAACAGAGATCACATGGTCCCAAAGTCTGAAATATTTACTCTCTGGCACTTTACAGGAGATATTTGTGTCCTCTCCTTTATTCAGTGACGCATGATTCATGAGGTTTTCCTGCCTGGCTTTTAGGAACAGACACCACTCCTTGCCGTCTGTGTGTACTGGGCACTGTGACGTGTAGAACTTTTAGATGGTTTTTGCCCCAGACCAGGTAGTAGTTTTCTCTCACGTGTGTGTTACTGATCTATACTCAGCTGAATGCTTGAGTGATATCCTCAGAACATGTGGAATTCTCTCTTCTGTGCAGCTCTCTGCTCTTGAGTACTCAATCCCATGAACTCTAATCACTTTGGTTTCCCTAGACTCAACCCTGTTTCCTTTACAGCTCAGAGAGCCTGCAGGCTCTGTCCAGATTACCCCTCTTTGCACTGTGACCTGGAAGCTCTATTAAGGTGGTCATCTGGAGACAGTGATTAGACGCACCTCGTTTGGTTTCTCTTCGCTCAGGAATCACTATCTTTTGTTCCCTGACGTTGATTGTCTTGAAAACCATTGTTTTATATATTTTGTGCATTTTTGGTTGCTTCAGATGGGAGAGTGACTCTGGTTCCTTTTTTCCATCCTGGCCAGAAGCAGGAGTCTGAGAAGTTGATTTTGGCCATTCTGGATATACAAATTGAATCCAGGGGAGGAGGTGTAGGCTAGAGACAAAAGTTTGGGAATTTCCATTGTCTAAATAATATTTAACATCTTAAGACTAAGTGATATCACTCATGGGAGTGAATACAGGTTGGTAAGAGAGAGGTCCAGGGACTGAAACCTGGTACATTCTAATACAAAGAGGCAGGAGAGATAAGGAACTAGTTTAAAAAGATTGAGATAGAATCACTGGTGAACTAGTAGGAAAATCAGAATATGGTATGGTTTCCATGTTCAGTGGAAAATGATTTAAACATTACTTAAATACATAAATTTCAAAATCCTTACCATCCCAGTCATATGAGTCAGTATAAGAATCTACTACCTTAATTTTTTTAATGAGGTTCTTTTTCCCAAAGAAGTTGTCTATTCCTGTAATAATGGCCCACAAAATTACTGGATTTATCATATTAGAAGCAAGATAAAAATCATTGTCATAATTTTCAAGGTTATGATTTATCTGTACTTGGAATATTACATTTAGCATTGTATGCTTGAATCCGGATCATGGCTGCTAAAAATGATCAAGAGGGGGATAAACATAACTAAAAATCAAGGATTCTTCATTTAGAGGAGTTAAGATTCTTCCTGATTAATATGATTGATATCCACAACAATACATGAACGCGCTTTCCAGATTTCAAAAATGGGGAACATTTCTCAAAGCTTGAAAGAAGTAAATTTAAGAAATTGAGATGAGTGATTAAATAAGAAGTCATGTCATAGAAGAAAAGTTAAAAGGAGTTGTTTAAAATTTATGTTCTTATAAAACAGGTTTTTTTAAAAGTTAGCCAAGGTATTCATGTACAAAAATAAGATGATACCTCTTTCTAAAGGTGTAGACAAACGTAAGCTAGTAGAAAATTGCTGAAAAAATAAAATCTTCCCCTTGGAAGGTTTTCTGTCATGAACTTTTTTTGTAAAACTTTGGCATCTCCTAGGACCTGCCTTGTCAATACAGTGTGCAGTCTATTTTAGCATAATTGTGAATTTCAATATTGAATATAGTCAAATAAATTTTCCATATTTCTAAGGAGAAGGTCCAAAAAGAAAAGTTTTTGTTTAACTTAAGGAGACTTTTTTTTTTTAACATTTTTTTAAATTTATTTATTTGACAGACAGAGATCACAAGTAAGCAGAGAAGCAGGCAGAGAGAGAGAGGAGGAAGCAGGCTCCCTGCTGAGCAGAGAGCCCGATGCGGGGGCTCCATCCCAGGACGCTGGGATCACGACCTGAGCCGAAAGCAGAGGCTTTAACCCACTGAGCCACCCAGGCGCCCCTTAAGGAGACTTTTTAAGGGTATTCTTATTATATGTGTATTTTTAAATCACACATATAAGATATGCAAATTTAGAAAACAAATGCTCTTTTCCATTCTTCCACTATATAAAATAATTTTATTCAGGTATTCTCATATATTGTGGCATCCAGTGTCTTCAGTATCATGAGAATCACATTCTTTTTAGTATACAGTTTTTCAGAGAACATTTTATTAATGCCCATTCAGTTGTTTAAGACTGTAGCACTTTTTGAAACCTTAAAACACTGGAAATCTTGTCCAAAGCAGCAAAAGCTCCTATGTAATATTGGATTTCTTCTGTAAGTGCTTGGTATCTTCCCAATGAAACAACTTAGTGACTTTATTTTTAAAATAATTTTTGAAAGATGTGTTTACAATGATATCTGATACTTGGTTTTTTTAAGGCCTTAGGAGTAACTAAAACGGTTTAAAATTTTGCTCTCCTTTTAGTTAGCTTTAATTATCATTCAGATAAAAGAGAGGATCTTAGAGAGCATTACTTGTATGCAGATGAGTTTCTTTGACCCCACTTTTAGATAAATATTTCTTGAGTAAATTGACATAGGGATGACTTAGAATAGCCATAACACAGCCTTATGTAAAGAAATAGGAAAATAAAATGCAAACATGAATTTTTAAAAAATTTTTATGTATTTTGGGGCACCTGGGTGGCTCAGTGGGTTAAGCCTCTGCCTTTGGCTCAGGTCATGATCTCAGGGTCCTGGGATGGAGCCCCGCGTCCGGCTCTCTGCTCGGCAGGGAGCCTGCTTCCCCCTCTCTCTCTGCCTGCCTCTCTGCCTTCTTGCAATCTCTCTCTCTCTCTCTCTGTAAAGTAAATAAATAAAATCTAAAGAAAGAAAAAGAAGATATTATTTCAAGAGAGAGGCTATGCAAACAGGGAGAGGGGCAAAGGGAGACAAAGAGAATCCTAAGCAGGCTCCAGGATCAGTTTAGAGCCCGATGTAGGGCTCGACCCCATGTCCCTGAGAGCATGACATGAGCTTAAATCAAGAGTCAAATGCAACTGACTGAGCCACCCAGGCACCCCATAAATACGATTTTTAATCAGCAAGAATTTAAACTTTCTGTAACTTTTTAATTCAGATGTAATCCACGTTACTAGTTAATACTGTATTGTATATTTTTAACTTACTGACAACATGAGTAATTGTATCTTAGTTTGTCATTTTTTTAAATTAGCAACTTAAGAATAGTTAACCTTCCTCTGTACCATTAGGAGTATGATAACTTTGGAGGTAAATGTGAGGACTAAGGCAGGCTCAAAATCTCATAGGGATACCAGTGTTCTCAGGCAAATTCATGACGCAAACAAGAGAATCCTTGAGCTGTTTGGTTCCACTCAAACCATTTTGGAAGGTAAAGTGTTTGCCCCCAAGAAGTGTGGCCTCTCTCTGGTTGTTCTGGATCTTAAAGGAGCCTTAAGTCTAAAGACAGTACCCCAGACTAGCCTTGGGGTATAGCCTGGAGCACTCTCAGGAGTAAATTTGAAGCCCCCAGAAAACCCTTATAGCAGGCTATGGTCATGTGTGTTTCCAGTTTTTTTGAGACACTGTTTTCCTTTGGAAGTGTAGGAATGCTTTGAATCTTCTCCAACTATTAATGAGTTTCCTGGGGGTAAAACAAAATTACTAGACTTACTTTTCATGAAATGTGAAATTATTACAAAATATGTATTTTCACCTATATCAGGAAGTATGGTACCAGCATGTGTACAAAACAAAAAAGGAAAATTCTAGTATTTCACAGCTACGGGAACCCTGGACTGGGATTCAGCTGACTAGATTGTGGTCTTGGGTTTTACCCCTCCAGTCCTCAAGTTCCCTATATATAGAATAAGACAACCAGTTCGTGGAATTAAACAGGATATTCCCCAGAGCTCTTTACAACTCCACAAAAATTCCGAGTTTTTATTATTTTAATGAATAGAAATGTATATTAAATACTCGTTTGCAAGTTTGCTGCTCCTTAGACATGGAAACTATTTTTTTACCCCAAGCGGTTGTGATAATTATAGCTTTTTACCCTTGAAGTCATAGGGTGCTGTGAATTGGTATAGGATAATAGGATTTATTAGTACATGTTTGTAAAAGTCCTTTCAGTACAGGGTTAAGTAATGGTGGGAAATGTGACCTCTGCTGTGTACTGAAAGATATTCTTTAATATACAGAGGCATTGTTCTTTTTGGCATAATGATGAAAGCATTGGTTTTGTCTAGCACTTGGTTCTAATCTGTATAGAATCAGTTGTTTTGTAAAGTAATATGACCTTGACTGAAACGCCTGAGAAAAGGGGCGATTGTGGTTGCCGTAAGGACCATAATTATAGCATTTCTTCTGCACTTTCAAAATGAACTTCATTTTTATCAGTGCTTATAAAGTCTGAGTAATCCAGTTCTTTCAGGATTTGCTCTTGGGTAATCACTGATGAGATACTTCCTTTCACATCACTGTGATTAACTCAATATAATTTGACCCAGGTGCTTTTTCTTTGCAGTCATACTGTTTGTGAGAACTGAAAATGTCTTTTGTGGTCTAATCACCCAGCTATTTGCTTCTTGAAGGCCATTACTGATTAAGTTGGGAATTACTTGCTAGATTTTAGATTTTTCTCTAGTTTAAAAATTAAAGTCTTCATGGTTGTGAGCATATTATAACATTTAACTCTTAAGGGGAATATAATGCTTCCATTGTAATTACCTGTTGAAAGTAGGACAATTTCAAAATTATCTTTGATCATTTAAAGCTTGAGTATCAGAATTTTGAAATGATATTCTTCCTTAGCTCTGTTTACATACAAATCTCTTCACTGTAGTACGAGGAGAAATGAGGGTCCCTGAAGAAGCACTAAAGGTAAAAATGATTCCTCATTCCTTTTGTAAACCTGTCATTTGCTAGGGTTGATTTTACTCCTAGATGTTTCATTTTCATTTTTAAATGTTCTGTAGCACGAGAAGTTTACCATTCAGCTTCAGTTGTCCCAAAAATCTTCCGAATCAGAATTATCCAAATCTGCATGTGCCAAAAGCCTCGACGCAAAGCTGGCAGATACTTCGACAGACGTGCCGCACAAAGCCGCAGAAGCACTGCGACCTGAGGAGAAGGCCCTGGGTGAGTGAGCGTCTGGAAAACACTGTGTTTCTGCTTGATTGTGAAGAAAGCACGTGCTTTGTTCTGCAGAACTTGGCCGTGTCCATATCAGTTTATAATAATGACAACTTTAGAGTGCCTGGGTGGCTCAGTGGGTTAAAGCCTCTGCCTTCGGCTCGGGTTATCATCCCAGGGTCCTGGGATCGAGCCCCACATCAGGATCCCTGCTCAGCAGGGAGCCTGCTTCCCCCTCTGTCTCTGCCTGCCTCTCTACCTACTGGTGATCTCTGTCAAAAAATAAATAAATAATCTTTAAAAAAAAATAATGACAACTTTAGAGAGGGATTTAATGCAGCCAGTGTCTTCATTAGAAAGGATTATATAACACATAATTATATGTGACCGTTATAGGTAGTTGTGTTAAATATGTTTAAATATTTGAGGGAAGTAAATATGGTCATTTATACTATTTTTATTATTTCATGTTTTATGCTTTTTCTGAACTATAATAACTGAAATGAATTAACAGGAAATACCCAGTGAGGTTACCATCATCACCATTATTATATTTATCATGTTCCAGGAACTGCTCTAGATAAATAATCCCATTTATACAAAAACAATTTTTTAAACTAATAGACATTACCAAATTTGCTCAGATATAAACCTACTAGTCACGTTAACAGCTAGTTTAAATTTAGTTACTCTGCAATGCCCGTAGGCTTTAAAAATATTTTTAATGATCACTCATACCAAAATTTAGTTTTGTTTTTTTTTATTTAGACTTACTTGATGAGCCATTTCTGTATACCAAAAAACTGATTCTACCTTCACAAAAAGCTGTTAGGCTAATGCGGTTTGCATACTTAGATATTCACCAGTGTAAAATTTCATTTATTTAGTGATGTCCAGCATTGAATAGGGTCTTAAACAAATAACAGGTTTTTCAACTTAGAGTACTTTTCAGTTACCTAGACTGTACTTTCTTTTCATTTAATAAATTAACCAGGCAATTCTAGCAGTCTGCAAAAGTCTATTTTTTTTCTGTTTCATATGCTTTAGGCAGATTTTTTTCGCCCCTTTCCAGATATTTCTGCCATGCCTCGTGGCACTCCCTTATATGGGCAGCCATCATGGTGGGGGGACGATGAAGTGGAGGAGAAAAGGGCTTTCAAGTCAAATGGCAAACCTGAAGAAAAAACTCATGAAGCTGGAACAGCAGGTAAGGAAAAGCCCAGAGTATGACATTTCAGCGGATATTTTGGGAAGAATTTATAATCTAAGCAGAAATCTGACAACCCTGAAAAAAGATATATATATCTACTAATCTTTAATAAAAAATGTTGTGATTGTCTTAAGTGACCTTGTCATTGTAAGTTTATTACATACGATTCTCACATAAAGTGTTAATTCCAGTATCATTTTTATTTAAAATACTATTCTAACTTATGAGATTAAAACTTGAAAAATAGATTAATAATATAATTGGGCATTTTAAATAATTTAAAATAATAATTAAAATGTTTCAATTAGACCAAAATAGTAGGCACAAACTAATTTTGTGTGCTTCATTAGATTTGTAGGTATATAATCATATTTTTAAATGAACAGTTTTTTTTTTTATGTTCAGAAATGTGATGTATGAAATTAAAGCTTCTTTAAAATCTCAGTGTGCTTTATTTGTTGGGATATGGTAGCAACAGAATTAGCCGAGTTCAGCAGCCAGAATGAAAAAATAGTTCTGGGTCACAGTCATAGTCCAGGAACATACTCTTTTGTTGCTAGAGGGATTTAGCAATGAGCTAAGTGTCCCATAAGCCAGAAAATCAAGATTTCCAGGAAACAAACAGAGGTATCAGTTGTCACATAAGGACTTGGCAAAGACATGGACACCAGAGGGTCAAATGGCCAGTTTCCACGATAATGGCAGATAAGGATCCAGGACCGGAGGAATTAAATACTGGTATCAGGAAACCCAGCAGTACGGAAAACCAAGTATGACTCTGAGTCAAAGATAGATGCCATCAGAACCCTTCTCAGTTTTCTACTTTTGACCCTAGCTGTACAAGATAAGACATTCTTCTTAGCTGGAGAGTAAGAACACTGTTCTTTAAATTTGCTGATATTGCCAGGATACAAGTCTAATAAGAAAGCTGGCTTTATGGACTCGATTTTACAAGTGCCCCAAACTGAAGTTGTCAACTTCGCAAATAAATTCCCATTGTCGCTTCCTCATTTCTGTCCACCAGCACGGTTTTCTTTATGTCCAAGCTTAGAAATACTGAGTATTGATGCTTAGTATCATTTAGCCTGCGGGTCAGATGCAGACAACACAAATGTGACCTGAGACCAAGCGGAAAGGAAATTTACTGGCTTATACAACTGTTTCTTCGGGGCTGGTTCCTGCCTCTCTGCAGTGTCATCGGGAGCCCGTTTCTCCCCTTCTCAGCTCTGTCCGTAGTGGCGCAGCTAAGGGGCATCTGTCCTCATCATCATCTGTGTGAATGAAAATGAATTCTTAAATGATTATCAGCTTGTGCGGCCTGTCTTACTCAGTGTCATTTTTGCCACATGACAAAAGCTGTCTCATAATCTTGGGATTATTCTTGAGTAAGAAGGAACTAAGTGATTTATGTCTTGTGTTAAATGCCATAAAGAACCCAGCCAGATGCCATCAGTTAAGAGCCGGGTGAGGGTCTCATCGGCTTTCTCATATTAGTGTTTCACATTTATTATTTGTAGTCTTTTAAAATACAGGATGAAGGGAACAGTTTTCTGACGTGAAATAACTTATGATACTGAGATTGCAGAATCAGTTTGAAGGTACACACTAAATCTAATGTAATTTGATTATTTCAAAATTGTTTCTATTGAATGTTTCAAATTACGACATAAAAGTAATCAGTTTATGCTCTAAGCGTGCTCTTTTGTAAACACAAAAGGTGATTTGCTTCTTGGTTACCAATTTTTAGAATGTAAAATCTTAGTAATTATTGTGAGAGATGAACATTTCAGAAAGGGTAATAGAGTATGTGCCATGGTGCTGATTTCTTATGCCCCTCTCAGTGGGTCCACATGAATCCAGAATCTTCTACAGACTTAAGCACGGAGCCTAAAAAATCCTAGAACCAAATATGTATGCTGGACAACCAAATTCTCCTGAAACTGTATGAATATTTTTAGTCCTAAAAGAAGGAGAATTTGTCCTCATTTGAGCTATAGGTGTGCTCTTTGACCTGCTGGCAGGGTGTGAACATTTATTTAAGTTATATTTAAAGGCCTTTAATTGTTGCAACTATGAGGAACAGATTTCTGGCTCTTTTACATTGATTTTAATCTAATCATACTAAATTTGGAAACTTTCCAGTTGTGACTCCTTTTTAGCAAAAGGTATTTCCTGGTCTTTGTTATTTGAGGCACTTGAATATGTGAGGTTGGATATATGTTCTCAGTTCAGCGAATGGGCTTTCATCATGATAGCCTTTATCATCTTGATTTAGTTAAATATTTCACTTAATTTAGTACAGAAGAATGAAGGAAACAGTTTTTTGGACTATGTGTATTAGAAGTTTCCCCAAAAGGCTGCATAATCATAAAATGCCCTAAACTTGAGGATATTATCACCAGTTGCTGTTCTGATTTAGATAAACATAATTAATTCTAGAATAATCAATTGTTAAGTAGTTTTAAATATCTAGAAGTTGAGATTATAACAAAAAATATTAGGATGTTTCATATATTAATTTAGTATAAACAGAGTTTGAAGATAAATTGATATTAAATTCACAAATTTCCAGAATCTGTTCTGTCAGTGTTCTGAGAACTATTTTATTTTTCTGTATTAATTTAGAAGCCCCCTCCCCCACCGTGGTTTTTCTAGAGGACCTACTCTTCTCAAGTAAAGTAGGCCCACACATGATCTGTTTTTATCATCTTCAGAGAAATGAATTCCTTCAGGTGACTGAACTTTATATTTACAACTGACAATTTAAGTGTTTAACCATTTTCTTCCATTTCTATTAAATAATTACCCGTATCACTGCCTTCTTAAGTGGAGAAGGCTGACTATAATTTAAGTTTCTGGTTGTTGACTAAGTCGTCAAGCTGAGTATCAGTTACTGAACTGTGATACATCACAGTGATGTCCTTGGGGGACTCTGAAGGATGTAGGACTGCAGGCCCTATGTACCAGATGGTTCTGGACCACTGTGCTTCTGAGCCACACTCTGAGCTCTTATGTTTTTGTCTGATTCTTCTCAGTGCATTGTGTCTTACCTTAATCCCTGATTCAGGTTTGCTACATCTATCTAAGCAGATAGTAAAAAGGCTCTCAGTGAGTGACTTCCCAATTAGAAAGATCATGAATATGGGAATATTCATTGTTGAATTTGTCTTAGGTTTTTTAGAGTTAGATTTTTGGTTTAGTTTTCATTTCCCTGACTCTCTTCTATGCTGGAGAATTGGGGAAAAGAGAGAAACATTTGTGTGCCGGGCTTTGTTCTGGGTAACTTAGATTATCTCACTTAATACTTAACCTCACTGGATCATCACAGTAATCTCGTGGATAGATACCATTATTTCTGATGAGGAAAATGAGAAAGACTGATGGAGACAGGATTTATCTGATTGCAGATCTCTTCGCTACTTTCCTGCCTAGGTATAGTCATCAGGTCTTGACATGCTGCCTTTCCCCTCTGTTGTGCTACCTGACATTGTTAGGTAATTGATTTCTAGGGAAATTGTGTAAGTCTCAGGTTTCTAGTTCTTGGAGTAAAGGTGACTTTGAAGTAGGACGAATGGATGATACTTAGAAACAGTGATGTGCAGTTGTTGATCTCTGCTGTCTTTATGTGTTACAATGTGAAAAAATGTTGAAAGTATATCAGTATTAACTGTGAATTTTTCCTTCACAAGGAAGGAAAATTAGGAGAGTATTCCTTTAAATTATGAATGACAAGTAGATGATAAATGCTATATCCTTGGAGCAGATTTTTGTGGTTTTTGCTTTGTAGTAGATGTAGTTCAGCCACATGATTTTATTTGGGTGACCATGTGGTGGTAGAAAGAACCTATACCATCCCTTGTCCCCAGCCAGCATTATCCTGTTAGCAGAAGGATGAGCAAAGCAGAATAAATGACTCAGTGAGTGTATGGATGTAACTGATGGGTACACACACAGATGTAGGTTTATAGGTTTATAAGCCAATTGTACTATAAAGAATTGATCAAGTCCAGTACATTGTAATAATAAATAAGTCCATGTAGAAAAATTAAAAATAACAATTATTCATGAGTTACTAATATATGGGGAATGACTAATGCAATTTACTCTCATGAAAATTTTAAATGGCAGGCCTTCAGAGTAAACAGAGTACAAGTGGACATTTTACTATTAAGATAAATTAACTCTTACATAAAGAAATTTTAAAACAGGACTTTAGGTTATGTGGTCTTATTGTATAATCTCCTTCCAATTAGTATGTAAAATTCTTGCTTTAACGGCAGAGTATTTTCTGATATACATTTCACATTTTCAGCTATAAGAAAACCTGTATTTTGAAAAGAATGATTTTTACACTGAAAATTGTTTTCTTTGCTCTGTTTACTTTCTGTGTAGTGGGTTTTTTCATTTTTGATTTTTGTTTTAGAACTGGAGCTTGATGTTTCCTATACCCTGTTCCATACATTTAATTACAGCAGTGTTGTTGTCCCATTCTTACAACCTAAAAGCAAACAGTTTTTTATGTTTGTTTTATGTTCAGAGAGTACTGCCAAAAAATCAATTACAGCACCTGAGGAATCCATCAAGATTTAATATTTGAAAAGATACTTCAAGAGACCAAATAGTACTTCACTTAATTAGGGAATGATTGGAAACAACCTAGTCTCCATGTACTGCCTTTCCTCCTAATAAATTATCTGTGTATGGTTTTCCCATCAATTTGTTTAAAAATAGAATGCTTCTCTGAGCTTTAGGGAAATATTTTCATTTGAACTCTTTGCCATCTTAGTAATAGACATGGTTCTTTTGCTGCCTGAAAAAGAGGTCAGTTTAATCTTCTATTTATTTATTTATCTGTTTAGTAATTTTTTCATTTGCACTAATAACACATACTTACAAGAAGACATTTCAGTAGTCATTTTCATTTATATATTTTATTTGCCAATTTCATTCACATATACTGTGTACAAATGTGTATATTTTTATACCTTTATCTTCATTTCTGAGATAGCAGAACAATAGTGACTGTGTTCCAGAGTCCCTTCTGCCAACTCTGGTTGTTTTGATCTGAGACTTATAATTCAGCTTTCCTCCTAAGAATTTTTGGCACTTGTGCATATTCTGCTGTATAGACACACACATGGATTTTCTTCTGGAATTTTTGGCTGGCAACTAAAATTTCTATTTTTACCTTATTTCTTTCACACTACTTCTTGGATTGCAATGCTGCAGGCAAACCGCATGTTTTATCTTTAGTCGTTCTTTTCTTCTTTATAACATGTATCCATCTTCTTGTAGTGATCGCACATCAGTAATGTTATTTTTATAATTCTAAAAGTAATGTCTCTAAATGTCACGGTGAGGAATGGTAAGTGTTCTCATTACTTCGAGAACATCGCTTGCATATTGACTTCATGTTTCTCTCTTCATTTAAGCACCTGTTCTTTAGAGCTCTACTTTGTGTTCATAGATACTTCGTCCTCCTGATTTGATAAGGAAATTCGTATTTTTTCCATGTTTCTAGATGTATATGTCTAATGTGCATCTCCATCTATATTTGATTTCTTTTGCATCTTGTTGATTTCTAGATCCAAGTTGAAAGAAATACAGATCTAGCCATGCAGGGTCCACCTCTTAACTGCTTTGTTCTTTGTCACTGCTGCTACTTATCTTGCATCTTCTGCTACTGAATGCTGTGCTTATAATCAAAATTATTTCTGCTCTGTGACATTTGCCAGGTTTTCATCCAGGCTGTGATCTGCCTTCTGATTCTCATGGCACAATATAAATGGCCATAATTATTCTCCTTTAAGTGCTAGAAGCTCCCAAATATTTTGAATTTTCTCTTATTGTTTTCATTAGGGTGCAGCACAGATGCCAAGCAAGTTGAGGAACAATCCGCAGCTGCAAATGAAGAAGCACTTTTTCCTTTCTGTAGGGAACCAAGTTACTTTGAAATCCCTACAAAAGAATTTCAGCAGCCATCACAAATCACAGAGAGCACTATTCATGAGATCCCAACAAAAGACACACCAAGTTCCCATACGACAGGTGCAGGGCATGCTTCATTTACCATTGAATTTGATGACAGTACGCCAGGGAAGGTCACTATTAGAGACCATGTGACGAAATTCACTTCTGATCAGCGCCACAAGTCAAAGAAGTCTTCTCCTGGAACTCAAGACCTGCCAGGGATTCAAACAGGAATGATGGCTCCAGAAAACAAAGTTGCTGACTGGCTAGCGCAGAACAACCCTCCCCAGATGGTGTGGGAGAGAACAGAAGAGGACTCCAAAAGTATTAAAAGTGATGTTCCCGTTTACTTGAAAAGGTTGAAAGGTAAAGTGAATTGATCATTTCAGAACTTCCTGTTTTGTGATAAAGAAAATTCAGTCTTCACAGTTAACCAAAATACTTCTAGATAAATAATTATATGGTAGGAAATGTCAGCTTTTCAAAGCTCTGTATTTGATTTTGAAGCTCAAAAGCAAGCCATACTACCCTTGTCCACCTCACTCATTAAAAACAGTCTGTCTTCATTTTCCTGCCAAAACCAGATTGGTTTCGTGAATTTAATTTATGCCTTTAAAAATGTTTCTTTTTCCTGTGGAAATAAAACATTCATTCTGTTCACCAGTGGAATTCCCTAGAAGACAATTCTCATCATTTCCTTGACTTAAGGAAAAGCTCTATTCAATTCTGTTCTTCTCTGTTGTGATGCTTCCAGTAAAATGTCAGTGTCTAGATTTTGAAAGAAATTACCAGCCATTTGATGATGGGCCAGAGGTTTGCATTAGTAATTCAGTGACATTGTTGGTAGTGTGCTTCCAGCTTTTCTCAGCAGTTACTCATGAAACAAAAACTTTTGGTCTAGAGATACTGCGAATCAATTGAATCAAAAATGTTTTTGATAGTAAAATTTATGAAATCACTGGGGCGCCTGGGTGGCTCAGTGAGTTAAAACCTCTGCCTTCGGCTAGGGTCATGGTCCCGGGGTCCTGGGATCGAACCCTATGTCAGACTCTGCACGGCAGGGAGCCTGCTTCCTCCTCTCTCTCTCTGCCTGCCTCTCCACAATTGGGTGTTTATTTGTGAAATAGTATATGCTCTATTAGTGTAATGCTCGGCCACAATTAGTCAAATATCTATACCTGTGTATCAGGGTATCATCTGAATGATTTTTCCATTGTTTTGCTAATTAGGTATATTTTAATTACCCTATCTTAATTTTATTTAATAAGCTATCTTTAAGAGGAATGATTGCATGCTCATCTGGCCATTCTGTTTCTATACAAGGAGTTAATGAGCTTAAAAAAAATGCTCATTGAGGTTATTTTATTTCTAATACTTTACCTGGGGACTTTATTATGAAGCAAGGGCTCAGTAATTTGAATAGACTATGAATGACTTCACTATCACTGTTCAGACTAACCCTGGCCTAACCAGTACTTTATGCCCTGGGATTTTGTCTGGTCAGGTAATGAGGAAATACCTGTTCTGATTTGCTTCTAAGACATTTCAGGATAGTAAGGTGGTATAATTTCCTAATTCTTTGTTGGGGCCTATTAGTATATCTAATTATAATCATAAGCAGTTACCTGGCATATATACTTTTCACATGTGACTGTTCCCTCTTCATCTACCAGATAATATTAAATGCGTAACTGAGAACCATGTATGTATCTCTGTATCGGCTAAAGCTCAAAAGTCAAGGCTACCCATTAGGAAACTGACCATTTTCATGAATTTATAAATGGTACTAATGTCCTAGTTTAATGTAAAAGGTAGTATATACATTGGAAATTTAGAAATGACATGGTCTTTCTTAAACTACTCTTAATAAATGTCAAAAATTAGTTAAAAGATTCTTTAAAAAGCTACCATTTTAAAGCACCTTTATGCCATTGTTTTTTTAGTCGTCTATAAATATTGTCTATATTAGCTATTATTTTAAGCCATAAGTTTTAGACATTCTCTTCTTGACAAAGGCCCATTGTAAGCCTGACTCCAAACAGAGGTGTAATGCCCATATTCACACTGTATCTACATACACATTAATGATGAGATGTTTTTAAGCTTTACCAGAAACTGTCCAAATTACTGTGGTCCCTCAAAGTTGGTTTATAGGTAGACATATTCCAGGATATTATCATTGCTCTGAGCCCTTCTTTTGGATTTGCTTTCAGACCATTTTATAAACCATCCAAGAAAATTTTGCCTTTATGAATGTAATACATTTTTGGTTCAAGTTCTATTTTCTTTCTCCAGACATATTTATAAATGACATTTGACTTTTCCCCAAAGGAGATATGCCATCATTAGATAAAGATTTTCCATAATGTAGAATGTTGAAAGTGTATACATAGATTTTAAATAAAGGTAATTATGGCAAATAGTAATTTTACAATAATTAGGCTTTCAGGAGTTACTTGAATCAGTCTCAGAAACTTGAAAGTAAGTAAAATAAAAGCAAAAAACTTTGCTCCTACAAGAGTAAAGTGCACGCGCTTTGGGACAGTGAAGAAAATAATGTTCACAAAGCCCATACACTTTTACCCTTTAGGAGAGTCGCAGCTTCTTTGAGCACAGCTTCTGACGTGGTGCAGCTAACCGACCCTAGAAAATACCCGGCAGACTTGAGCGTGTTTGGGCATGGTTAATGACAGACAAGACAGACACTTGGTGAGGAGTTTCCTAGTGATTTGGTTGTTGATGAGAACAAAGAGAAATTGCAGTTCTGATTAGATGTCCCACGTGGTGTAAGACAAATACAAGAAGGAATAATAATTTTTGAGAAAAAATAATGGCTAACCCATAAAGACAAGTTTTTAAACTAGAACTTAAAGAAAAGATGCTGAAAGGATCTGACACCGCTTAAGTGCCAAATTTTACATGTTGGTACAAGACTCGAATTCTGTAAAGTGGTGTTTTCATGTTGTGTCTATATGTGGCATGGGTTATTTGTTCTTATTATACAGGAAATATTAGAGTTTAGTCATTTCCGGCTCTTACAGACTGGATTCCTTTTCAGTTTATCCAGTGCAGCAATGAAATAGGTTGTAAAATAGCCTGTTTTTTAATGAGTTTTATATTTGAATTAGTGGTTTTGTTGGGTTTTGCATTCCATCCGCTATCCCTGATTCCTAGCTTAATTACCTGAGGGTAGGGATTCCATTAAATGGACACCTGTTTTGTTTTGTTTCTTTTCATACTGCATTTTGAACAGCTCCTAATTTGAAGAAAGATTTTCAGTTCTGTTCTTATCTGATGTTGCTAACATTCATCACTTTTACTCTGCTGGGAGTGTTTCCCCAAACCCCTTCATGCTGGTTCCATTCTCTCCCTTTGTTTCCGTAGCCTGTTACTTTTTCAGAACATTACTGTTTTTGTGTGTGCTCTTTCTCTCTTCTGAGTCTTCTCACACCTTTTGTGTCCCACATTTTGACAACCAGTCCTCTTGTGTTAAATCATTGGCCCCAATTGGTAACCTCTAACTTCATTAGAAACAAACCCATGAGTATTAAAACTCAACTTTTTCCTTTGGACGTGTGCCCTTTGCCCCTCCTGGCCAACAGGTCTTCAGTTCTGATCTTTGTCTTGCTTGATACCGTGTTATTCAGCAGGTATCAGATTCAGATCTGTAACCCAGGAAAAGCTTAAACTCAGTCCTAGAAGCCAAGGCTCACTGCACCTAGTTGACTAAACTCATTTACACTTCTACAGAAGCCATCAATGAAGCCCTCATTTGTGATTCAGTCTAAAACATGCAGAGCATAATTCTTGACTTTTCAGTAAATGTATGCTATAATAACAGAATTATCATTTGATTATTTCTTCTAATGGACTTATTTAAGTATTGAGAACTCTAAATCATTGAAAAATAATTCCCATAAAGTTTCACATTGACTCCCTAGTGGAACTACAAAGGGTAACAGAAAACCTCTGTTTTCTGTAGGAACCTGATGTTTCAAAATTCAAATGTATTCTAACTTGACTCTATATGCTTTATAGAGAAGACAGATTTTAGCTGGTTATATTTAGCACCCTGCCATTTGCCCAGAAGGTGGTTACATTTATATAGGATTTCATAGACTATGCTTTTCTGTGATAGGCCTTTAGCATGCTTTATTTAACTTTTGAAGCCATCAGAGTTTAGAGCACAGTTGTAAGTTTGTCAAAATGCCCGCATCTAGAAAGACACTTGTAAAAAAAAAAAAAGTGTGTAGTTAATTGGTGGAAACTACCAATTTGTATCTTATTAACATTTTGCATACTTTTCATTGAAAGTATGCTATACTTGTGCAAGTACTGAACGTTGTTGAAAGTTAAAATTCATCCCATCTTTATAGTGTTTGCATTCTCTTTTACTGTGTTGTGATAAGCCTCTCCGGGATCACCCTCTTTTCTCTTTGCCTCTCATGCTAGAAGTAAATTTTTGATTGCTCAAACAGAGTGTAAGGTTTGGAGGCAGGATTGATGTTTATCAATGTTATAAGTACAGACAGTCACAGCTGATACAGCATCGCGTATCTGTTCAGGCTTTGGTGAATCATTATAAAGTTAAAATTTGGAGAAAGAAAAGCAATCCCATTCAATTGTTTATAAAGGACCTCATTGTTGGTTGATAAAATTTGAATGTGAACATTGCAATGGAGGAAGTTTGCAGAGCCTGTTACTGAAAAGAACATATGACTTGGCTTGAAAAGGGGGAGGGGGCAAAAAACAACTAGCACTTTTGTATATGTGTCTAATTTTCTACATGGGATTTTTTTCCTCCTCTATTATGTGGTTTCTTTTCTGTGTCCAGGAAATAAACATGACGATGGTACACAGAGCGATTCAGAAAACGCTGGCGCTCACAGGCGCTGCGGCAAACGTGCAGCTCTGGAGGAACACTTACGGCGCCACCATCCCGAACAGAAGAAGCTACAGAAGACCCAGGCTGCTGAAAAGCATCAAGACCAAGCCGTTGTAAGTCAAACTGCTTTTATGATTGCATTCTTTGATGAAGACAATCCCAGAAAAAGAAGGTCCTATTCTTTTACTCAGAGTGCGGGAATCTTGTGTCAGGAAACTACTTACTCAGCACCACATACAAAACTTGAAAAAACAAAATCTCCAACAGCAGATGCCAAAGTGGTTTCTTTGTCTTTACAGACTAGCTCTACGCATCACAGAGGGGGGCATGGTGTTCCACATGGGAAATTGTTAAAACAGAAATCAGAGGAGCCATCGGTGTCCATTCCCTTCCTACAAACTGCATTGTTAAGAAGTTCAGGGAGTCTTGGGCACAGACCAAGCCAGGAGATGGATAAAATGTTAAAAAATCAACCTACTTCTGCCACTTCTGAAAAGGATAATGATGATGACCAAAGTGACAAGGGTACTTATACCATTGAGTTAGAGAATCCCAACAGTGAGGAAGTGGAAGCAAGAAAAATGATTGACAAGGTAAATAACTGGAATTTGGGGATGGTGGAAGTTTTCTTTTGGTGTATGTGACTGTTGGAAATTACCGGAGGGGCAGCGTGACGTGTTTTCATGTAGTCAGCGGCGTTGGAACTGTAGGGCTTTGCGAGGGGCCTGCAAGACTAACAGTAAAACCAAAGTGCCTTCCGGTTTTATTCTGCTTATATTCTGAGCTTTTGCCCGAGTTTCTTATACATTGTAGGTCTTTGGACCTTTTGAAGTTGTGTAAATTTAAGATAGAATTTTAAACCATGTACTTTGGTGACCGTCTTCACTCTGCATTTATGTAAAAACTATAAAACAAAGCCAGGCTGCTGTGCCTCTGTTGATATCAACATAAATGTCAGCTGATGATAGTTAACCACAGGTTTCCTGCTTGCTAATTTCATGTCAGAAACATGTGAAAGCATATATGTTTTAGTCGGGTTTCGTTCTTTGTCCTTATTTTCTTTTCTTTCTGTTACCTGCTGCCTTTGGAGATAGAAGTGTATGAAAACAGAACGAGTTTCATTCTGATACTCTGCATTCAGCCACTTTCAGTGTATGCCCAGCCACGATGATTATTTACATTTTGGATTTGTTCTTTGATGTTCTTGGTTAATGCGTATAATGATTGTTGTATGGTTTTAAAAGCAGTTTTTATTAATTTTGTCCATAGAAATAGAAAGTTGACTTTAGGACAGCTGTTTATTTTACCCCCTAGAAAACAGCAGCTTAAGTTTGGCTAAACAATAACCTCTTGTTTAAGTTCTTATTACTCAGAGTGTGACCGGCCTTTGCATCGACTGAGGAGCTCATTGGAAATATAAAATAATCTCAGCCCTGATCTAAATACACTGGATCAGAATCTGCTTTAAAAGCAACATCTCCAGGTGATTCACACGCACCTTAATGTTTGAGGTGCCCTAGTTTTAGATGAGCTAAGGGGCAGGGCTTTCAGGAGGTAGACAAGATAAACCTTTGGGATCTGAGAAAATTATTAGGACTTGTGTTTTCTTCTAATTTTTTAGTTTTTATTTACATTTGGGGGTGTGTTCTCCAGTGTTTGCAATCTGTTATTACATTGGTATATGTATATAATTTCAAAGCATGCGTTTATGTGAGGAGCACATGCTCAAAAGTCTTTACCGTTGGAGCATACAGCTTCAAACTTCTGGGGCCCATTAGCCTAGGAAATAGGTGCTGTGTGAGCAGTGTTACGACAGTTGTTAATAAAAAAAATAAAACAAGAAAGAAACGGATGAATGAAGTGAGTTTCCTGATTATACTAAAAGAAGTCTAAGGGCATGGTGTTATCACAGAAAATGCCTCTTGATGATTTTGACTTATTTTCGTCATTGGGAATTAATAATGATATTTCTTTCAGGTTATTTTAAAGTTCTACATTTTCTCTCTGATTACTGAGAACAAGAATATTGCTATGTAAAATACTGTAAGATGCAAAATAACAGAAGAGGTTTTGGAAAGGAGAATAGTAAGAAGTTTTAAAATTCAGATTAATATTAACTTTATCTTCTTATGCCTTTGTTTGGTTTATGGATATTGTATTTGTAGTGATCGGTGTTTTCTCCGTGAGGTTATTTCACACTGAGCGATTCTGCTGTGGAGCTGAAGAACATCGACACTTACAGGCAGACAGATGAGGACTGACTCTAACCTTGGCATGCGCTACATAGGTGCCCTTGCCCTTGAGTAAACTAACCTCTTTAAACCTCTCTTTTTTCCTAAAATGGAAGAAAGTTCACCAGGTCTTATAAAAAGATGAAATCTATAAAATGCATATCACAATGCCTGTTTTATAATAAGATGTCTAAAAATGTTAGCGGTGTTGTGTCCTTACTAGGAATCTCCACATGTGGATCTCTACACAAGGTACTGATCAGTCCTGGAAAGTTCTTTCAGCCTGAGTCAGATCTGGAGCCCAAGGGGAAGTGACAGTGCAAGGAAGCGGCCCATGCAGAACAACAGAAAGCCAAGAAAGAAGTCACTGGTACACACGAGACTCTTAGGAAAATGCTGGATAGAGAGGGACCACAAAACCTGGGGTCTACCTGCTGTCTGTAGTCATCATAAGCAGCTTCTTTTCAATGGCAAATTACACAGTACCACTCTGAACAGAGAAAACTAAGATTTTAAAGCAGGATTCATTTAGGGAAGTAATGGCAGTGTGTGAATGAGTAGATAATTCAGAGTCATTCCCAGTTGGTATAAACCAGAAAACAAAGCTGCCCATAACTATAGGGGATAGTCACTGCATTATCTTGTGAATACAAAGAAAAGAGCTGAGACTCTGCGAGTTGTGGTTAAAGCCAGAAGCCAAATTCAGGCTAAAATCAGGCTCTGGGAAACAAAAGCAGGGAAGCAGGCGTCAAATGTCTGAAGGAGATGAGGTAACTTTGTGGGCGTGGAGAAAACAAAGACCGAGACTAGCCAGAATCAAGGCCTAAGAAGCACTCAGGGAGGGTAGGAGCAATACAGGTGTCATATCAGATTGCTGGGACAAGTCAGGTGTGTGGACAGAAGTTGGGGCCTTCAGCCCCTTTCCACCTAGTGTTTAATAGTTGCTTGGCCTCGAAAACTTGTGTGCAGTCTTTCCTTTTTTACCCCATCATTTAAGAGCTGGCTTATTTCATCGATTTATTCATTTAGCATCCTTTACTCAACATCCTTTGCTATCCTTTGTGATAGAGGAGAGAGATTCAAATTGGAAAGACAGAGTTCTTCCCCGCAGGACATAAGTCTGTAGAGGAATGGAAATACACAAGAGAAAACATGAATTAAAATACTATGAGTGTTCTGATAGCCATAAGCTATTGGAGGAAGGGTGCCAGTAGTTCCTAAGAGAAGACAGTTCCACAGAGACTTTCCTGTCTGTCTGTTCACCTCCCCAGTACCCCCTAACACACGCACGCGTGCACACACACGAATGCAAACTCCAGAACTGTGGGAACCTAGTGCCTGGTATTTTATATGTCCTCAATAAATACTGAATTTAATTGCCATCTGAGCTCATTCTTAAGTAGGTGGAATCAATCCTGTAACAGGGATGGTTTTCCAGAAATATGGAGCAACCTGTTCCAGATACGGAGCATGGGAGTGTGGAGGACTCATTCAGAGAACCCCAGTTATTTTAGAGAGATGAAATCCGACTAGATATTGAAGGCCCTTGTGTATCATATGAAGGACTCTAGAGTTTTTAATGCTGGTGGGGAATCCCCGAAAACTTTTAAATAGGGCAGTGACATCACCATCAAAAGTAGGAAGACTGCATTGAAAATTGGAAAGACTGGAAGCAGAGAAGGCAGTTAAGGAACTGCTGACAGGTCCAGTAGTCAGTTGGATAGAAAGATAGAGAAACATCAGAGCCTTAGGTAAGAGATCTGGGCTAACTTCCTAATTTGGAAAATATTAGAGAGTAGCTCAGTGCAAAATAATAGATGAGATTACTTAGAAAGAATGTGTAGAGGAGATGAGACAATGAAGTTCTTAGTAAGGTGAACAGTGGTGGACAAAGTGAGCAAAGGAGGCTAAAAAGAATCACCCCGAGGAGACAGAGAAAACCGAGAGAAAATAGCATGTTGGAATCAAAACAGAAGCAGAAGGAAGTGAGTAAGCCACAGCAGCACATGATACAGCGCTGAATGCCTTTTCATTTTTTCCCCAAAACAACACTGTACTCCTGGGCCTAAAGAAGACAATGAGAAAAGGTATTTGCTTGTTAACTTGGGAGAAGTTGGATGCACTTAAGATAGGATCTCTCTAAAGAAATCATCAAGCTGAAATACCATATCTTTTTGTTTTTGTGCTGGTTGTAGTTAAAGGGTGCTGAAATGCCCCGCCCCTGACCCCAGGTTATGGGATTACAGCATTTTGGTTCATGTCTTTGTGCTGTGTGTTTGTCAGTAGATAACCTCATTTTATGCATTGTCCCCACATTCACTTCTTAGGATATTAACACAAATGCTTGTTATTTATAAAGCCCTCTTGAGTTTTATGTCTAAGCTTGCATGGACATGTGCTATAATAAGAAAGTGCTGTTGACTGCCCGGATTAAAGGTAACTGTTTTCCACAGTAGTAATAGCCCCCCCGGCCCTCCCTCCTTTGGCCTCCCTGTGGTGTCTTGAGAACCCATTGTAGTGCCGGCTGCTTCTTCCCATTCCTCCATCAAAACAGACACTGCTGAGGGCAGAGGAGGACGCGAATCAGGGCTATGTCCTAGCCTTCCAACCTAAGGGAGAAAAACTTGTAGTGAGAACAGAAAGCTAAGTATTAAATTAATGAAACAAATTTGCTCATTGTAGAGGGCTTGAGGCTCTATCTTGAAAAGTGTTTTCCATAAGTGTCATACCATACATAGACCAGTTCTGCCAGATACTCTACCTGCCCTGAGTTTCAGTTCCTGTCCATGTGTTCGTGGCAACATATATCCCCCCAAATGCCTCTTAAGAGCATATTCTGTTCTCTCACGGGCCTTGATCTGCCCGTGCTGCTCTGCAGGCAATAGGTGGTCGGGACGAATCCAGAACCAGGAAAGCTGTGACAAGCCTGGAAACGCGGGATGAAGAAAGTCAGTGCTGGATCCAGCTGGAAGCAGTTTGGGAGGTCAGGGCAACAGTTTAGATTAGACCCAAGTTGGAGCCAGGGGAACCCTGATAAACCAGAGTCAGAATCTAGGTGCCCAGGCCAGACAGAACACAGGAAGGCAGCATGTGCCGGGTCCACTCGGCCACAGAACCGAAGAACAGAAGATCAGGGAAGAGCCTCAAGCAGTGAGCGACGACCTCGATAATGGGCAGCATTTGGATCTGGACTTAACGTTCTCTTCAGCTTCTTGCCAGGCCAGAAGTGATCTGAGTTAATGGAGCAGAGCAGAGGGCACTTGTTATCTGGTGAATTCTGAGGGCTTCATTTTTCTTCCTGTTCTACTAATCTTTCTTGCCCTCTCTTCACTAAGCAATTTCGTAAAGAAAAATCTTTGTCAGTATTGACTTTTGGTCACTCTGATTACTGCTCCTCTCCCCTTCTCAGCTCCTCTTCTCAGGTGCAGGAAACCCTCTCCTGCTGTGCTGGTCCCCAAAGCTTCACATCCGAACCCTCACCTTTCTTCAGTCAGGAGCTTAACAACATTCAGTAGGCTCCCCTTTCTTCCTTCCTGTGTTATTATATGAAATCTTACTTATTTTCCTGCTTGTAGGACTTGCCACCTACCGTGCCCTCAGCCCGTAAGCTCTTCTTGCGTTTTCGCTTGCCTTCCTCCCTCCTTCTCCTAGTTCACTGTCAGAGGCTTTCTCTCCCCTCCCTATCTCCAGTAGCCCTGCTGCTCACCTCTTCTTTGTCCCTGTCACATGCCCATGTCTTATTTTTCCTTAGAGAATGCCCCTCTAGCTAGTTTACTTTGTGCCTGTTCTTTCTAGAATGACCTTACTTGTCTTGATCACTTCTGTATTTCTTGTGCTTAGAAGAGTGCTTGGTATGTAGTAGACACTCAGTCTCTTTTTAATGAATAATGAGAACAAAGGCTCTGTGCCATGCTCTTTCATTTTTGTTGGTGTCTGTGTGTGGTTAGCTATAGATTAGCTAATTTCATTAATGCATTTATAAATTGATCAGATTCGGCCAAGCCTCCACAAACAGGTTTTCCTATATTTTTTATTTGCTGAAACTAGTTTGTATCTTGATCCTAACATAAACTTGTTCAAATGCATAGTTTAAAAACCTTCTATGTGTTGGTATGAAAGCTCCAAAAGAATACAGGTTGTATCAGAAGAAATACATGTGTAAGTTTCAGGGGAATTGCCTTGATAAGTAGAAGACTGGAGATGCCTTGGAGTTTCTAGCAATACCCAGCTAGCAGCTTAGCACTTAAAGATCTGTGTAGCAAGGAAAAGGTAAGATGGTCATTGATGAGCAGGCATATTTTAGGCATGAAAGGAAGGAATGCATGTCAAGGAAGTGAGCCATAAAGAGAGAAATTGGATATTTTAACTGTAGATGCATGAAATTAGACCTGAGCATAATTCAAAGCTAGGAAAGGAGGAGCTAGTAGAAAGAGAATGCTAAGCAGTGCGGGAAAGGGAAGAGGGACGGATAGAACACTCCTAGGGAGCGTGAAGAATGAAGGACCACAGGGTGGGTTCAGGGAGGGGACAGATCCAAGCACGTGTTTACACAGAGAGAAGTAAAAGGGAAGATGATCAAACTAGATGGTGCATTTTTTAAAAAATTGAGGCAATGTCATTCACATGACATTCCCCATTTTGGCCATTTAAAGTGTGTTGGCTTTTAGTATATTCACACTGTGTGACCATCAGCGCTGTCTAATTCACGGTATTTTCTTCCCCCAAAAAAGAGATACCCTACCCACTCCATTTCCCAGTCCCTAGCAATCACTAATCTACTTTCCACGTCTGTGGATTTGCTGCTTCTGGGCTTTTCACATAAGTGGAATCATACACCACGTGGCCTTTTGTGACCTGCTGCTTTCACGTGGCCTGTTTGCAGGGTTCATCCATGAGGGAGAATGTGTCGGTGCGTCATTCCTCTTTATGACAAGTACACCGTTGTGTGGGGAAACCACATCTTATTTATCCGTTCATCTGCTGATGGACGTGGGCTCTTTCCACCTTTTGGCTTTTGCGAATAGTGTTGCTGTGAACATGCAGGGGCATATGTACATGCTATGATAAATTATAAAATGTCTCTCTTAACCCCACTGTTTTTTCTAATAGTTTTATCCAAATTTTAAATTTTAAAAGTTGATTACAAATGTTTAAAAATCACAGTGTTAAATACTTAGAACCACTTACTCCAGTGACTTTTGAGGGATTTTCTTTTTTAAAAATGAAATTAGATTTTTATGGAAAATTAACATGTTTAAAGAAATTCTTCTCTGTTAAGTCTTCCTGATTTCGTTCCCTGATGTTAGAAGCTAGGATTCTGCATAGTTCTTAAAGCATGCGTCAAGTGATTTTCATGGGCCATGGAAACCTTTGCTGTGCATTTGAACTGGTAGAGACACTGCTCCCGCTACCCGGGCAGTCCGTGCTTATTGAGGAAAGAGTAGGTCAGTCATCCGAGGTTGAAACTTGAGTGCACATTTGCTTAGACGCTTCGATATGACTGATACACTAATACGATACTGTTCCGGAGTTGCTAACTTAAAATAAGCCCAGAAAAGTTTAATGTTTAGCCTATCGTTATGTTTCTCATTTCTCTGGAAAGATGAAATCTTTGAACTGATTTGGAAATTTTTTTAACTAATAAATTAAGGACTATTGCTGTTGAATTACCATTTTGCTCTGCATTTGTACCTATTACTAAATTTACATGCAGATGTAACTCTTCCCCCTTTCTCCACGCCTTTTCACACTGGTCTCTACTTTGCCACAATAAGCAAAACCCCTTACCTGATGTCACCAAATAGAATTTGACCTCTCTTTACAAGTATTTAGTCAGTGAAATATTTACCCCCATGAAAACTGACCCTGTATTCTTTGGTTTGATATACCATTATTCCCCCCACCTCCAATTTCAGAATTAGACACTGTGGACATTTTCTGAACAGTCTGAGCTTTTTAAATAATAGTGACAATGATGATAATATGCCACGTGGTTTTTTAAAAAAACCAAGGTCAAACTTTTCATAGGCTTGGTTTGTACCACACATACTGGACCTTTTTCATCTGGAGAACATTTCATGTCTTTAAATTTGAAACTAAATTCTAAAAATATAGTCTGGTTCTTACAGAAATGTTGTTTTAACTACAGAGTGCCTCTGCATGGTTCAGGTGACATTCTCTTTTCTTTATAAGCCCCCTGTATTAGACCTCAGCTCTCTGAGAACAAGGACTAAGTTATACATATTTTTGAAGCCCCTACAGTGGCTAGCCCAGTTGCCTGCAAAAAATAGTAAGTACCTACCTCAGGAACAGGTAGTTACAATTGTTTAGAGGAGCCGCTGAGATACAGATGTGAAATCCCAAATATCATGATAGTGAGATACCAAATATCATAGGCACACATCCAAAGGAAGAGAGAGAGGACGTGTTCCATAATTCTTGGAGTAGGGTGGTGAGGAAGTACTGTCTTCTTACCCTAAACCTTGAGGCCACAGCAGGGGTCACAGTCACTCCCCAAAATAGAGATGCGTCTGCCTCCATCAGGAGACCTAGAGGCGTGAGCATTCCCCACCCCCTAAGATGAATGAGTTATCTTTAAGCATCTGCCTGGCCCAGAGAGCAGATAGTGCAAGTTCAAAAGGAAATTTTCTGTTCCCATCCACTCCTCCTTTCTTTTGCTTCCGCCTGGAAGAGTTAGAAACTGACTGACGAACTTGGGGTGGGGGGGCTGTCTTAGAGAGGAAGCATAATAACTAGACAGGTATCTGATCTCTCTCTCTCCCTTCCTCAGTCTAGACTTTTAGTCTTAAAAATGAATATTTGAATGAGAGAATCTGATTTTGTACTACATCAAGTTGGGGGCTGTGACTGAGCCCAGGAAAGGGAGGAGAAGCATGAGCCCAGGGTTGACACACACTACACTGCATTTGTGAAATGTTTTTGAGCGTCTGTGAAGAGAGATGACAGGGGAGCAGCTGCCTGTGGTTGGAAATCGAAGGGAAGCCTCAGATGTGGATGAAATCATCCAGGGACGGAGGCTACAATGAAAAGATGGGAAAATCTAGCAAACTTAGGTTTCAAGTCTCGTCCAACTATTGGATCCTATGTCAGATTGTACATGCTTTTTGAAATGTGCAAACTATAATAGCTTTAAAGCACACGGACACAGTATACGATGTTTATATCCTCTTTGTTTTCACATGAAAATTCTCAGAAGTGGATGTTTTTGTAGCAAGACATGAAAAGGATAGGGATCTCAAGGGGTAGTCATTGCTACCATTAATTTTTCAAAACACTCAAAAAAATACAGGTAGGAATTTGGAGACTTCTTTCCCCCATAGTCGTGCCTCAGGCCCTGTCACTTGTTTGGGAAACAAACTTGATTTAGAAACTCTGACAGGTGTATGCACAGCTGTGTCTGATGCTTTACAAGGCACCTGTAGAAAATCATCTGAGTATCCTCTCTGTACAGGCTCAGCCGTTTTCCCCCAGAAGCATCACTTCTTTGCATGTATATTGTTATCATTTCAAAGGAGTATCAGAGTGATTTGGAGAGATCTGTTATGTTTTACTCGAAACTGGTGGTGCTTAAATGTTTGAGGAACACAAATTTTGCAAGTCCATTTTTAGTATGAATTCGAAGTAATTATCACCAAATCAGAAAATCACCTGAGCTCTTTTATATATAACATACCAGGTAGCACATGCAAACACACACTCACACGTGTGTGTTTTTATCTTTACTTGCAAACTGGAATTAGATTCCCCCCCAGTAATTATAAAAATAAGGAAATAAAGTCCAGTAACTTTGGAGGTCAGAGACTTGAGTTAGAAATAATACTGAGTTTTTATTCTAAGGCAGTCAGAGGTAACTCGAGTAGCTCTCATTTGCTTTCTTTACAAGTGGGATTGGAGGCAGAACATGTGAAACGGTGTACACAGCATTCTTTACTGTTGTGGTTAAACTTAACAATTCTGCTGTTTGACAAAATGAAACAAGTTTGTTTTTTCCCTTCTATACTCTGCTTCTGTGTATTATTAAAATCCACATTTGATTTAAAATTAGCAATATACAGTTCACTTTTAAAGCAGAGATCATTCAAATATTGAGTGGTTCAGCAGATATTAAATCACAATTCTTGAAAACTGTAGTTATACTTGAATTAAATATTAAGTAATAAGGCCATCTAGTGGTAAAATTTCCAAGTTTTAGTTAAGAATTTGAAAATCTGTTGTCTCTTTCATTAAATGTGGGCTTTAGAATTTATCAGGTATATTGTATAATCATTAAAAAGGTTTCTAGAAAAGAGTTTGACCTAGGGTATTTTCCCCTTTTTATAGCAAAGAAGGCCCTTTGGTTATGTTCTAAAGACCCTTTCTACAAAGCACAAATTCAAACACATAATATTTTTCTTGATTGTAGTAATTAGAGCCACAAATAAAGTCTATAAGTAAAAGCATTGGGAATGAAGAAACTTACTAGTAAAATGGAATATTAAAGTTTACCTATTATAACCTTTCTCCGGTCTGTTTGACAACCCTATTCTCCAGCCTGTTATGCGCCAGGAAATCCATAAGATCAGCTCCTGCCCTTGATCGAGCACATGATTACTGGTCTCTGTGTTTAAGTATCCCTCAAGTCTTGACGGTACTCCACCTGCTTATTGAAAATCCTGATCTGTGAGAGGAGACCCAGGATCTGCCTTTCAAAGGCCTTTTGATGAATTTTTAGGCAAATAAAATTTGAAGATCATGCTGTACTCTATACCGAGATCACACAACAAAATCTGATATTTGGGACCTTAAAAAATTCCAAGTATAATTTGAATTCATGTATGTAAATGTTACCCTTTTGTTAGGGAAAGAACCAGTGAAATCAGGCATATGTTTACAGTTTTGCAACATGATTCTCAAAAATGATGGAGCAAAGAGACAGGCTGGGAACAAGCTGAAGTAGTATTTTCCTCACTCAGCATTGTTATAATATGTAACATTATTAACCTCTTTTAACAAATCAGATGTAGTATCCTGCGTGTTTATCATCAAACAGTACTTGGCTAAATATTAAAAAGGATAGTCTCCTTTACTGCGAAGTAAGCTGCCACAGCCCAGTTTTTCTTTCCAACTCTTGCTTCAGTTGGACGTTACACTGTCCTTAAACATGTTTTCCTCACTAGTGAATTACCCATCGAAATTAATTCAGAGTATTTTTATTTGCCTCTGAAGTTACTGATACTATTCCTAGTAATCTGGTGCTCAGACTTCTCATTTATAAAATAATTTCTCCTCCTAGGTATTTGGAGTAGATGACAATCAGGATTATAATAGGCCTATTATCAATGAAAAGCATAAAGATCTGATAAAAGATTGGGCTCTCAGCTCTGCTGCAGTAGTAATGGAAGAAAGAAAGCCACTGAGTACACCTGGATTTCACAACTCAGAGGTATACATCCCTTCCTCCTATGTAACTTTTACACAAAAATGTAAATTTTTATCATTTTTGTAATTACATTATTTTAAGTAATTGATATATCCCCTTAAGAGTTCTTCTAAAAACTAAATTCTCACAAATTAATTTGTTTCGAATAAAAGCCTGAGGCAATTTTGCAGTAATTCTGTTTCAGTTTTGTTGTTACATTCTTTTAAATTATGTTATTATGTTCATCAGTGGAAAAATAATGTTAACTTCAGAAAGCAGTTAAGTTACATGCTCACTGCTCTGATTGGCATTATGAGATAAAACAAAAAAACATACATTGCTTAAACTTCCTAGGAGGGCATGTATTGAGCATGGACAGGCCTGACTGTCGTGCCAGACAGAACTTTCATACGTCAGCAAGTGCGGGTACGGTGCAGCCCCGGATGTGATTTGGGTAACATGAAGTTAACCAAGGTTGCCTTGACTAACAAAGGCAGGGAGTCAGTCTGGTACAGTAGAGCCAGGAAGACCTGAGTGCAAATCCAGAGCGGCCACGTTTAACAGAGTGCCTTGGTGTTGGGCAATGCCCCATTTCAGCTACAATCTTCTCACTAACAGGATTGTTGATAAAGCCTGTTTACGGGGAGTTTAGTGAAGTCTGACCCGCTTGGCAGAGTAACTGCCCGAGATTTATGCCCTCAACAAATAGTTATTCCTGTACTGGAAACGATACTAGAATGTCGTTCCACATTGTTAGGTCAAAGAGAAATGTGAAAGATATATGTAACTGAGAAGTATTAATTCATTATAATTTATTGAGACAGTAAGAGCTAACAACCAATAGGAGCTTTCTTGGGCCGATTCACGAATAAGGAAAATAAAATACGTAGAAATTAAATTGACAAAGGTCACAAAGCGTGGTACCTATGGAGCCAGAATTTGAACCACAGGAGGCCTTATTTTCTTAACTCATTCTCTTACTCGTCGTGCCATACTATCTCTCAGGAAATTAGGTGATTTAAAATCTATAAATGGTAAATAAATATACAAGTGGTAAATAAAACAAGACCTAAAAATATAAATTATAAATAAAATGTTACATTTGCATGAGATGTAAATAAAATATTTCAATAGACAGGTGAATCCACCTGTTCTTTGATGTTAAAATTGTCCCTTTTAGTGGTCTGCTTTTCCCTAAAAGCAATTATAGATTTTAGTGTTCTTTTTTTCCTTCCTCAATCTTAGAGAATTTTAATTCTAGTTTCTGTTTTATAAGATGCCAGATTTCCTTACTGAAAGCAAGTGATACTTATCGAGGCAGTGTTTGGGTTTTCTAATTGCTCCAGCAACAATTCCGATGAACATGAACTTTGTAAGACCCCCCTCTTTCCTTCTCTATCCCCTCCACCCATGCCAAGTGGACTTTATATGTAGCCCCAGTATGCTGCACCTACCTTTGAAGGAGTGACCTAACCAGGCCACGAGAACCTCTTGACAGAATAGTTCTACTATCAGAAGGTGTGAGTGGCTCTGGTACTTCCTTCAGGCTGAGAGCTGTGGGCAGTTGGCACAGACTCTTGAAAGGGAGTTCAAGGACTCAGCAGGCTTTGGAGGACTCCTTAGGCTTCACTGTATGTATGTCACTATATACCTACTATTTGAACCTATTCATGAAATCGTGTATGTAGTCTGTGTGAAATACTTCATCAGTTTTTAGCCTATCATCCTTAGTAGTAAATCTGATACTTAAGGTATTGTTTTGAATAATTCGTAATACAATTTTGGTTATATTCCAGTCTCAAAATTAATCCTGGACCTAGATTTTTCATGAGGTAACAGGATTTTTTTCTGTACTTCCTAGATCTCCCACATTAAATGCCTAGATTTTCCAGGTATTAAAAATTACCAGTATATGCCCATGAGTCTATGGAACCATATCATGAATTAAATTCCATTTCACACTTGACTATAACGATTCAAAGAGCACTCACCTTAAGGCCAGATCTAGTCATGCACAAGTCGAGATTTAGGCTAGTTACAGAAAAATTCTTAAAGGCTGAGTGATTTCTGGATTCTTCTGGAAATAGTAAAATGTTATAAAAAGAAGTCTTAAGCTTTGGGTTTGTTTTTGAAATCCCTGAAGACATGATCTGGCAGATTTAATACCCCTTGGGACTCTGGATCTAATCCGATTCCTAGAAGCACCTAGAGGGCTAGAGAACCTTCAGGCTCCTGTTGCAGAGAACGAAGTAGGGCCAGCCGCACTGTCGTAGCCCTGAGGCTGCAGAAGCAGACCCAGGTTTGTCCAGCCGCAGTGAATTTGAAGCTCCAAGTGTTTATTTTAGTGCCATCATTAGTATTTAATAAGTAGAGCAAATTATACTACTTCCACAGTAATAATAAGATGTGGTTAAAGGGGTACCTAGAGAATCTTCATTCTAAATATGAAGAAATTTAATTAACGGTAATATGGCAACGTGAGATTTGAATATGGCTTCGTATGACAGGATTATGAGACTACATAGAACTGACTAAGTAGGCTCTGATTTCATTCCCTTATTTTTCTCCTTTAGGAAGGCACGTCTTCATCTGGAAACAAACGCTGGGTTTCACAGTGGGCTAGTCTGGCTGCAAATCATACAAGGCATGATCAAGACGAAAGGATAATGGAACTGTCTGTACCTGTCCCTTTAGAGAATGGTATTTTCTTTCTCTCTCTCTCTCTTTCTTTTTTGTGAATGATACATGTTTTTTATTTTTTAAAAAACAATCTAGGGGTGCCTGGGTGGCTCAGCGGGTTAAAGCCTCTGCCTTCGGCCCGGGTCATGATCCCAGGGTCCTGGGATCGAGCCCCGCATTGGGCTTTCTGCTCGGCGGGGAGCCTGCTTCCTCCTCTCTCTCTGCCTGCCTCTCTACCTACTTGTGATCTCTGTCTGTCAAATAAATAAATAAAATCTTTAAAAAAAAAACAATCTATAGTGAGAAGTTAGTTAAACTTAAGTAAACATAATCATATATTCTCATGCTTATACTACATACATAGGATTGTATTTGCACTAATAATGCAGATACTATTAAAATATAACCTAACTAGGGACGCCTGGGTGGCTCAGTTGATTAAGCCGCTGCCTTTGGCTCGGGTCATGATCCCGGGGTCCTGGGATCGAGTCCCACATCGGGCTCCTTGCTCGGCGGGGAGCCTGCTTCTCTCTCTGCCTCTGCCTGCCACTCTGCCTGCTTGTGTGCTCTCTCACTCTCTCTCTCTCTCTCTCTCTGACAAATAAATAAATAAACTCTTTAAAAAAATAAATAAATAAATAACCTAACTGAAGATAAGAGATAATTTGTAGGTGAAACACATACACAAATTTTTATCTATGACATATGTATAAAAATGAAAATTTTAAAGTAAGACTATCAATAGTTCCAAATTATAACATTAACTAATATCATTAATACAGCAAATATTTTAATACTTTGTGCATTTAAGTAAAAAAATTCAATACAATTCAATAAAAAGAACTAAAACACACTTAATTTACTTTTTGCAAGTCTATGCAATGTGATTTTTATTGCCTTCTAATATTTCTGTGAACTGAAATAAAAAGTTTCTTTAAAAAACAAAAATGAAATTTTATGCCTCTAATGATTTTATTATGTTCAGTTAATTACATTCTTAATTAGAAATAAAACCCTCAAGGAGAATGTGCATGTGGATTTTTATCTGTATTCTTAGTTTTATTATTGTTGAACATGGAAGTGGAAATTTATTTTGTCTCTGGCTTATGGCACCCCAAAAATATGGTTTAGGAATTTTGTAAACATTACTCTGCAAGCATTTGAGCAAGGTGCATAGCAATGTACTAGAAAAGCTTTATCACTGATTTACTATAGAAATTAGAAGTAGTTGACAGTATTACCAAAAATCTTTGGAAAAGACCAAGTGATTTGGGCATTGATTAACATAAACTGGTCACCTGTTGGGAAACAAGAAACCCGAATAGAGGGTCAAAGGAGCTAGGTAAACTTACCAAGAATCCATTATGAATTAGTCAGGTTAGCTGTAGGAAGCAAAATTCTGCCCTCATTATATAACAAACCAGCTGCCCCTTCATTATCTTGTTTCAACATGTTTCATCATCTTCTAAATTAATTTATTTAGATAAGCTGATAAATTGACTTGAATCTTAAATATTCTTAAACATTCATCGCATGCATGTTAGGAACAGGACAGTTTGAGAAGTGCTAGAAAAATACAAAAAGATAAAACAGCGAGTACATTTTAGGTGCTTCTGGCAGCACTACAGAGATGAGACACCATAAAGTCACCAATGGCTAAAGTTGAATCAGGAAATTTAGTGGCTGTTTTCCTGCATCAAAACCATCATATTGCTGTGAAATTTAAATGTTCAATTTTCAGAATTATAAAGTGATAAAAGACCCACCGAGGGGCACCAGGGTGGCTCAGTGGGTTAAGCCTCTGCCTTCGGCTCAGGTCATGATCCCAGGGTCCTGGGATCGAGCCCCAAATCGGGCTCTCTGCTCGGCGGGGAGCCTGCTTCCCTTCCTCTCTCTCTGCCTGCCTCTCTGCCTACTTGTGATCTCTGTCTGTCAAATAAATAAAATCTCTAAAAAAAAAAAAAAAGACCCACAGAAACTATGTCTTGGGGCACCTAGGTGGCTCAGTGGGTTAAAGCCTCTGCCTTTGGCTCAGGTCATGATCCCAGGGTCCTGGGATCCAGCCCGGAATCTGGCTCTCTGCTCAGCAGGGAGACTGCTTCCCCCACCCCTGGGCCCAGTCTTTCTCTCCACCTGCCTCTCTGCCTACTTGTGATCTCTGTCAAATAAATAAATAAAATCTTTAAAAAAAAAAAAAAAAAAGGAAAGGAAAAAACTGTGTCTTGGTATCTTGTCTCCACTTACCCCCAAGATGAGAATGCTTTATATGTTAATTTCCTTTATCTCAGAAATGCATTCCAGGTATTCCAGCAGTCAGGAAAATCCTTAGGTATTCTCAAATTCTCTCACATAGAAACATCAAATTATATATTTTCTCATTGTCTTCTACTTAATTGTGAAAAGAAAAAATGATCTTGTATTCCTATATGAGGCATTAATATACTGGAAGACCATAATTTAAAAATCCCTCAGTTTGTAAAAGTATGATAAGTCCTGTTCTCTTGTTTCACACTTAAAATTTTTTAAATTCTTGGGGTGCCTGGGTGGCTCATTCGGTTAAATGTCTGACTCTTGATTTTGGCTTAAGTCATGATCTCGGGGTCCTGGGATGGAGCCCTGCTCTGGGCTCTGTGCTCAGCCCCTCTCCCCTCTCATGCTCTCTCTCTTTGTCTCTCTAATAAATAAAATCTTTAAAAAAAATTTTTTTTTAAATATTTTAGTCAGTGTTAAATTTTTATTTAGAAAACCTTCTAAAGTTGTGCGTTTTCTGTTTTACTTAGGCTATCCAAACTTGTAATTCTTTCAGATAGCTAACAATGCTCATTAAAAACTCAACTAGAGGCACCTGGGTGGCTCAGGTCATGATCCCAGGGTCCTGCGATCAAGCCCAGCATCAGGCTCCCTGCTTGGCGGGAGACCTGCTTCTCCCTCTCCTACTCCCCCTCTGCTTATAATCCGTCTCTCACTGTCTCTCTCTGTTAAATAAATAAATAAGATCTTTTAAAAAAAAAAAAAAAACTAGAACTAGATATAGGGGCGCCTGGGTGGCTCAGTCAGTTAAGCGGCTGCCTTTGGCTCAGGTCATGATCCCAGGGTCCTGGAATCAAGTCCCGCATCAGCCTCCTTGCTCAGCCGGGAGCCTGCTCCTCCCTCTGCCTGCCACTGGCCTGCTTGTGCTCACTCTCTCTCTGATTTAAAAATAAAAGATTAAAAAAAAAAAAAAAAACTAGATATATTTCTCTTTCTTTTTTAAGTTCAACACGGGCTTGAACTCATGACCCTGAGCTCGAGACCTGAGCTGAAAGCAAGACTCAGACACTTAAGCCACTGACCAACCTAGAAATAGTCTTCTATGCTATGTAATTGAAAGTGGTTATTAGGCATTCTCTGTGCAATTTTGCAAAATTTTCTTTAGCAAAATTTCACGGACCTTACAGAAGCAAGAAGGAACACAGTGACCTTCCCTGCCGTAAAATACATTGAGAGAAAAAGGAACAGATGGAGGATTAAGAACAGATGACCCCAATTTTCATCTCCTAAAACACTCCCCCTACTAATAATCTGCTTATTTGTACATCGTGGCCTCATACTTGCTTTTGAAACTACTCTGTCACAATGCTGGTGTGTTTATTCAAAGTTTTCTTGTCATACGAAGCCGTTTCTTAACGGACACTGCAAAATCTAACGTAACATGATACTCTTCTTATTTGTAGTTTTTTTTGCCCTCATAATGTCTACTTTGTGGTTTTGTGTTATAGATGCAGATATCAGTGAGTCTGGCATTTCAGTGAGAAGTATGGGGTCGGCCACTTCCTTGGCTAGCCAGGGAGAGAGAAGGCGACGCACCCTTCCCCAGCTTCCAAATGAAGAGAAGTGTCTTGAGGGCTCCAGAGCCAAGGGTATGACACAGAGGTCAGAGATCGGAGAAAAACAAGACACAGAACTGCAGGAGAAAGAAGCACCAGCACAGGCCTACCAGAAGGACAAACAGGATGCCGACAGAGCCCTGAGTAAGATGAGCAGGGCCGTGAACGGGGAGGCCGCCAAACCCGGCGGAGACAGCAAAATCCTGCTTCACTTGGGCAGCTTGTCTGGGAAGGACAAAAGCGAAACCGAGAAGGAAACTTCTTTGGTAAAGCAGACATTAGCTAAAATTCAGCAGCAAGAACAAAACGACCAGGTCCAGTGGACACCTACCAAGTTGTCCGCTTCCAAGAACGTTTCAGGTCAGACAGATAGGTGCCGGGAGGAATCTTTCAAACAGGAGTCACAACCTCAAGAAAAAATCCCAGGACACTCTGCAAGCAAAGGAGAAAAGGTGACACAAAACGAGGGCAAGCGAAGAAAAGCTGAGGACATTCTCAAAGGTCAGACTCCAAAGGGCGGAGAGAAGAAGGAATCCTCCAAGTCCTTGGTGCGGCAAGGAAGCTTCACCATAGAAAAACCCAGCCCGAACATCCCCATAGAGCTTATTCCCCATATAAATAAGCAGACTTCATCTACACCGCCTTCCCTGGCGCTGCCAGCTGCCAGCAGAATACGGGACAGGAGCGACTCGATGGACACAGACTCTAGTATGGACACCACCCTTATTCTCAAAGACACAGAAGCAGTGATGGCTTTTCTGGAAGCCAAACTGCGTGAAGATAATAAAACTGACGATGGCCCGGACACTCCCAGTTACAACAGGGACAACTCGATCTCACCAGAGTCGGATGTGGACACCGCGAGTACAATCAGTCTGGTCACGGGCGAGACGGAAAGAAAGTCAACCCAGAAGCGAAAGAGTTTCACGAGTCTCTACAAAGATAGGTGTTCCACAGGTTCTCCTTCGAAGGATGTGACAAAGTCATCATCTTCAGGTGCTCGGGAGAAAGTCGAGAAGAAAACCAAAAGTCGTTCGTCAGATGTGGGCTCAAGAGCGGAGGGTCGTAAATTTGTACAGTCCAGTGGACGAATGAGACAACCTTCCGTGGACTTGACGGACGACGACCAGACCTCCAGCGTACCTCATTCTGCCATCTCCGACATCATGTCCTCGGATCAGGAAACTTACTCTTGTAAATCTCACGCCAGGACTCCACTTACCTCAGCGGACGAGCACGCACATTCCAAACTGGAAGGAAGTAAAGTGACGAAATCCAAGACTTCTCCCATAGCGCTGGGATCCTCCAGTAAGTCAACCACCCTCCCCAGGCCACGGCCCACCAGGACTTCCCTCTTGCGCAGAGCCCGACTCGGCGAAGTGTCCGACAGCGAGCTGGCCGACGCCGACAAGGCCTCGGTTGCTTCCGAAGTGTCCACAACCAGCTCCACGTCGAAGCCGCCCACGGGAAGGCGCAGCATCTCTAGGATTGATCTGCTGGCTCAGCCCCGGCGAACGAGGCTTGGCTCGTTGTCCGCCCGCAGTGACTCTGAGGCAACAATCTCTAGAAGTAGCGCCTCCTCCCGGACCGCGGAAGCCGTCCTCCGAAGCGGGGCCAGATTAGTACCTTCAGATAAATTTTCACCTAGAATTAGAGCTAACAGTATCTCTCGACTGTCCGACTCCAAGGTCAAAAGTATGAGCTCAGCACATGGCTCTCCTTCAGGTAAATTGGGTCCAGACTTTTTACAATATTAGCATAATATTTCATTCACGTTTTAGGTCTCCTTTTTGAAAATAAACTTAGATGTCTAGTGTGACTTCTAAAAATATTCAACAGAAAGGTTATGCTGTAAGAGGGTATTTTCTCCTATGAAAAGTATTTTAGTTAGCTCATTAGTAAATGAAAAATTCAGAACTGACACACACTTCAATGAATGCCCTTGGGCAAAATAGTGATTTCAAAATGCGGACCTATTTTGGAACCTTAGTATCTGGATTCATGTGTCAGATAGATGAGGAACAATATCTGGAGTAAATAATGGGGATTAACATTGTCCTGCTGAAAGCAGTGTTTGATTTTTAAATATCCTCACTTAGTTCAGAGCCCTTAATCTGGAGGAGGGCAGGATACCCTTTATCATTCCTTGAGAGCTCAGGGAAACGGTGTCTGCCTTACACTTGCTTCCGCATTTATGCAGAAATGTCTCATACGCTTTTTTAAAGTTCACTCTGTTCACGGTTGGGGCAGGTGAAAACTAATTCTTAATTCATTTCAGCGGAAGAAGATGAATTTGCGAGATGAGCCCTAGGCACATACTGTCTAACCGGGCTACTGAAATGTAACTGGTTAGAAACTATCTCATAAAGCCCTCTCCTGTCCCTTAACTCTAGTCCTTAGCTGTCGTTGAATGTACTTCCAGAAGGTACTTCCTCCCCACCAGAATCTTAATCGCTCCGGGGTGCTGGTCTGCTGGTGTACTTCCCCCTGGGAGCTGTAGCGGGAGAGTACGTGTGTGACCAGGGTCCTCGCCCAGATCCCTGTGTGTACCCGTGAGCCTGGGCTCTTACTTCATAATCAGCCTCACACCTGGGTGGGGCTGCTGAGCTCCCCGCGGGAGCCAGCGGCTCAGAGACTTCGAGGTCTCTTATCAGCAAGTGTCCAAGTGAGTCCGAAGGCTTGAGGGAAGAGTGGGGGATGGTTGGTATGCAACCCCGGGCTCCGAGTTTGATGTCTGCGCCATCGTAGCCTCCAGACTCAAACCTAACGCTGCTCCTCGTGTTCTGTTTCCTCTTGCCTCCCTCCCCTCCCACCCTCACTGCCGCTTTCCTCCCCTCCACTCACGTCGCCCTCTCTTCGGGTCAGTGGCCGTGGTGGTGATGGGCAGATCCGTGGTGGGAGTGGATGTGGGCGGAAGATAGGTGACACAGAAGCCTGACTCCGAAAGAGGAGCTGGCATTTTCCCCGTGCCCATGCCCCCCACCCCCAGCCCTGGCTTCTGCACCGGAAGCTTTCCCTGCCGGTTCGTGCGGTTACCGCGGGCGTCTGGAACTGACTGCTGTCCGTTGGTTGGTGTTTACCGAGTGCTGGTTTTCTGTCTTCTTATGGCTCTACCTCTTCAATTCACATCCCCTTTGTGCCGCATTCTGTGGTGTGTTGCGTGGTAGCATTTCTTCCGCCACGTGGCCTGTTCGATCACCTCATCTCTCCTTCTGTACGTAGAAGTGTTACAGTTTCCTCCTGTCTCACCATACGCTGTAATGCAAGCCGTATGTCACCAAGTAGCATGGGACGTTCCTTCTGTACCGGGCATCTGGTCCGTAACACACGAGTGTGCTGGTCTTGTCCTCAGTGTTGAACGCCAAGGGCTTCTGTGAGAGGCAAGCCAAGTAGGACTACTTAAGCAAGTCCGAGAAACCTCTGTAAGATGCTGTGTTGTCTTTAAAGATAAGTTTTGTTTTCTGCTTTGAATCCAGAGCTTGATAAACATGGAGTTTCCTATATCCAAAAAGTACCTTGATTTGCTGATTGAAATTCCCTAGGGTCCACTGAGGTACGGGATGTGGACCTTCTTCCTACTTAACAGCAGCATATTAAATAATTAGAAACATAAAATTGAAAAGCTGGAAGGGTCATTCAGTTTAGGTAACTCGGGCCAAGAGAAGTAGTGACCTGCCCTGGTCACGTAGCGGTGGCTAGGACAGGGTGAGTAGCCCCAAGGCCTTTTCATTCCCGGCCTTTTGCTGCTTCTGCCACATCCGGTCTGGCTCTCGGAAAGTCTGTATCTGCTTGCTTGCAAGCCTCCAGAGGACGGCTGGAATTTATCAGCTTCTTTTCAGGAGTGTATATAAGGACAACTTACAATATATTTGGTATATTGTCCACTATAATCTATAGAATTCTGATGATGTTTACTAAATTCATGAAGCCATATGGGGATCCAGGACTGTATGTTCAATTCTCAAGATGCCCTTTTATAGTATTCTGTCCCATCTAGAAGAATAACGGCTGGGCTCTCGTAGTCAGTGGTAATGTACTAAAATAGTTATATGGGTATGTAATTAAAAAAAAAAAAATAGCAGACAACTTTTTGATCTATTTGCTAATTGGGGTGTCTTTGATGCTGTGATATTTCTACTTAAGATAATTTTAATACATTGAATGGAAGAAAAAATAAAAATTCTTAGCTTTAGCTTTTGAATTATGATTTAAGAGGCACCTGGGTGGCTCGGTCATTAAGCTCCTGCCTTCTGCTCAGGTCATGATCCTGGGCTTCAGGGATCTAGAGCCCCGTGTCAGACTTCCTGCTCATCTGGGAGTCCGCTTCTCCCGCTACCTCTCCCTGTTTCTCCACTCATGCTCACTGGATCTCAGAATAAATAAATAAAATCTGAAAATACATATATGATTTAAAAGAATGTAAAGCTATACTGGTCAGGGTTGTACAAACTGTAAACTTTAAAGGACTTAGAGATCTCTGAACCTAGAGCCTGTGACATGTCCAGATTGGCGTAAGTGAAAGTAAATCTGTGATGTTTCAAATTTCATAATTTAGGCCATGTCTAAAGAAAGTTTTTCGAAGAAATGTATATGATAAAAATAGAAGAGTGGGATCTCTGACTTAGAAACATTAGAAACATTTAGAAACTTAGGAACATTTATGCCTCTTTCATTCTGATGTAATTTGCTTTTAGGAGAGTATAGTCCCCTCTCCCCACTCCCCCTGCCATGCCTTCAGTGATCTTTCAATACCAAGTTATGTTAAAATATCCTGATTTATTTTGATAAGATACATTTAAAACTAAGTGTGCTGAATTATCAAAATAAAGCAGTTGGTTTTCATTATGTCTTAGGTGCACATTCTAAAAAATATCATGTTAACATTCTTAGAATTTTTTTAGACTGTTTGCTTTCTCCTTTTTATTCTAAACCTCAAGTTTTATAGATAGTAGGAATCAGATATTGGGCATTCATGGCTTTAGTTATTTCTTCCTCCAGGTCAGAGATCAATACAGAACATCGTCAGGGATCTTTTTCCCCAAATGACCTTATTGCTACTTGCTTGTAAATGTACATGTAAAATGTTTGTGGTTTTGTTTCCCACCAAAATATTTTGATATAAAGTGTGAAAATGTAGTGTTTGTTTCCTGAAATGTGTTTGTTACATCTATAGATGTGGCTGTGTTTTAAGGCCAACAAAGTTTTGGGTAGCAGTAGAAGAAATCAGCATTCACAAATAAATAACCCTAATAACTTCCTTTTTCAATTTCTTGACAGTACATCTTCATAGTAAATAGAGTAGTTTCTTACTTCCATAAGAGGGAGTATTGCGTAATTTTACAATTAAAATAAGTTTTATAATTAATGTAACTAAGATAATTTTCAGGTTAGCTATAAAATTAATTAAGCTGATCTTAGAACTTTGATTTTACTCTGTGTGCTCTCTAGTACCTTACCAGCCAAGAAAGCCTCCCTAAGGATTGACATTTCAAATACCTTTGACATAAATTTTCAATTTAATGATTTATCTGAAATGTCTTACTACTAGTCTTACTTTACTATATCAAATAAGCCTAATGGATAAAATTAAATTTAATTCTATGCAGGATTTTACCTGAACAGAGTAAAATTCAAGAGGAAGAAGTAGAAATTTCTCTTCATGGTTAGAAATCACAAAAACCTTCATTCCATGAGAAACTGAGGATGTCTTTTCAAAGAAGAGTTAACCTAACTGGAATTATAAAAATAATTTTTTTAAATAAGGATTTTCTGACAAGTAATTGTGCAGTCCTTGGATTAGCAAGGAAAGAGCTTTGAACTCTGGGAGTCCGTAGACCTAGCTTAAACTTTGATTTAAGTAATGCAAGACCTTTCTGGGCCTCTTTTTCTCTCCATAAATTGAAGAACTGATGCCAATGTCCAAGGTCTTAATATTCTAAAATTCTGTGCAACAAGTAAGCAATAGGGAAAATTGAAAACATGCTCACTTGGAGTTTACTCTGCAGCAACTAACAGATTGTAGTAGAAGGAAAGATTAAGAAAGCAAAAGGTACTGAAGGAAGTTGTTTGGGGAATCCCAGGCCCTGGTCCCTCTCCCTGGGGTTAGTGATCATTCCGCTGGTGTCCGCGCCCATTTCGGCTGTTCCAGAGGCCGGTGGCATCCAGACGGAACGGGAGCTCTGCTTCCTGGCACACCCCGTGTGATTGCTGTGCCGTTGGTAAAGACAGCCCTTACTTGAGAATTTCATCTCTCAGCTCTCCCCTACTTATTTTATCCCTCGTTTTGCCCTCAATTTTAAGAGAACAAACCTAAAAATGTTACCTTTCAGTTTTTAAACAATGCTTTATCCTTATGGTTGCTTTTCTTTGTAAAGATAATTATAAACTTCACCAATCTTCCTGGCGTCTAGAAAAACTTGTAAAAATAAGTGGGAACGTTACGAACGTCATTTGAAAAAGGAATTTTTCTCTTTTTTTCCCGTCCGTATAATTATTTTCTGTTGCTGAAACTCAAACTACGAAAAGTTGGTTCTAATGTGGCTCTACTTACCTATTGTCACCCGACACCTAGTATCGATTTTCAGTTTCTCAGCCTGTTTTCCTGTGTTGGGCCACTCGGGAGATGAGCGGCCGTCGATGCCAGCTTTCTGAGTGACTTCCAAGTGCCTGATCTCAGCTCCACCATGCCTACCGATGTTTTCACATCTCCTGCAGTTTATTAAAACTCTTTGCCATTGGTTTTGTTTTCACTCCAAACAACTTTCGGTTGTTTTGAGTATGGTTTCCATAGTTTCCAAAACAAAAATCGGGAAATTTAATCCAACGGATCATCTTTTTCTTATTTGTGAGCTTGTTTTCTATGAATAATATTCTGAGGTAGCAAAATGAATAAACATTTAATGTTTAATGAAGTGCCTTTATTAAAAAGTCCAAACATTGCAATATTTCTAATTTTTTCCTAAAGCCTTTTTGCTCTTATTCCTAAACTTTTGCTGAAATTGTTTTCAAGTCTTAGGGTCAGTTCAATTCGTAAGATTTTTCAGATGTCTAAAATAGTAATTTTCCACTGTGGTAAGAGTATTTTTATATTAATGAACTATCTTATAAAGGTAAAACCAGAAAATATATTAACTACTGCCTTCAAAAGACGCTATGAATAATTGATTACCTACAGTTCTGTATACGTATTTGCATACACTTTTTCAGAAAGCCAAGAAGTTTCTTCTGTCTTCTTACACCCATAAATCTTGTTCCAAGCTCCACAAGCTTCAGATAAGAGTGCGAATCAGGGCATATGGGTAGGCTCTGATTTAGGGCATGTTCCCGATCATAGATTTTTCGGCCAATTCTGGTGGCAGTGTTTATCAGTTTATCTGACAGCTCCCTGAGCCTAACCAGAGTCCCAGAGGCAAAACTGTGGTTTGGGGAGGAAAAGATAGGAGAGGCATAAAATTCCAGTGAAGTATGAAGGAGTTCTAGGCTCCACCAACCTATGCAGCCTAGGGTCCGTTTGTGTTTTAAAAGCGGGGAAGAGAGAGAGGGGGAGAGAGGGAAAGACAAAGAAAACTCTTCTATTATTAATAGCAGTTGGAACTTCTAGCGGGTGCAAAGTTTTTGTCACTTCAGCCACAAAAACATCTCATGCTTTTCAATAGGTTTTTCCTAATCTGAGAAAAGCAAATGGTCAGTAGCTATTCATTTGTTCAAAAAGAGTTATTAAACAGACACTCTGCCACGGCTGGGTAGGCAGGAGCAGATGAAGCAGGCATGGCTCCTGCCCTTGTGACGTTTACCGTGAATCAGCCATTCTTGCCCTGTTTTTTACTTCTATCCTGTGCCTCACAAATTACTTGTGTGTTTGGTTCTCCCATTAACAGTAGTAGTGAAATTAATTTGTCTTCTGATTTTTCAGATGTGTCAGCAGCACCGTCTCTTGAATGTCTTTACTAACTTAAATAAGAAAGTGATTGTCGCTTTCTTTAATGTGACTATTCACAGTATCTCCTGTGCCTTCAGTGTCAGTGGTCGTGAGACCAGCTCTGTAGAGCTTTGCTCCTTGTAGGTCTTAAGCCATCGTCTATTTTCACCGTATGCTTTCAGTGTCAAAGCGGCAGACAGTTGTACTGAAGATGCTTTGTTGTGTTTTTACCATGTAAAAAGATTTTTTCCAATCATAGCATAACAGGATGTTGAATGACAGAGGTAATGTTTTTTTTTCTGCCATAAAAGCATAATTTCCACAGCAGGAATTATGCACATTTGTATGTTGGGAAAAGAGGGTTTTACCATCTCTATGTTGAAAGTCTATGTGGCATGAGGAAATCTTTTCCCTTATTTTTATTTTGTTGTTGTTGCTGTTACTGTCAGTAAAAAAAAATCCATATCTTCACTCAAATGAGAAATATTTGCAACGAAAAAGTACCCAAATTAAACATTTATGAATAGAGCTTGCTTAGTTATCATTAGTGAATTTTTCATCTGAATGTTTTATTCACCGTACTATGGAAAACATGGTCTTTCGATTGTTTTTAATTACTCATTGTTTTTAATTCACCAAAATGTACTGTTTCTATCTTTTGAGAAGTAGTAGACTTATGATTTCTGTTAGGTATGTGTATGTCAGTTATTGAAAATTGTGCTGTGTGTGTCTCATGGTGTTTTTGAAATCATGATTTTTATCTCCTTTAAAAGGTAACATAATAATTCTTTTTTTAATAATTAAACTAATTTAGTAAATTCAAGATGGAGGCGCTTTCCTACTGATTATGCTTCCACCTCAGAAGATGAATTTGGATCAAACCGTAATTCCCCTAAACATACTCGTCTACGTACTTCTCCAGCCCTGAAAACTACTCGGTTGCAGAGCTCTGGGTCAGCAATGCCTACTAGTTCTTCATTCAAGCACCGGATCAAAGAACAGGAAGATTACATCCGAGACTGGACCGCTCATCGAGAAGAGATAGCGAGGTTGGTTTTTAATGAATCAATTTTAAAAATTGAAATATTTTGTCAGCGTTTCAGCCTGATAACAGATTTTAGCTTTGATGTGATTTGCACGAGTAGTCCAAGAAGTGAGATCTGCAGGTGGCTGTGAACTTAGCTGCTCTCCGTCCAGTTTCTCTCGGTTCGTGTGTTTAATGCCAGTGCTACTACCATATTGTAGAACTAATTTATTTTGGTTGCAGCCCCCCTTTCTTGTTTCTAGATGCCGTTTCTGAAAGGTAGTGTCAGCTACCTCAGTTCTTCCACAATTAAGAATTGTGCAGCTGAACTTTCTATTACTTTCCTTTTATCTTCCAGAGAGGGAATAGCGGTGTCCTTGATGGAGAACCATTGCTCATATTCTTGGGGAGACTTAGAGGAGGTGGATTTTTACTCTCACTCTTACGAGTTCATTAGGCACAATTTAATTCAACCCCTTATTAATTATTTTGATTTTTGTTTTGTGTAACCTTTAGGTTATAATAAAAATTCATGCTGCAGAAGTGATTTTTGATCAGTATCTTGTCATGACTGAACATTGAAGAGAGGCTACGCTCAAACAGATGCTCTTGTAGTTAAAATATGTTTTTTTAAGTTTGTAAGATCCTGAATTTTACTGCAGTGTTTTATACCATATGTTACCTAAACATCTTCACTACTTACATGCTCTAGTTACTTCTGCCTTCAGTTTAAGATCCTGATCTTCAAGTTTTACATTTGGCAACATTATTAAAGAACATCACATATAGTAAGTCCATAGATGCTTTAAAAAAAATAATAAATTCTTACCATAATTTAATGGTGTTTATCTTTTTTTCTCTCCTTTGTTGACTTCTGTGAATTATGTTTTTTTTCTGGGTCATTTCTTTAAAGTTCATGATTTTTGGTCTTTAATGACCATTTACTTGTAATTGCTTTCAATTGCTTATAATTCTTTGACAGCATGCCCTTTTAATCTCACTGTGCTGCTTAAACATTTTATTTTGCCATATAAATGGCTTTTTGTGAGCCTCATTACCAAAGCCCTGCAAGCCAGTTAGGGGACAGGCCTATATGGGCTTCAGGATCCATGAATTTTTATGAACCCGCAGGATGCCTGCAGTGTGAGAATTTCCACCCATTTTTTTTATTCTTGTGGGCACGGCTGGCAACAGCAGGCCTTGTCCTCACATCGTTTCCCCTTCCTGTGGGGGAGAGGTCTCACTGCACCTGCTCAGGAAGTACCTGAGGGAACTGGAGGGTGTGTCTGCTTCCCCTTCCTGGGCCACCCCCTTGAAGCCCTGGACCTCAGACCAGAACACCTGGACCCCTTCTTTGGAGCCGAACTCACTTCCTTGCCCCCACACAGAAGGCAGATACTGCAGAGGGGACAGTGCGCAGGAGCACTAGGTGACATTCTCACTTGGTTCCGTCATGCTACCACATGCGTTCTGTCACCGCTGTCCCTGTGTCTCGTTATCTGTAGCAGGACTGCCGAATGGCCGGGCCATTTAACCCCTAATGACCTTATGCCTTTTCCCTCCAGTTTGTTAGCAGCACCATGCTTACAAAACTTGCCTTTGGGACTTTAATTTTTTAAGGTGTATTTTTCGGCCATATATCTCAAAGCAAGGAAAACAGATGGATTGCAAAAATCCAAATAAAATGTTTGTATCATTTTAGAATTTCCTCCTCCAGCAGATTTGATGGGGGTGGAGAATGAGAATAAGTACAAGGATTATAAGCTCGGAGTTAAAAAAAAAAAAAATACACAGATACGAGATTATAAAATATTCCAGTGAGCATAATCTAGAAGCATCATGACAGAGTTAGTAAGCTGAGATTTAACAGCTATGTGAATAGAGTCATACTCTCTATTGAATTATAAATCTGTTCCTTCTACTTGAAAGGTATTCCTTACTTTGGTTTTCTTAATAATTTTGCTTTTTAGAATTCCTAATGCTGATTTTTAGTAGGTGCTGAGACTTCTAAGCTGTATTTAAGCCAATTTTATGGTCTATATTATTGAGTCAACTTTAAGATAGGAATTGGCACACACAGAAACAGCTGGCAGGTACACAATAAACTTGCAAATTAGAAGAAGGCTTTGGGGTGCTTACTGACTCAGCACTTTACATCGTGTGTACATTAGTTATTCGTGTTTAGTTTTTACTGCATAACCTGTTTAGACTGCTGTTGTCTGTGTATGTGACTTGTTTTTTCTAATTAACTCACACTTCTGTCTGCAGATATCAGCAGCTTCATTGTACAAGTGTCTGCATAAAAAAAACTTAATACCAAAAGTGGATTTTTGGATAAGCTCATGCTTATTTATTTATTTATTTTTGGGGGGAGGTCTCTTTTAAGTTTGGTTATTCTGTTTTTCACCCTAGTTCATTTATTTCAGAAACGCAGGAATTGAATATAGTATCTAAAAGAACACTTTAAACTCTTTCCAGAAGTATCATATCAACAGTTAACAAGTTTTAAAAAATTACGTGTGGAATGATAATGTGAGATGTAGCATGACATAATAAAAAAGATCTAGTTATGGGGCGCCTGTGTGGCTCAGTGGGTTAAAGCCTCTGCCTTCGGCTCAGGTCATGGTCCCAGGGTCCTGGGATCGAGCCCCACGTCGGGCTCTCTGCTCAGCAGGGAGCCTGCTTCCCTCTCTCTCTCTCTCTCTCTGCCTGCCTCTCTGCCTACTTGTAATCTCTGTCAAATAAATAAATAAAAAATCTAAAAAAAAAAAAGATCTAGTTATATCACTTATTTGTGATTTTTAACAACAACAAAAAAAACGTATATAACTTCTCCTAAGCCTTACTTTCCTCATCTGTAAAACAAGATGTAAAACAAGATGATGACTACCTCTCCTGTGGGGGGGCCTGTGAGAATGGAATGAGTTGACGAGTATAAAGCTTCTTTCTAGGGGTACTCATGATCACGTAGTGGTTTTGATTCTATTATTATACACATTCCATAATTATATATAATATAATGTGCTCTTTACATTTATTTTAAAGCTATAGGTGATCAGAACATATTTATTGGTGTTCTTCCTACCTTTTTGTACTGGTAAAAAAGGAATTGACCACAGATTATGTCTGCTAGGCCACAAGCTTCCATTTAGCTTCTCTTTTTAAATTTGTAGCTAAATTGTTATGCAGTGTCTGCCTTCCTTGGAAGGCTTTCAAGCTTACATTTTGCCCAAGTTAAAAAAAAAAATGTTACTTTGTACCTGCTTTCAATTTTAAAGTTGCAGAAGCTTTCACATGTTGCTTTAAGAATGTTCTGCCATTCCAAAACCTTCCCTGTGGAAGGAGCCAAATTGGGTTCCTAACTTAGGAAACTTTCATATCTCATTGAATTGAGATCTTTTTGAGAAAAGCAGGAATATCAGTGGTAGATAGTTAAGTTTCTCCCTCGTAAAAAAAAAAAAAAAAAAGTAAAGGAAAAAATCCTATTTTGTCTTTTGCTTATCACCGATAATATTTATTTAGTTCTTCAGTCCATGTGGCTGATAACACAAACAAATGGCTCTGTGGAAATGAGCTCCACCCCGGGATCTGGCCCTGCCTGAGCTATTTGTAAGTTGTGTTGTCATGATCGGGCCACTCGCTTTCTCTGGGAACGTGTCCTGATTCACGTTCAGTTAGAGAGGTCCTGCCTCACAAGAACGCTGTGACTCTCGGGAGAGCTAACGTGTGGTGTGACATGACGTGCGTAGCCAGAGGTCCTGCATCCGGGTTCCTGACCTCTTTGGCCATCTGGGGAAGCTTCTGGAGCTCCTCTCAGAACAATGTTTCTAAATGCATCAACATATAACATATTTAGTTGTATTTCAGTATGACCGCATTTCTTTGTAATGTTACCAAAACATTTTTAAAGTGACAGAGTAATATATGGTTCAGGAACATTCTTGCCGCGGGTTGAATTTTGAAGTAGTAATGTCTAATTGTTTTGAGAACCTATAGCAACTATGATGTGATTCCTATTGGTGAAAAAAAACAAACAAACCAGTATCACTGATACATCTGTTGTTTATTACTCGTATTTATAATCAAAAGAAATGCTAAGCTTCATTTGAAGGTTAGTGAAAATGAAGTTGTAATTGCTCTCTTTTCCAGGGCCAGCGACAACTTGGGTTCTGCTCACCGTTGTTCTCCGTTAATACTAGTCATCAGCATTGACGCTGTATTTTAAAAGATACATCACTATGCCTGGGTGTTTAACATGTTTTTCAAAGTGACGGTGTTTTGCGAAACTTACTTTTATTAACTTTTGGAGTTGAAGTTCAAGACTTTTAGTATCAAAATAGTTCATAGGATTTCCAAAAAATCTTGAGTTTTTGGTGCAGATCTTTAATTAGACACACAGCTGACGTAACTGATTCTCTCTCAAATGATTGTTTCTGGAGCTGTTATTTAAAAGGGATTAAACTTCTTTTCTAAAATCGTCACCAGGATCAGCCAAGACCTTGCTCTCATTGCTCGGGAAATCAACGATGTAGCAGGAGAGATAGACTCAGTGACTTCATCGGGCACTGCGCCCAGTACCACAGTAAGCACTGCCGCCACCACCCCTGGCTCTGCCATAGACACTAGAGAAGAGGTAGGAGATCTTCATGGAGAAATGCATAAGGTTCTTTCTTTTCTTTATTTCTTTTGCTTTTAGCTTTTTGCTTCGTTTATTTTAGTTCATCCACCCTCCCCGTCTGCATGCAGCACTGCTTCTTCCAACTTTGGTTTGAAAAATTTCTTTTTCTGTTTTTGTAACAAAACTAGCAAAGGCTAACATTTGGTCTACTATTAACATGAAGTTGTAAAATTGTTTAAAACAAGTATTTTGTCGGCCAATTCTTGGTGTATGGTTTCACTTTAAAATATGAATATAAATGGCATCCGAAAAGCAAATTAAAACTTGATAAACGATTGTATAATGTTTCTATAAAGTTTGGCTATGAAAATACTTCAATTACAAAGGTATCTTTATACCCAGTTAGCTAGTAGATATCCCTACTAGCAAATGAAGAGAAAACACTACAGTGTCCACTACTTTAAATAATTCTGTTGAAAAAGACACATATATACTCAAAGATACTTTGAAAATTAAAATATATGTGTTTATACACACAGACAAAATACATGTGTATTGAGTTTTGAAACATTCTTGTAAATTCTGGAAGGGAAGGCAGCATATGTAGACTGTTGTCCTTCCCAAACCAGGGCTCCTGCTCTCCAGCGCCAGGGGCCAGTATTATGTAACTGGCCCCAGAAGGTACCTTTACTGGATCATATAAAGTTAATGGTACTCTGCCACGTTGGCTCTCTTGAACTGGCACAAGAGAAAGATGGGCATTTGAGAGAATGAATTAAAAGTTTTGTTAGGACAAAGCCACATTCTTTAAGTATCTGTCATCTGGCTGTTTTGTGCTACAGTGTCAGAGATGAGTAGTTAGACAACCACTATAATGACCACAAAGCCTAAAATATTTATTATCTAACCTTTTACAGAAAAAAAATGCCAGCCTCTAATAAGCTTCCTTAATTTTATGAAATAACATTCTCAAAAGTAGCCCAAAATGGCTAGCCTTTTTGACAAATTTGATTCTGATAAACTGTGTTAATATTTTCTTCCTCTGCTTTTTGTCACATTCCTTTTATAATCTAGTTCTTTAATGGTCATTTTTTTTTGTTGGTTTTTTTTTTTTCCCTTCATATGTTGTCTGATTTGGTAAATGAGCTTTCATGAATCTGTGTAGAGTTTTGTTACCACATTGATCAATTGTAAATGTATATAAAATCATCCTCATTGGTGAAAAACAAAAGGATCTTCTTGGTGGCAAGACATACACAATTCTTCTGGTACATTTAAAAAATGATAAGATATTATTTTCTCAGCTCTCTAACTAAATTGTACCTAACATGCTTATATATTCACTCAGACCCAGTAAAATTATTCAGACATTTCATTGAATAGACTTTCATTTTTCCTTTTTTATTTCTGAATATTGTACTAAAGTTTATTCCTTCTTCAGTAAACCTGAGTTACTTTGTATTGTATTTGTATAATATGTACTGTAGATGGCAGTATGTCATTTTTACTAGAATATGTAATTTCTATAGCATTGTTCAAAGCTTACCTAAGACCAAAATATACTTATTTTGTGGATTTAAATTTTTTTTTGTAAACTTAATTGGAATTTGCAATTTATATATCTGTGAAGAAATTTGGCACCTGGATTTGGGGAGGAAAAGAAAGGAAAAAAAAAAGATAGGAAACTAAAAGGAAAAGAAACATTATTTTACATTGGTAAGGCAATGTGAGTAAAATAAACTTGTCCATTTACATGGCTCAGCTTTTTCTGCTTATCATCTGTTTTCCAATTGGGGAAAAGCTTATCCATTGAAGAATTGAATTCAGCATAATTCTGTATTTTGGATTTTAAAAATAAAATCTTATGTAGCTAAACATCTTATTAAACAGGTACCTTTTTATAAAAGGAAAGAGTAATTGGTTTATTGAAGACATCATGCTTCTGTTACTACCTGACAATGGAATAACTTCTGTCTAATTAAAAAAAAATGATAATGCCAGGATCAGTACTTTTCCAAATTATTCTCATAAGGATCTGCTTTTGTCCTATTAGTTGGTTGATCGTGTTTTTGATGAAAGCCTCAACTTCCGCAAGATCCCTCCATTAGTTCATTCTAAAACACCAGAAGGAAACAACTGTCGGTCTGGTGATCCAAGACCTCAACCAGCAGAGCCCCCTGATCACTTAACAATTACAAGGCGGAGAACCTGGAGCAGAGATGAAGTAAGTAAACCACAAACTTTAACAAAGTCAGAAGAGGCATGTCCTGTTGTAGGAAAAGGAGGAACTGTTCAATAAATGGGGCTGGGGAAGAAAGCACTTGTCCTTATTATGAGTAGAATGAAATTTCATCCCGACATCACATCATGTACAAATAATTAACTACAAATGAATTAAGTTTCTAAAGGGCACAAAAGCAAAACTTTAAAACTTTCAGTAAAAAATACAGGTAAATGTCTTTCACATTATAGTCAGGGGTGATTTCTTAAAAGACACAGAAAGCTTTGACTTTTATAAAAGATTGGATAAATTAGAGTATATTAAAGGACTTTTGTGAAACATACAGCCAACAAAGGATTAGTATACAGAATACACGAAGAAGTCCTACCAATCAACTTAAAAAGGCAAAAACAACCCAATGGAAAAATCTCCAAAAGACATGAAGAGAAATTACCTAAAATCTTCGGTATACAGAGATGTTCAACTTCCTGAGTATTCAGAGAAATAACATTTCAGGACTACAATGTGATTCTTGTTCAACTGGCAACAAATTAAAAGTCTTCAAATACTAAGTGTTAGAGAACACAGATGCATTGACCGATGTGTTGCTGGTGGAGGTTAAATTGCCACAGCCACTTTGGAAGGACGGTTTGACATTATTTCTTTCTTTCACAGAAGAAGTCATGCAAAAGAATACGATAGCACTGCTGTGGACAGTAACAAAAACTTAGTTTTTATCAGCAGAAAAGTGAATGTATAAAGTTGTATGTGTACAAATTGAGTAATTACAGAGTAATCAAAATAAATGAACTACAGCAGTATGCCACAATGTGGGTGAATTTTAGCCGTGTAATATTAAATGAAAAAATAATTCTCAAAAGATTATATACAATGTGATTCTGTGTCATCAGTTTTTTAAAATGAAAATATATACTTAGGACCAGAAATAGATGTAACGGAAATGATATGAATGATATGAAAAGGAAAGCAAGGGAATGAAGAATGGGATTCAGGATGTTGTTTAACCCGGGTGGAGGGTGGCAGGGAGATGGGATGGAGGAAACCATCTGACTAGCGGTAGGTTACATAAGTCAGCTCCTTCTGCATAACAGCCCACAAAATCTCAGTGGCACAGAGTGGTAAGCGTGTGTTTATTGCACCTGTGGGTTAATTGGAATGACTCAGCTGGTCAATGAGAAGTCGTAGGTTGACTCCAGGCCTGCCCATGGGTCTCTCATATTGCGTGGACAGGCGGGCTAGCCAAGGCTTGTTCTTATCATGGTTCCATCAGAAGCACGAGAGAGCAAGCCCCACCGCGCAGGCACATTTCATGTTCGTGTCGAGTCTGCTAATTCCCCATGGCTGAAGCCAAGCCACATAGTAGAGGTCAAAGGCAAGTATCCTCTTCCTGTGGGATAAGGAATGAGTATTTCTGGCCGTCTCTTCTGTAACATGGTTAGTGCTGCATTCTAGCTTTTGTTTTGGCTGTTAGATTTATCGTAAGTTTCTAATTTATCATTTATCATTATTAAAGAGAAAGAAAAAGTGGTCCAGATTAGGCTAGTGATTTATATCATGAATCAAGAATTATGATTCTGTGTACCTGTGAACCAATGCAGATAAAAATTGTTTAACTCTCTTAAAAATAAATGTGGCCATGACAAATCAGGTATGGAGAGGTTTATTGAAAAGGTTTATGATAATGGAAATTAGTTGAAGTGAGTTTGGGGGAAATTCAGGGATATAGAGGAGTTTATTCACCAAAGAATGGTTATTTCAAACCATAGCACCACAGAAAGAGCTAATTGAGGAACGCCATGCAGCGGCAGTAACAGGCCAAGGCTTAGGGCGTGGGGAGGAGAGTAGAGAAGGTGGCAGTGCCCAGGAGAGTCTGATCGTAGGCTGGCATCCTGGACTTCAGGAACAGGAGCTTCAAGTTAGTATGTAGGAATGTGTGTGTGCGCAGCAGTGCTGAGTAGAGAAAGATGTCCAGTGGGAGGGCTTGTAGCCTGCTGCACAGCTGCCCTGCCATGCACCGGATGGTTTTAAAACACACTCTGTCCTCGCCTGAGTCCTCAATGTCTTCCGCTCTTGCTCTGGTTTGTTTCCTCAAAGGCCCACAAGATACCGTTGTGTTCGTTTAGCCTTCCATTTCGTTTGCCGGTATGTTGCTGATCACACATCCTGAGTAACTTTTCATCCTGCACTAACTTCAAACCCTTGACATTCTCAGGTTCTCGTTTTCCATGGTACCTGCCTTACTGACCTCACCCTGCAGTGAACCCCCTTCCGTTAGAATCTGTGTAGCAATGAGTCACAGAATTCAGCACTTACTTCTTTTTAACAAAATACTTAATAGTGTTGCCTCCATTCTTTTAATTCCTGCACTGGTCTTGAACAGCTTCTTAATCTCCAGGGCCATATCTTACTTTCTGGACGGTCTTCCAGAGTCTAGATGCGGTTCTGAACTACAAGGAGGTGATTTGCGAACCCACATCTAGCCCCAGTTCGGTCCCTTTTCTAGCTTCTGCAGAACAAATCCAGCTGGCTACCTGTTTTTGTAGATAAAGCTTTATCTCAGTACAGCCAAGCCCACTTGTTGGTGTGTTTTCTGTAGCCGCTTTCACAAGAATGAGTTTAGCAGTTGCGACAGAGACCAGATGGCCTGAAATCTTCACTCTCTGGCCCTTTACAGAAGAACTAGCTTTGCCCATAAATTTCATAGGGTGCTATGAGCCTCCATCATAAAAATTCATTCTTTTGGGCAAATTTTTAAGAAGTATCTCTCAGGGGCACCTGGGTGGCTCAGTCATTAATCCTCTGCCTTCCGTTCAGGTCATGATCCCGGGGTCCTGGGATCGAGTCCTGCGTTCGAGTCCTGCGTTGAGTTCCCTGCTCCGTGGGGAGTCGGCTTCTCCCTCTCCCACTCCTCCTGCTTGTGTTCCTTCTCTGTGTCTCTCTCTGTCAAAAAAATAAATGAAATCTTTCTAAAGTGTCTCTCCCATTAGACTCTGCCCCAAAAAGCAAGGATTGTAATCTTCTTGATCTCTATACTCGTATTATTTGGAGAAAGAATAGATAAACAAAGTATTCTAAATTACTTGTATTTTCCTTTTTTTGATCATTTGAATTAGAGGCATGAGAGATGGGATCATGATTGTGATTGAAGATAGGGATAATATGGATTGTTTTTTGTAAATGATATGTGATAAGTGATACGACCAAAATAGTATGGAAACTGGACAAGTTATTTTTAAAAAGAAACTCCTTTATTGATATTTATTTTCTTTCTCAGTTTAGTTATACATAACTCTAATGACATTCCTCATTTTTTAAATTAAAATTAGCATAAATACTAAATGCCCCTAAATATAGTGAGCTGTGACTAGTGTTCTCCGTGGTTATACAAAACAGAGATAACTTTAATTTCTTTGGATGTTTCAGGTCATGGGAGATAATCTGCTGCTGTCATCTGTCTTTCAGTTTTCCAAGAAGATAAGACAGTCTATAGATAAAACAGCTGGAAAGATCAGGTACTGTTCTGCACTCATACCTCTGGGCTTAGATTGTCAGTGGACACCTGTTCCACTGCGTACTGGGCTGCCCCCACCCACGGCCCGTGGGGACGAGTGAGGGCCACAGCACCGAGCTCACTGCCGCCACCGTCATGTTCCGTCTCTTTTTTAGTTGTAAGTAATAGCCAGAAGCTAGGCCACATGAAGGGGGCAGAAAAGGAACCAGAAGACTCAATAATCAGCCCTTTATAACGGAGAGTTAACAGCTATAAAATTACTTAGATTAATTTTATTAATAATTAGATACAATTTACTCCTGCACAGAATAATAGTAAGTATTTTAAATTAACAGACCTTTGGGGCTTCTTTTATAAGACCTGAAACTTGAGGCTAGTTTCGTCTTCCTCATCAGTAAAGAGAACAGTGTGCACAACCCTGTAAGACCCGAACGCTTGCGTACTTGCCAGCCACGCACGCTCAGTCGCGAGGGCCTCAGAACTGTGCTGGGCGAGTGACACACAGTCAGAAATCATTCAGTCTGATTAAATTTGGAGACTTCATTCCCATTTAAGGTCCTTTTAATCAGTGTTTATTTCACATATTTATTCCTTTGGCTAACAATCCTTCCACTATGTCCTAGTATTAGAATATAATTTTAGTGGAATTAAATTGAAAATAACAGTTTCATCACCTTTAGCTGCACTGCATGCTTGAGCCAGACCTGAGGCATGTGTGACCTGTGATTAGATCTGTGGATTTCACTGGGCGGCCTCGATCTGTCTGGCTGCCTGCTGTATGGGCAGCTCCAAGGAGGATGGGTTGTCATGGCAAAGGGAGCTCAGTGACCATGAGAGAAGATGGTGGCACCAGCAGACTCGGAAGTGACACCGTTGCTGAGGCACACGAGACAGGCCTCCTACCGTGACATTAGAGTGCCGATTGCTTAGGCACTGCGTGTGCTGGAAATAGAAACAGTGGGCTCCTTTACAAGCCCAGTCAGAAATTAGAGAATGTGTTATTCATAAATAGCATGCAACTAATTTAATTTCCTTGAAATCAAATGTTGAACCTGAAAATGTACACATTTTTTAATTTAGAAAGGATCTAATGAAATTGCATTGTTATTATACTTTTTATCCTGTGTAACTAGTGATTTTAATAATAAAAAGGAAAAAGGGGTGATCGGGCTCAGTTGGAACAAAAGTTGTGAATAATAAAATCAGTTAATAAAGGCAAAAATAATGAAATTAAGACAAATCACATAGAAATAGCAGAACATACAGGTGTATGTACTGAAATACACGAGCTAAAATGCAAATTCCATGAGAGCAGTGGTTTTTAATGTTAACATACCTAGAATAACTATGTAACTACTGGTTAATGAATGAATGTTAAATTATTATTTTATAGGAAGTTAAGTTTACTTAAAACTCACAAGGATGTGTGAAAATTGAGAAGGGTAAATTATCTTGAAAAAACAGTAGATGTCAACATAATTGTAGTCATTAAAATAACTAATTATATGTACAAGGTACTCCTTAAGAAAAGACAAACATGTGATCACTTTTTAACTGTTAAGGGAATAAATAAGGAAATAAAGAAATAAGCCTCCTCTTTCCAACTGCATTTGGAGGGGCTGTTGATATACTTCACTGATACTCGTTTGAAAAAATAAAGATACCATTATGTGAAAAGACCAAGGTGTACAAGAGTAAATATGTTATGAGGTCATTTGTATAAACCATTAAGAAATGAAGCTGGAGGGAAGAACTATATGTGTATATACATACACATGCGCATATAGTAGGTATTCTGTATAATATGTATGTTTTTTCTGAAAGATTTGTATTTTTAACCATTCTGTATTACTTTTGTCAAAAAAATTTAAAAAGTAAAAAATAGGACAAGACAGTGTAGATGGCATTATTCTTTTAAACTAGAGAGAATTTAACTTAATATTTTTTAGAAGACAATAAAGTGAAGAGATAAACTGGTACATTTTTAAGAGATCAAGGTAAGGGTTCAGGGAATACTGGAAGGCTCAAGGTGTAAAATCTATGTAAAAATCCTTCAGAAATTCATCGATGCTGTGAATTAATTTCTAATTCCTATAATTAAAATTTTAAGATGTAATGAAACCATGTCTGAATATGGTTTGTGATTTATAATATTCCACACAAATTTAATTTTATATTGCTTATGTGATGAAATAATACATTTCATCAGTGTTTGATAAGTACCTAGTCATGGTAAAAACACATTGAACATCATATTATTGAATCATAAGGCTATCTGTTTAAGAGAATTCATTTAAGTAATTCTTTCCCAAAACTATTTCAGAACAGTGAAGGACTTAGAATTTGACCTGGAGACTTTTTAGTCCAAAACCAACTGCTTTCACAAAACGAGTTTTTGGCTTAATGGTTCAATTACTGAATGAAATTATCCTTGGCATTTCCTGTGTTTTCTGTGCTGACATTTAATCTGACTACGATTTTGATTCCATAATGTAATACGAAGATCACTCAAAAGCTGTGAATTTTTTTCTGAAAGATCTATAATGACCTTTAAACAAAGACAGTTAAGTTCTAACCATTACGGCCTGGTCTAAAGTCATGTCTGGATCTAGTTTTCTGCTTCCTTAGTATTTAGATAGTGTATTTGAGTTCGCTTCCTAAAGTCAAAATGCCACGTTTGGCTTCTTAAATCCATACCGCGGTATTTACTCATTGTCTTTAAAGTAAGTTTTTTATCCCTTCAGTGGCTTGGAGCTCTAGGGTGCTTTGTGTGTGTGAATCAGGAACCTCAGGTGAACACTATGAGCCATTTTCAGCAAAGGTGAGAACATGTGTCCTTTAACAGTTTGAGAAGCCCATGCATCTTACCCAGTAACCATATTCTGGCAAAATTCACTGGATTTTGAGCACAGTGTGGCTAAGCGCAGACTTTCTGTATCACATGAGTTCATTGTAGTTCTCAGGTAGTCCATGAAACAGTCTTTGCTTTCTCTGTGCCAGTCCTAATGCTTCAAGGGACTCTTAGAAATCACATAATTTACTTACCTGTCTTAATGTCTTGACCGTGACGATATCAGCTCTTAGACAGCTGGCAAGGAGGTTTATTAGTCTTTTGGGTTTAGAAAATTTAACAGTCTGAGAAGAATATTCTTTTATCAGTTTCTAGAACCATCGTTGCCCTTTTAAGCGTGGCGATGTATAATTGTAGATGTTCCAGACTTGATTTGATGTTGATGAATTTCATGTTTTTCAAAAGTAAGTTGAACCTGGCATATTGATCTTTGAAGAAATACAAATAATATGTACTACTTAATACTTAAATACTGATCAGCTTCCAGTAGTAATAACTTACTTACTTGTACAGTGTTGATATTTATATAAGGCAGATAAATTAGATTTCCAGGCTCAATACAGAAATTTTAAAAGAAACCAGAAAGGTGCCTATTATTCACATCTCTCTAAAACTGCTGAGTCATGTCTCAGAGATGCCAAAGTATTGAGAGAGAAGGATACCACTTTTAAAAGACAAATGAGGGGCGCCGGGGTGGCTCAGTGGGTTAAAGCCTCTGCCTTTGGCTCAGGTCACGATCCCAGGGTCCTGGGATCCTGGGATCCTGGGCTCTCTGCTCAGCGGGGAGCCTGCTTCCCTTCCTCTCTGTCTGCCTCTCTGCCTACTTGTGATCTCTCTCTGTCAAATAAATAAACAAAATCTTTAAAAAATAATAAATAAATAAATAAAAGACAAATGAAAACTCTGTTACTTTTTTTTTTGTAAGTTAAGACACTTGAGTTTAGTTTCTAACGTAAGGACAATTATCTTTATTGGCAATTGTTTTTATCAAAAGGATAGTGTCTTAACTCCTAATTGGTTATTGTATACAAATATACTAACATAAATTAAGACTTTTAAAGACAAACACAGTAAGTACTCCAATTTTCAGCCTTAAAAATAATGATCAGACTTTAATCAATCAACGATTTTTCATACCTAATTCATTTTATTTTCATCTTATGTTTATAGTGCATATATTCCATCCGATTAAAACTGTGTTTTAATAAGTGGTCATCTTATGGTTGATTACAAATATTAGATAAAATATGGGGGTTATATCACCTATATTTTATATTTGGTTTTCAGTAACAAATGAGATAACTATGAAAGGATTTACATGTGTATTCATAACCACTCACTTGTTTTTTTAATACAGATTTCTCACATAAATGAGTTTATTGGTAATACTGGTTCAGTATTTTATTTGTAGTTGATGTAATGTTTAGTGGTTTTTTTATCCCTGGGTAGCTTTAAAAAGATGCATTGCTTTTATATTATTGTTAAACATGATAGATTTTTAAAACATGGAAAGTAAGGGGCGCCTGGGTGGCTCAGTGGGTTAAGCCACTGCCTTCGGCTCAGGTCATGATCTCAGGGTCCTGGGATCGAGCCCCGCATCGGGCTCTCTGCTCAGCAGGGAGCCTGCTTCCTCCTCTCTCTCTGCCTGCCTCTCTGCCTACTTGTGATCTCTCTCTGTCAAATAAATAAATAAAATCTTTAAAAAAAAAATGGAAAGTAAAATGCTTATTTTTTTTAATTTCTAGAATATTATTTAAAGACAAGGATCGGAACTGGGATGAAATAGAAAGCAAGTTAAGAGCTGAGAGTGAAGTCCCTATTGTGAAAACCTCAAGCATGGTATGGCAATTGTTCTCGAACATTGAAACATTTAATGGGTTTATCTTAAAGGAGCGATATTCTTTTAAAGTGTTCATTAATTTACATTTTTAAAAAGATAGAAATACACAGATTTGGGAAGTTTTATGCCTTCCACTATCTCTCACGGGGGTTTAAAATGTTGATTGCTTCAAAATTATAGATGGTATAAAGGAGGAACTTTATGTTTCTTCACTAATACTTTCTTGTTCTTGTAATGATTATACATTGTAAATAGGCAGTTTGAAATAAGAGCTGAACTCAAGTAGAAGTGGACATGAATCATTTCCTCAGGAGATTGCTCGTCTCCTCCTCAAGAATCTGTACAGGTTTTCATGGCTCAGGGAGTCATCCTGAAACTGAGGTCAAGGTTCATCCATTTCTCAGAGAAAATCCTTATGCACTTTTTCAAAATTGTCGAAAGTTGTTCAGTGCAAGTGTTTCGAAACCATTGCTTATACACGATATAGTAGTATCATCTTGAACTTGTCGTCTTTTATTATCTTGTTGCAAAAATAATGCAGTTAAACATTAAGAATTTTAAAATTTGAATCTTGTTTTTTGGGTATCATAATTATTTCCTATCATGTTGCTGCAGATGTAGTGCCGTGTGGATGATGTTAAGGGTTCCAAGTAAGAGTATTTGCTTATCAAATAAAAATGCTTTTCTTACAGTAAGCTGATTTGTGTCATTGCTTTCCCTCCAGGAGATTTCTTCTATATTACAGGAGCTGAAAAGAGTTGAAAAGCAGCTACAAGGTACATGTACTACTAAGTTAAGTAGGAAGGACTAACAGTCTCAGACAAGTATATTCTAAGTGGTATCTCTTAAAATATTCTACTAGAACGTGATTTGGTTAAGTATAACAAATATAACAATTGGTTAAAAATATAGTTCTTCCTAACCAAATTATTCATAAAAAGGAAGGTTGGAAACCCAGTATAAAGAGGGGCACCTGGGTGGCTCAGTGGGTTCAGTGTCTGATGCTTGATTTCGGCTCGGATCGGGGAGTCGAGCCCCACATGGGGCTCCAGCTCAGCGTGGAGTCTGCTTGAGATCCTGTCCCTCTACCCCTACCCCCCCACTCACACGCTTGTGTTCGTGCACACGCACACGCGTGCTCTCTCTCTCTCAAATAAATCTTTAAAAAAAGAAATAAAATAAAATGCAATATAAATAAAAAGGTAAAGTTAAATCTTGGGCATATAGGCTAGCTATTGTAGACTAATTCGCAGTATAATATTAACTATTTTATACGTACATAAATATTAATATATGAAAAATATGTAAAATAATGCATTAAAATTGTATGCAACTCAGAATGCTTATTGACAGTTGGCTTTATTTATTTGATTTGACACTTTTTATGTAACCCAAATGAACTTGTATTCTGATACAAATCACAGTAGTTTGGGTGAACCACAGAAAAGAGCGCATATTGGCCAAAGGATCATGATTTCCGTGTGTGCCAGTCTCCCTCAGGCCTGAGTGCCCTTGTGTGTCTTGAACTAGAAGTCTACAGGGGCACAGCTGGCCTCCAGAGTCAGCTGCTGGTTCTACTCTATGTTTGTTGCTTGAATTACCATAGGCAGAACATGTTGGCCCTCACTAAGTGATTCTTAACGTCTGGTCAATCTCCACATCCCAAAGGGTTATATTTTACCACTGTGGGGACAAGTGTCTTGCTAATAACACAACGACTGTTAGCTGATAGAACAGCAGTGCACTTTGAAAAGGACCTCTTGAGAGTAATTGTTATATCAAAGGTGCTTCCTTCTGCCAAATCCCCACTCTGCCCGTGCCAAACTGAAAATCACTGCCCAAGATTTTTCCTTGTCCACTCACTCCAGGATCTTTTGGATGGAAAGTTGCTCTTTCACTGGCCCGTCCCATAGAGTAGCAAGGTCTGTAGGGCCTGCTGGAGCCGCCGTCGGGTTCTGAGGGCATCCCCATGGCTTGGGGGCACACACACCTTGTACACATCTGACAACCCCACACACTCACCAGGGTGAACGACAGTGTGCCGTGGTAGCCTTCCAAGTGGGGTGATGTCCTCCCGGCCTCCCCAGCCTTCCAGTTCCTTAGAACCCCATCTTAGCAATGAATCCCAGTCTTCTGAGTGGTAATATAACTAGGAGGGCTTATTAAAATCCCACCTGGCGTTTTCCCTAGCCTGTCACAGTGATAGAAGCAAATTTCAAAAAGGCCTTTCTCCCAAACCTCAGTCTTCCAGCAGACTCCAGAAGGCCCATATGTGAGCCTGAGCGGGACGCCAGAGAGCGCATTCAGTCCGGGTCATCTACAATAGAGGTCAGCCCCCGAGTTATTCAAAATGGGTTCTAAATACAGTATTCAGAAGGATTAGCCAAAGTTAGCTCATATAAGCATCCGTAGTTGAAATAGTACCCAAGTCATAAGTAGTGTTCACATCCAAGTTTAATCGCATCTACAATTATCTTTTTTTTTTTTTTTTTTTTTTTTCCCCTTTAGCAATCAATGCTATGATTGACCCTGATGGAACTCTGGAGGCTCTGAACAACATGGGATTCCCCAGTGCCATCTTGCCGTCTCCACCAAAACAGAAGTCCAGTCCGGTGAACAACCACAGCAGCCCCGGTCAGACACCGACCCTTTGCCAACCAGAAGCTAGGGTTCCCCATCCTGCCGCTATCTCAGTGTCAGCTGAATTTGAGAATGCCGAGTCTGAGGCTGATTTCAGTATCCATTTCAATAGGTTCAACCCTGATGGGGAAGAGGAAGATGTTACAGTACATGAATGACTTTCTCTCGATTGTTAAAAATAAGAACCTGTGGAATGACTAGAAATATTGGAAGCAGCATAGTGTTGACTTACACAAAACAAGACAGCTTGGTCAGCTACAATCTTGTTCTCTCGGTCTTCTTAATTTTATTTATTTATTTTTTTTACCTGTGATGCGGTATCCTATTAATCCTTTCGGGCCATTAGAAAACCACGAGAGGCACATGTAGGAAAAAAACAGATTGTGGCAGTTTTGCCTTTTGTGGTTTTATGATTTTCAAATTGAATTCTCTAATTGCATCCTTTCCCTTCATAGATCTTTGTTTTTTTTCTTTAAGCCATGCTGTGACCTACAAGCAAATTAAATACCCAACATTTCTGACCCCCATGTCTCCTGTGCCAAGCTGCTCCCCGAAATGGACTTCCTCTCATCTGTACAGATTTGTTAAACACTTATATTTGCTTCTTACTAATAGGATTTATATTAGTCTTCGTCACCGTTGGATACAATGACATATTACTCTCCACAGTCCAACTGACCTTTCCAGACAGTCGTTCTTGTGTTCTGAAATTTTCCAGCATATATGTGATTTCTATAACTTTGTTGCTACGTAAATTGTCTTGGGTTGACGGAGATGAACTATTATGTTTGCACTAAGATTTGCCAGGAGTGGTAGGTGGGCATAGCTCTGTATCAGTAAGGACTAACCGTCTTTTTTGTACATAGGAGATTGATAATACTGTATTTGTTTTAACCCCTCGGTGTTTTACTCCACTTCCAAAAAGCTCAATTTGGCACTTTTTTCCCATTTTTTTTTAACGGAAGTAAGATTTTGTCTCATTTTAGGGCAAATGATAACTAGAAAGATTAGACTGTTGAGGTGGAGTATATTTTTTAAACTGAGAACACGTATATTGGTCCTGTGTTACCAAGTTTATATGTGACGGTTGAAAAAAAAAATTCCCTTGAAATGATCATGAAGTTAAAATTTTCTTCATTAGGAGACTTGGAGAACCAGTAGTCATAAGATTAGCTGATAGTTTCGCTCCCAAGCAATGAATTGCTTCTATGTGTTTCCCTGTAGAACCCAGTAGTAAATCCTGCCCGTCTTACATGGTTATAAGGACCCTGCAAGACGGCAACGATGAAGGCTCAGGCCTATGCCACTAAACAGGAAGCCTGTGGAAAAATACCTTCTGTAAACTTGTTTTTTCTCTTTCCAGTAAGTTCACATTTGGATAAGTTTTAAAAGAAAGTAATTATCTTTGTGTTTCCAGAACACTATAATTTGGATGAATCTTAATTGCTTTAAATATTACTTAGTAAACTTGGACTTCCCCCTGACCCCATCAGTCTATAAAGGTTAAAACAGTGGCTTTTGCAACTTTTACGAATGGTCTCTAGTATTTCAGCAATAATCCTGTACTACATTGGTTTCAAAAGACAGACTAACTCTGTATGCTTCAAAACTTTACAAGATTTAAAAACTCCTGTACTTTTGGGCCAGTTAATAAAGATGCAAAAAAAAAAAACCCTTTTTGTAGAGATGTAAAAACAAAAGTCTGTTGTATAATGAATCTCATATTTTTCTTTAAATTAAAAAAACAGTAAATGAACTATTCTCCTTGTAAAGCTAACTTCTCCATTCTAATAAAGGAGGACTGAAAAAAAAAAGGTTTTAAAGAACATGAATGGAATGATACAAATGCTTTGAAGGAATAAGTGAAACATTAAAACAGGGTCAATCCATTTGAAGAAAAAGTCAAACAAAATAATCACCATTGCTCCCTCTCTTATTTACTGTTTGGGTACTGATTATATCCCCATGGAAGTAGAAGGTAAGGAGTTGTCTAGGAAAATATTAGCATCTACTCAACTTACATTACCCTTTAAGTGTTTACACGGTTTTGTTCAATTATAAACATTTGGCCTTTTACTATGTTATTTTTATTTTGTATGAATACATTATCCTCCTTATTTATTTTTGTTACCTTTATTACTTATGTTATTTTGTTATGCATTTACAGCTCCATTTTTAAATAAAGTGTTTCTGGAACTTTATACATTGATTGTACATTTTATTCTACCATCTGGATTGCCAGTGCTTCATCAGTTTACCAGATAACTCTACACCATTTTCCAAGGCTTAGCCAAACAAGGAATCCTTCAGTTCTAATTAATACATGGTAATTGTGAAACTTCATAGTGCTTTGACAAAAGAAGAAAAGATTTTCTTAGCAAATTTTGTAAATCTCCTTCTCTTCACTTAGTACTCTAATCGTAAGGCGCACATAGAAGGCCTTTATTTCTTAGCTGCTGGAATCCTCAGAAGGCTTTATGACCATGATACATTTGGGGAACAAAGACATTTAAAGTATCTTGTTGGACATCCTAAATTTGAGAACTATCCATTCAGATTCCTTTTCTTTCACTGTTCAGTCTATACCCAACAATCTTGAATCTCTGTTACTGTCGAACATTCTGTTTCTTAGCTTGGCCTTTGAGGCTTTCCACAACCTGGTCCTTCCCTCCGGATTCTCGGTGCACCTGACTCAGACTCTCGCATGAGTTCCTCGCCGTCCTGAGCGATTCTTCTCTACTCTGGGCATTTGCCTTTCTCCTTCCTTCCTCCTGACCCACCGCCCCTCCCTTCTTCAGAGGCCACCAGCGACTTCGTGAAGCTTCCCCCGCTGGACTGGGCCACAGCTCAGGACTTTGCCAGCATCGGCATTTCACTCTTCCTTCCCCACTACAGAGACGCACTTCTCTTCCTTCCAAGTCACTAAGACAATCTTCATTTCCTGAGCAGACCCTGTACTTTCAAACATCTTGCTGCTTCCCTCATTGCCTTTGGCTTTGCTTGCCGCATCTCTGCCTGTCAGGACCCTAACTTTTGGAAGGAAACTAGGCTTAGAAGCCTGGGATCCAGACACCTCCCTCACGAGCTAACATGTGCCTCTCCGGTTCCGATCTGCACACTGAGCGGGTGGTCATTCTCTGCGTGCCGAGGGCAGTCAGTCCGTGCTCTGTGGCTGGGAAATGGCTCCCCTTCCTCTTTTTCTCCAGAAAGCCTTCTCTGATTCTTTGTTCTGTAAAACCTTACTTCCCCATGTTCCAACCCCCTGTCCTCCACTACAGGCCAGATCCTACCTATTCAACAAACAAACATGTACCGCGTGCCTAACCGATGGGCCCGGCCACAGCGGTTACCAGCAGTGAGCAGCCATCGACTGTCGCCCTCGCAGACCCGTTCTAGAGTCACAGAAAAGAGAAACTAAAGATAAGTCCACTGATAACGTCCGGTGGAAGGTGACTGACTAGTCTGCCGTTTCCCCCATGAGTTGTTTACACAGCTGTCGTCGGAAAGATTTCTGAGGCTCCTCTCTAGAAATGCAAATTTGCTGAGCATCCCTCATTTCTTGGCCAGTGTTCTCCTAGAATTCTTCCTCATCTAAAGCGGGAGCAACATCCCTGCCGAGCACCAGGTCCTGGTGGGGCGAGGGGAAAGGGCAGCCAGACCTCACTCGCACAGTTCGCCCAGCGTGGCCAACGGAGAAGTGAGGACTGGCTGCTTTTCTCTCCACGTTTCTAAGCATATACTCCCAGACCAGCCCCCTCTGGCTACCACGGCAGACCATGACATGGGGCTAGTCGTCCCGGGAACTCCTTTTCTGTGTTTTTCTGGAGCTGGTGTCCACGGAAGTGGACATGTCTGCCATAGTGGTGACATGGCCTGAGGCTGAGTGGAAAATCCTCCTCACTGGGTTGTACTAACCTGTTTAGAAGCAGATAAAATAGATTTCGGGGAAACAACCAGAATCCAAGATTGTTGGGAGCCCGTGGCTTGGATGTGGAAACTGACATTAGTAGCAAGGTTCCATTCGGGAAAGAACATTCTAGCCCACTAACCTCACGAGTTTTCCATAGTTTATGTCTTAAGAGAAATAGCACACTAAACGCACAGTCCATGTAAGATAAAAATGGGCCATGCAATGGAATGTTATTTGGCCGTTAAAGGAACGGAAGTACTGATTAATGCATGTTACAATGTGGATGAACCTTGAAGACATCCTGACAAATGAAAGTAGCCAATCACAAAAGGCCACTTGTATGAGCTCATCTGTATGAAAGGTCCAGAGTGGATAAAAGGCCTCTCCTGAGGGGAACTTCTGCAGACAGCTTGACACGGTGTGGAATTCTGTAGCCTATTCTGGGGGTGATGGGATATCTCAGAAAGAAAGTAGACTAAGGGTTGGCAATGGCTCGGGGGAAGGGGATGGGAAGATGAGGGGGTTATAATTATTGGGTACAGGGTTGCTTTTAGGGGAATAAAAATGTTTAAAATTGATTGTGGTAATGGTTGTACAATTCTGTAAGTATACTAAGAATTGTTGACTGTGCATTATAAAGTGTTACAACATCTGTCTTTATAAAATAGGTATGTGAATTTGATCTCAATAAGGCCGTTTCCAAAAAGAAAAGAAGAAGAAGAAGAAAAATAAGTGTAAAAGAAGACAGGCAAGGGGGTGGGGGGTGAGGAGGAGAAGTACAATGTCAGGTGGGGATGGCGGCTCATCACTGTGCCCGGAAGTAGCCAGCTCTGCACCTGTTAACATTCTACCTGGGTTTACGTATATGTCTGTCCTCTGCAGTTTGTTTTGTATTAGTTTTCACATGTTATCATTCCCCCCATTAGCTGATGAGTTAAATAAAATCTTCGCCATATATTCTTTTTTAAACAGAGAAAATAGGATCTTTCTTGTGAAGATATTTGTATCAAAATGTGTTGTCCTGGGAGAACTGGAAAGCAAGACGAGAGTCGAGACTGCGTTCCTACCAAAGAATTTGATTATCAGTCTCAAATGACCAACTGCTGTGTGCGGACACTGTGCTGGGCTCTTTAGCACCTCATTTAAATTTCACAACAACCCAGAAGTACACAAGACGAGAATTATGAGTCCCATTTTATGGTGTAGAGTCTTGAGTCAAATAAGAGGCTCTGGGAGTCAAGCTCTGAGCCTGGGTCTAACTGACTTCTATCCTCTCTATTCTCGGTCATGGAGAGACAGGAGAGTACAGCGCCAGTAGAAAGCCACTCAGTGTGTCAGAAATCCTGCAACTAAACTTCACATGTTGTTGGCTTCGGACAAATGATTTCAACTCCAGCCTGTTTCATTATCTGTAAAGAAGGGGCAGGATGGTTGGCGAGCTAGAGGGTCTCCAAGCTTTCTTCCTGTTATGTTAGTTTTTATTCTCTGACCTTCAGATAGGGTACTCTGCTCTCTTCCCAGATTTGTGGCAGAAACATACCTTGCTGCCTTTATAGTAATTCTGCCTCTCTCTTCAACCCCTTTAGCAAATGACTCGCCTCTCTCTGATTTTGAGATTTTTTACAACCACAACCCTTGGGAATTTATATGGCTTTCAGAGAAATGAAATGAAAAGCAGATTCTCAGGCTTTGACAGAATGCCTTAGCTGGAATTTAAAGAGAGACGGATGTCTTCTCTAGCAGAAAATGAGGACCCCCACGTCCTGGGAGTTGGGGGGAAGGGAGGGCAGTTACACCAACTTTGCCACCATGCCACCTGGGAGAGGGGCAACATCCCCCGGGGACAACTGTGGCACAGTGTATCTGGCAAGCGGACTGTGGGCAGCGTGGAAATTTCCTCATGACTTGATCTGCACCAGGAAGCAAGAGAGACTTAGCACCAAAGTCTCCAGCTCCAGGATGCCAGGCCTCTGACAGGTGACTTCTGCAGACAGCTTGACATGTTGTGGAATTCTGCAGCCTGTTCTGGGGGAGGTGGGATTGTCTCCAGAAGACGGAAGTCAGGTATCGTTTGTTTCCCAGGGCATCTCAAAGCTATGCTCAAACTCTACTATAGTCTGTTAAGTGTGCATTAGCATTATGTCAAAAACACAATGTATGTACCTTAATTTTATTTTTTTTTATGATGTGATGTTAGTCACCATACAGTGCATCCTTAGTTTCTGATGTCATGTTCCATGATTCACTCCAATGCTCCATGCAGCCTATGCCCTCCTTAATACCCATCACCAATCTAATCCATCCCGCAGCCCCCTCCCTGCTGAAACCCTCCGTTTGTTTCCCGGAGTCCATAGTCTCTCATGCTTCGTCTCCCCCTCAAACTCCCTCCTGCTCATTTTCCCCTTCCTTCTCCTAATGTCCTCCATGCTATTCCTTATGCTTCACGAATAAGCGAAACCATATGATAATTCTCTTTCTCTGCTTGACTTATTTCACTCAGCAGTCTCCTCCCAGTTCGTCCATCTTAATGCAAAAGTTGGGTATTTAAAACGCACAGGTAGGAGCAGCCCAGGTGGGGTTTGCACACAGGTCCCTTCGCCTGGGACATTCCTGGCAAATTAACAGCAACCTCTTCCACGCTCTGAGCACAGGTGGCAGGGAGGAGACGGGCATGCGCACTGGGGGCTTGGCCTCCCTGTCAACGAGCCGTGCTGGGGGCGGGAGGGCAGTCCCGGTGGCCCAGCCAGGCTGTGCACCCTAAGCCTGTACTGCTGAGAGAGCCATTTTAAGGACAAGGAATAGAAAATTATAAATACAAATTGTGGCACCGAAGATTTATTTAGAGTGAGACGAGAAATTACAACTAATTACAAGTTTCGACACTATCACAGCATAGCCAAAGCCAGAAAAAGAAACCCCCACCACATTTTTGGCCTGCATTTTGGGGATGCATTCCCTGTGATGACCTTCCTCCGCCTACACTGTTATACATCGGCTGATGGAAAGAATGTTCTGCAGACCAGCCTCGAGCTCCCTGCATCGCCCACCTGTTTTTTATCCACTACCCACCTGTTGCCTGTATGGGGCGCTGTTGAGCACGTTCGCACTATGCCTGCCTGGTCCTGGCACGCTCTGCAAGTGGAGTTGGCGCCAGTGGCTGGTAGGAGAGTTTCCAGGGACCATCCCTACGCTGCAACAGGTGGCAACAACATTTAGCTATGTTGAGAAGAGACTGGGAACCACATAATTATATCCTAAACCCAAACAAAATACATCCTCAACTCAAATCCCCCTTATTCACGCCATGACAGTTTCTTTTATATTTATGTATATAGTAGCAGCGCAGGTGGGGGTTGCGCCAGGGACCCTTTGCCTGGGACATTCCTGGCAAGCTGTTAACAGTAGTCCCCTCCATGCACAGCCTCACTCCCAGGGAGCCCAGAGTGCAGGAGGCAGTGAGGAGGTGTGTATGCGTGTGCGGGCTTGGTCTCCCTCCCTCCCTCCCTGTCTGCCTCCCTCCCTGATTCCCACTTGTGCTCTTAGTTTTCACCAAGAACTATATATATATATATATATATAGAGAGAGAGAGAGAGAGAGAGAGAGGGAGAGAGAGAGAGAGAGAGAGAGAGAAGAGGGAGAAAGAGAAAGAATCTCAAGCGGGCTCCACACCTGGCATGGAGCCCAACCCGGGGCTTGATCTCACCACCCTGAGATCATGACCTGAGCCAAAGCCAAGACGGGGATACTTAACTGAGTAAGCCACCCAGGCACCCCAGCCATGACCATTTCTGATGTCACCTGACACCAGGGAATTGTGTGTGGGAGGGAAGTTCAGAATGGAAGAGACAGTAGCTTTAACAATAGCAAATTAAAAACCTGTCTGGAACCTTGCCCTCTTCTTCCCCTTCACCTCGCCTCTCTAGAGCACTTCAGCCCCCTGGAAATGTCCCAGATTGCGTATTCATTCAGGAAGTAGTCATTGAACATCTGCTTATCCTAGGCACCGTGATTAGCACTGGAGTGCGGCAAGGATGTCAGAAAACTTGCTGACCTGGAACTTTGCGGGCTGCTGCACACTGAAGCTGGTTTCCTAACCCCGCACTCAGCCCTGATACAAAGCCCTCGGACTCACAAAGCAGCTTGGGGGTGGGGAGGGGATTGGGAGCTGGAGAGAAGCTTTCTGCCTGTCAGAGGCCCTTCTGCCCCCCTCCTCCTCCTCCTCCCAACCTACCCCCAACCAATCACTTAGCAATTTCTGGAATCAAACCTCATGATCACCTCAAGGCGTTATCTTAAGTTTACTGCAGGCTGTAAGGAAGATCCTTTCCGAAACTCTTCAGGAGGTGAGTAATACATGCCTTGACTGCAAATGCCAACATTTTATATTCATAAGCTATAATAGTAGACCAGCAAGGTACTCCTAAACTTAACTTCTGACTCTTGAGCTATTGCATTCTCTTAAGACCCTGGTAGAGTCATCAATATATTGGCAGGGAGGCAGCAATCTGCAGAAATATATTTTTTTTATTAAATTTTATTTTTTTATAAACATATAATATATTTTTATCCCCAGGGATACAGGTCTGTGAATCGCCAGGTTTACACACTTCACAGCACTCACCATAGCACATACCCTCCCCAATGTCCATAGCCCCCCCCCCCCCCCTCCAACCCCCCCTCCCCCCATTGCAGAAATATATTTTAAGAGGTGTTGTCCTGGCTTTCTAATTCCAACAATGTCAACCAGATGGAAAATCTCTCTCCCTCATGACACCTCAAAACACTGGATAAAGTATCACAAACATGGTTTTAGTAGCATAACTTCATTCAAAATTTCCCAGGGTCAAGGACTGAAAAGGAAGCTGAAATACGGAGCTGATTCTGTATCTTGCGAAGAGATTGCTGGTTGCTGGTACTTGGTGACCAGGAGCTTGAGTGCAGGGAAAGGACATGACCCTCATGCGTGTACATGCGAGGCAATCAGAATGGAGATTTTCACGTGAGCCACCTCAAGGAGGGGGTGACTGAGTATGAGAAAGAGGCATCGTCCAAGGAGAGAATAGAGGATCTTTTTCCAGAAATGACACGGATCCTTGGATTTATAAATTGCGGTCAGTCTCAAGACTGATATATTTTTCTTAAATAACTTGTTACCTTGTAGTGAAATTGTAGCACACCAAAGTTAAAGATAAAATCTTAAAAGTAATCAGAGGTGCCTCGGTGGCTCAGTCATTAAGCGTCTGCCTTCCGCTCAGCTCATGATCCCAGGGTTCTGGGATGGAGCCCCACATCAGGCTCCCTGCTCAGCGGGAAGCCTGCTTCTCCCTCTCCCTCTCCTCTTGCTTGTGTTCCCTCTCTCTCTGTGTCTCTATCAAATAAACAAATAAAATCTTTTTAAAAAAATCTTAAAAGTAATCAAAGAGAAGAGAGTTTTTTCACCAATAACTACAGCTAGACTTCCCAACAGCAGGAAGAGCTAGAATATGGGGGACTACCCAATTATTTCGAGGTGCATAAGCATGCAGATGGACAAAACACAGATCAGAATGACTCAGACCAATACTGTGTCGAGTTTATCCCTGAGGATGGAGAGAAGATGAACACTGCGCGAGTCTTTAGGTGGGCTGTCATGTTTCATTTATTTAAAAATAGCATTTTGGGGGGCGCCTGGGTGGCTCAGTGGGTTAAAGCCTCTGCCTTCGGCTCAGGTCATGATCCCAGTGTCCTGGGATAGAGCCCCGCATTGGGCTCTCTGCTCCGCAGGGAGCCTGCTTCCTCCCCTCTCTCTCTGCCTGCCTCTCTGCCTACTTGTGATCTCTCTCTCTCTGTCAAATAAAAAAAAAATATAGCATTTTTGTTTACTGAAATGGTAGGCTTAAGGCAAATAAGATAAAGTATTAACAAGTGTCTCATTTTGATGGGATGCCCTAGAAACTTGTTACTTTCTGTGCTTATTTGCATGCCGGAGTGGTGTCAAGTTCAAAAAACCATGTTTTCAGATCTATTTCCTTTCCCTCCTTTATTTGACCTGTGCTCACAGAACGTCGATCAGTTAAAAGAGTAAAATTGATGCTGAATTTCCAGCATATCTAACAAGGAGAGTCATTCATCAGATCGACTTGTCACACATTCGAAGGAGACACAACGTTAAGAGACTGGGATTGGCAGTGAACATCTCTTTGGAACCTGAACCAGCATTGCTGAAAAGAGCAAAGGCCACTAAATTCATTCACTGGTTCATGAAATTACAGACCCTGAGTTGGCATCCAACACCAAGGCATCTGTTATTTAGGAAAATTTATATACAACGAAGATCTGAATACCTAAAGGAATTACTAAAGGAGATTCCAGAATTTCTTTTTTCAGAGGCTGTGGCCTTTTTAAAAAAATTAACATATAATGTATTATTTGCTTAGGGGTACAGGTCTGTGAATCATCAGTCTTATGCAATTCATAGCACTCACCATAGCACACCTAGTGTCCATTATCTAGCCCCCCATCCTACCCAACCTCCCCAGCAGATCTCAGTCTGTTTCCTGAGATTAAGAGTCTCTTATGATTTGTCTCCCTCCCAATCCCATCTTGTTCCATTTTTTCCCTCCCTTCCCCCCACAACTGTGCCATGCCTCTCAAATTCCTCATATCAGAGAGATCATATGATAATTGTCTTTCTCTGATTGACTTATTTCCTCAGCATAATACCCTCTAATTCCATTTATTGATTTTGTTATTAATTGGTTTATATAATTGGCTGCTCCCATATTAGGGCATAGATATTTAAAATTGTTAGATCTTCTTGTTGGACAGACCCTTGAAATATGATATAGTGTCCTTCCTCATCTCATATTATAGTCTTTGGCTTAAAATATAATTTATCTGATCTAAGGATTGCCAGCCCAGCTTTCTTTTGATGTCCATTAGCATAGTAAATTATTTTCCACCCCCTCACTTTAAATCTGGAGGTGTCTTTGGGTCTAAAATGAGTTTCTTGTAGATAGCATATTGATGGGTTTTGGGTTTTTATCCATTCTGATACCTTGTGTCTTTCGATTGGGGCATTTAGCCCATTTACATTCAGGGTAACTATTGAACGATATGAATTTAGTGCCATTGTATTGCCTGTAAAGTGACAGTTGCTGTATATTGTTTCTGTTCCTTTCTGGTCTGTTATTTTTAGGGTTTCTCTTCGCTTAGAGGACCCCTTTCAATATTTCCTGTAGGACTGGTTTGGTGTTTGCAAATTCTTTTCTTGTTTGTTTGTCCTGGAAGCTTTTTATCTCTCCTTCTATTTCCTACTACAGCCTAGCTGGATATAGTATTCTTGGCTGCATATTTTTCTCATTTAGTGCTCTGAATATATCCTGCCAGTCCTTTCTGGCCTGCCAGGTCCCTGTGGATAAGTCCGCTGCCAATCTAATATTTCTACCATTGTATGTTACCGACTTCTTGTCCCGAGCTGCTTTCAGGATTTTCTCTATGTCACTGACACTTGTAAGTTTCACTATTAGATGACAGATGTTGACCTATTTTTATGGATTTTGAGGGGGGTTCTCTGTGCCTCCTGGATTTTGATGCTTGTTCCCTTCACCAAATTAGGGAAATTCTGTGCTATAATTTGCTCCAATATACCTCCTGCCTCTCTCTTTCTTCTTCTGGGATCCCAATTATTCTAATATTGTTTCATCTTATGATATCACTTATCTCTCGAATTCTCCCCTCATTGTCCAGTAGTTGTTTGTCTCTCTTTAGCTCACCTTCTTTATTCTCCATCATTTGGTCTTCTATATCACTAACTCTCTCTTCTGCCTTATGGCAGTAAGAGCCTCCATTTCTGATTGCATGTCATTAATACCTTTTTCTATTTCAACTTAGTTAGATTTTAGTTCTTTTATTTCTCCAGAAAGGGATTCTCTAGTATCTTCTGTGCTCTTCTCAAGCCCAGCTAGCACCTTGATAATCGTCATTCTGAACTCTAGTTCTGACATCTTACTAATGTCCATATTGATTAGGTCCCTAGCCATCGATACTCCCTCTTGTTCTTTTATTTGAGCTGAATTTTTCTGCCTTGTCATTTTATCCAAATAAGAATAGATAGAGAACAAAATACTAAAAGTGTAGCAACAACCCTAGAAAAATATACACTAACCAAATTGGAAGAGACCTGAAACTGGGGAAGAAGAAAGGAGAACAAAACAACAACAACAACAACAACAAAACAAAAACAAATAAAAACAAACAAACAGAGACTGGTGAATAGGACAGAGCCAAACTCTTGATTTTGATTTTGGGTGTATTTTGGTCTCTTAGGAGAAACTGCCTCTCAAAATTTTAAAGAAAGAAAAACATATATATACAAAATTAAGAGTAAACATGATGAAGGGATGGAATATGACTGGAAAGATGAAAGTTTAAAAAGGAATTGATAAGGGAAGAGGTTGGTTGAAAAAAGAAAAAAAAAGAGGAAAGACTGTGATCAGGTTGGAGACTAGAACAAAGCCATGCCCTAGATTTAGGGTGTATTTTGATCTGTTAGAAGAAACTGTATCCCAAAATTTTAAAGAACAAAAAACCTATATGTATACAAAAATAAGGTTAAATACAATGAAGAGATAGAATATGACTATAACAGTGAAAAAAAATTTTTTTAAAAAGGTATTGATAAGATGAAATATTTTTAAAGGATTAAAATAGGAAAGAGGGAAAATTCATAAAAAAGAATAAGAAAAAAATAAAATTTTAAAAATTTAACTTTGAAAGACTAAAGAACCTGGGGAAAATGCCATGAATTCTATGTGCTGCATTCCCTTTGCTCTGGAATTCCTCAGTTCTCATTGATCAGTAGACTTGGTCTTGGCTGGACGTTCTTGCGGATCTTCTGCAGGAGGGGCCTGTTGCGGTGATTCTCCAAGGTCTTTGCCCGAGGCGGAACCGCACCGCCCTCGCCAGGGGTGGGGCTAAGCAATCCGCTCGGGTTCGCGCTCGGAGCTCTTGTTCCCTGAGCGCTTTCCGTACCGCTTGGGAGGACGGGAAGGAAGATGGCGGCCGCCCAGTCTCTGGCTGGAGGAGCGGAGAGCTTGGGGCCGCACTCCTCAGTGCACCTCAGAGAAAAGCCGTCAGTCCCTCCCCTCTCCCTGGTCTCCTGCCGCGCTGGATCTCACCCAGCCTGTGACCGAGCGTTTCTGTCTCTGGCGCGGGGCCCCGTTTGGAGTTTCCAAACCCAGTAGATTCCTGCACTGCTCTTCCCAGAGAAGGTGAGTCTCCCTGGATTTGCCACTTGTGGGGTCCCTGCGTGAAGAGCAGTGGCCTGACTGTGCCCCGGATCATGGTTTAAGGTTACCCCGAGCTAAGAGCTCCCTCCTTGGCTGTCTCGGCTGCCAGCCTCCCTGCTCCGATACCTGGGAGCTCTGCTGCACTCAGACACCCCTGGTCTTTCTGTGACCCCACGGGTCTTGAGACCACACTGTCCCTGTGAACCCCCCCACCCCCCTTAGCATCTGGGGTGACTCAGTGGAGCCTCAATAGAGCCGGCTTCTAAAACTTCTGATTTTGTGCCCCGCTGCTCTACTGCTTGCCGGGAGCTGGCCCCTCCCCCGCGCTGTCTATTTTCCCTTGCATTGACCTCCCTGCACGTCCTACCTTCCAGAAAGTGGTGGCTTTTCTGTTCCTAGAATTGCTGCTATTTTTGTCTTCAATCTTCTGTTGAGTTTGTAGGTGTTCAGAATGGTTTGATAACTATCTGGCTGATCTCCTGGAACGCCACAATATTTAGGTCTCATAATCTGCCATCTTGCTCCTACTCAGGCTTTTTTTTTTTTTTTTTTTAAATACAATGGTTCTTTGGTCAGTGACTTAGCTGTGGTCTCAGCGAGATTGGGGTGGGGAGGGTACACAAGGGACTCCTCTAGGGGTCCCTTGATAATCCTTCATGAGCTACTTAATATACGTGTCTAGCTTATTATCTTAACTGGATTCCAGAATTTTCTCATTTGGGGAAGTATTCCTAGAAAACAGGAGTGAAGAATTGGGGAGAATGAAACAGGGAGGTTAATGATGCCTTCTTGGGTCATCTCTTCCAGGCCACCTAGGCATGATCCCACCAGGGCCACCTAAGTTTCTGTGTAGACCACACTTCTAAATAGACCAAGCCCTTGAAGGGTGGGAGCAAACTTTGCTCACTAGCTCCTACCTCCTGTTGTTCAAGCATTGCCTCTTGGGGCCCTGAGTTCCTCATGCATGCAGGGGACACCTGTGTGAGTGCTGGCCTGCTCTTGTGGGCTCCATTCTGAGCTGTTGGCAGACGGAAGGTCTTGCCATGTGACGTTTGTTTGGCACTATGGTTGCTGCACCTGTGGCTGGAGTAAGGCAAGGCACACATTTTGTCCCATGCAGGCGGTCAGTGCAAAAATGGTAATCTCCTGGGGTAGGAGATACTGGGAAAATCCATGTGTTGTTTCCACCTTAACACTCAGGGAGCAAAACTGTACATCAAGGTTGTTGGCTTTGGACAGTGGAAATTATTATTTTTCATTCCTATGCATTTGAATCAAAATAAGGTTGTATGGTATAGGTCATGCCCTGGTTTTCAGAGGAAGCAGGGAATCCATCTCAGAATCCCTCTGAAGTGCACTGATGGTGCATTTGGAGAAGATGCCATTCACTGAAGGCCATTAGGGTCATCTCATTCTTTAAGTAATAAGCAAAAAAGAAACAATTTTTTTTTTCTCCTTCCACATTCTTTGTTTTAAGAGTGTGTTATAAGGGGGCACCTGGGTGGCTCAGTGGGTTAAAGCCTCTGCCTTCAGCTCAGGTCATGATCCCAGGGTCCTGGGATCGAGCCCCGCATCGGGCTCTCTGCTCGGCAGGGAGCCTGCTTCCCTTCCTCTCTCTGCCTTGCCTCTCTGCCTACCCGTGATCTCTGTCTGTCAAATAAATAAATAAAATCTTTAAAAAAAAAGTATTATAAGGATAATAATGTCACAAGGCTCCCTCAGAGCAATGCATTGCTTAAATTGCATTATTTATCTCTATATTCAACTTTGGGTTCTCTAAGTAGCAAAGATTCCCCCTCGTTGGGTTTGGGGATAAAAAACAAAATATCTGAAAATATTTTTTTTTCTCTTAGACCCAAGATCCTAATGAATAATTAAAGCTTAATTTATAATTAAGCCTGTCTGACAACTGAGATAACCTACTAGAAATGTCGGTCTCTAGGCATGTGTGCCCCCATCTACTTGTTATAACTGTTGGCTCCTGGAAAAGACCACAGAGGAACATTTCCCAAAGTGCATCTTCCAAAGTGCAGGGAGCCTGACCAAGTTTACCAAACTCCAAATTAGCAGGATGAAAAGAAATTCTTGGAGGCTTGATTGCGGTAGTTTCAAACACAACAACTGGGGGAATTATTTTATGCTCAAATAGGATATGGAAGAGCCTCATTGCACTAAGGAGGGATATAGAGTGGAGCTATAACCTGTTTAATAGTTGAAAAAGAAAAAAAAAAGAATTCATATTATTCATGGGTGACCCAATCATAAATGGATTTTTGAGAGGAAAGATAATGCTTTGGGGTACATTGAGTTGACATGTGGAAGGTGACTGGACGCTGTCCCCGCAGTATATTCCCATGATCCCAAAGACAGAGATAGCCCTGGGTAGACCAGGTGCCTGAGCAGGGGTGGGGGGATGGGGGGGGCAGGACTAAACTTTGCAGAACACCCACCATGTGGTGGGTGTTTGCTTGCACCATGTTTCATGTCATCCTTCCTTCACAACCTCAGTCACATGAGGTTATCGCTGTCATTTTGCAGAGGCAGAAGCTGATTCTCAGTGTTGCTGGCTCTGAGGGTCTGGGACCCAGACCCAGCTGCCAGCTGGTGTGGGATGGCTTCCAGGCACGGGCATGGTGCTTTATGTAATTTCTGATTTTATGATGCACCAAAAGAGCTTACATTGCTTAAGGAACTCCACAGGGAGTTATTCCAGAATGGACTAGCCTGGAAGGAAAAATCAGCCTATGAAAGGATGAAGAAGGTTCAGTGATTTCAGTATCTCCAAACTGCGGTTTTAGATACCTGGGATCTTGAGACTCTGGCTTACTTTATGTCCTGTGTTTCATCCGCAAGCTGCCAGCCGACCCCTTTGATGAGACCACCCCAGTGAATTAGCAGCTGTAGCAACAGTGAGGCCATTTTCAACCCCATGTTTGAGTTTATGACCATACACGCAGGTCCCTGAATGCTCTTATATCCCCGTGTGCATGTTTTATTGCCCCAGTGCCTAGATGAGGAGAGACCAGTGGGCTAGTGACCTTCTCAAGGTCAAAGAGTTTCCCAGTGGTAGGGCCAGCATTGCCATCTGCTTCTCTTGGCTCTGGTTCCAGTGGAGTTTCCGAGATACCAGACAATGGAAAAGTGACACCTGTGTCACCCAAGGTAGAGTGGAAATTTGCCTCTCTGCCCATAGACTTTTCAGATTTGACATGTTTCAAGTTAAGGACCTGATCTTTCATTTTACATGGAACCTGCTAAACCTAGAGCCTTCCCCACCTCAGTTACGGGGACTCCAGTCATCCAGCTGTCCTGATGAGCAAACAAATAAGCACAATCCTTGGAAGGATCCTTGCCCTCCTCTTTCTCTCACACCCACAAAATCCTCCTGACTTTACCTTGAAAACTATTCAGAATCTGATGGCTTCTCACCCCCTCCACAGCTGTTCAGCTGGTCTGAGCCCCCCTCATCACCTGCATGGATTTTTGCAATTCTTGCTATTGGTCTCCCTGCTTCTTGCCTTTGGCCCTAGATAACAGTCACAGTGATCTTTCTAAGATAGGACACAGGTCATAAGTCAGATCAACTCGTCCTCTGCCTAAAACCCTGCACTGGCTCCTCATTTCACCCAGAATAAAGGCTGAAATTCTTGCAGTGACTACAAAGTCCTGTCTCTTTGCTCCAACCCCATTGCCTTGATCACCTCCACTCCAACTATGTTCTTCTGTTCCACTCCAGCCACACTGGCTTCCTTACTGTTCTGGAATTCCAGGCACATTCTGACTTCAGGGCCTTTATTCTAGATGCTGCCTCTCCTGAGGGTGCTATTTCCCAGATTCTGTGCGGCCAACCCCCTCACCTCCACCACCATTTTGCTTCCCACCGAGGGCTGCCCTGGGAGCTCTTTGATCCTACATTCTGCTCCATACCATTGTGTCTGACTTTCTTAACTCTGTTCTATTTTTTTTTCTTTTCTTCCTTCTGTCTTACTATTATTATATAATCTTATAGTAGGCAACAGAAAAACTCTGTTATTATTCAGTTATATTCTGTGACACTCCCTGGGGGAGGAATAAACCTCCTCCTTTCCATTGACATCTAACGTTGCTGTATGACTTGCTCTGATCATTGACGAGTGAGCTCACCAGCAATATCCAGGTGGTGTGAGTCATCAGTGAACTTTTGTAGTGGAAGCCACTGGAATTTTGGAATACTTTGTCTATCTTAATTCATAACTCTGTTTTTCTTGCTCACTGGTATATCCCACACCTGGAGAATAATTGGAAAAAGGGCTAAAGAGTCAGCCATCCATTGGTCAATAACCTATGTTATTGACTAATCCTTGTTTCTAGAAGCTGGACCATGGAAGAGTTGGACATATTTTTCTAAAATCATTATGTCACAAGTGATCTATCTTTGACCATTGAACTTCTGTCATCACTAACACTATTTTTTTAGGATCATACCTTTAAAATAGCTTTACTGAGGTATATTTGCATTAAAAATCCACTTATTTTAAATGTTTAGTTTGGTGATTTTTGATATGTGTAAGTAGTGACAGACCTCTACCACAGTCATGATATTGAAGAGTTCCATCCCTTTATCAAGTTTTGCCTTGACAGCCACAATTTGTTTTTCCATTCACAAGCTGGTAAACATTTGAGTTGTAGGTAGGTTTTGGTTAATTACCTTATTGTGTTAAAATATACATAACATAAAATCTACCATTTTATCTCTTTTTGAGTCCCAATTAGGTGGCAATAAATAGATTCATGAAGTGTTGCCACTATCACCACCATCCACTTCTAATGTTTGCATCATCCCCCAAAAGAAACTTCTACTCAGAAGATGTTAATTCTCCATTCTTCCTTCCCTGAGGCTGTTTGTATGAATGTTACTACTCTCAGCATCTAAAAGAAGTGGAATTATAAGTATTTGACCTTTTGTGACTGATTTATTTCATATTGTCATAATTTATTCAGTGTTCACCCATGTGGTATCATGTCTCAGATTCTCATTTTTTAGGGCTGAATACTATTCCATTGATTGTATCTATCATATTTTATTTACCCGTTCATCTATTGAGTGACATTGGATTATTTCTACTTCTTGGTTATTACTAATAATGCTGTTGAGAACCTTGGTGTATGAGGATCTGTTTGACCCCCTGCTTTCAATTCTGTTGGGTACAGAAGTTGAAATGGAGTTGATGGATTATATGGTAATTCTATGTTCAACTTGAGGAACTGCCAAACTGGTTTCCACAGGGGCTGCACTATTTCCTAAAGGCTCCAATTTCTCCACATCTTCACCAACAATTTTTACTTTCTGTTTTGGGTTTTTTTTTTTAATTTTTAATTTTTTTATTAGCATTATAGTGGGTGTGAAGTTTGTGGTTGTAGTTTGATTTGCATTTCCCTAAAGGCTGGTGATGTTGAGCATATTTTCATGTGCTTATTGGCCATTTGCTTTTCTTCTTTGGACAAATGTCTATTCAAGTCTTTTGTCCATTTTTTTTAGGTGGATTGTTGATTTTTTTTTTTTTAAGATTTTATTTATTTATTTGACAGAGAAAGATCACAAGTAGACAGAGAGGCAGGCAGAGAGAGAGAGAGAGAGAGAGAGAGGGAAGCAGGCTCCCTGCCGAACAGAGAGCCCGATGCGGGACTCGATCCCAGGACCCTGAGATCATGACCTGAGCCGAAGGCAGCGGCTTAACCCACTGAGCCACCCAGGCGCCCGGATTGTTGATCTTTTTGTTGTAAGAGTTCTTTCAGGATATCAAGCCCTTATAATATATGATTTGCAAATATTTTTTCCCATTCTTTGGGGTGTATTTCCACTTTCTTGATACTGTCCTCTAATGCTGAAAGTTTTTAATTTTGATAACGCCCAATTTATCTATTTTTTTCTTTGGCTGCCTGTGCTTAGGTGTCTTATCCAAGAATCATGACAAATCTAATGTTATGAAGATTTTTGTTTTCTTCTAGGAGTTTTACAGTTTCAGAATATTATATATTCTACTTATATTTAAGTCTTTAATCCATTTTAAGTTAATTTTTGTATCTGATGTAAAGTAAGAGTCCAGCTTCATTCTTTTGCCCAAGGATATCAGTTTTCCCAGCACCATTTGTTGAAAAAACAGTCCTTCCCCCACTGAATAGTCTTGGCACCTTGTCAAAAACCAATTGACCGTGTATTTGGGTTTATTGCTTGACCTTATTCCATTGCTTTATGTGTGTCCTTATGTAAGTATCACACTGTTTTTAATTACTATAGTTTTATAGTAAGTTTTGAAACCAGGAAGTGAGTCCTCTTTGTTCTTTGTCAAGAATGTCAGTACTTCAGGATCCCTTGAAGTTCTATATGAATTTTAGGATAGCTTTTACTATTTTTGAGAAACAAACAAACAAAAACTACTGTTGATATTTTTTTAGGGGTTGCATTGAATCCTATGAAAACTATGTAGATCATTTTGGATAGTCTTGTGACCTTAATAATATCAAGTTCTCCAATCCATGAACTTGGGATGTTTTTCTGCTTATTTATATCTTCTATAACTTCTTTCAGCAATGCTTTGTAGTTTTGGTACACAAGTCTTTTGCCTCCTTGATTATATTTATTCCTATTTTATTATTTTAGATATTATTGTGATGAGATTTTTTTTTAAATTTCTCTTTTTGGGTTGTTCATTGTCAGTATAGAGATGCAACTTATTTTTGTGTGTTAATTTTGTATCTTACAACTTTACTGAGTTCATTTCTTGGCTCTAATAGGTGTGTGTGTGTATGTGTGTAATCTTTAGGTTTTTCTACATATCATATCATCTGTGATATCTGATCAGAGATAAGTTTATTTCTTCTTTTGCAATTTGAATGCCTTTTATTTCTTTTTTCTTGCCTAATTTCTCTGGCTATAACCTCTAATACTATGTTGAATAGAAGTGGTGAAAGCAGGCATCTTTGGTTTTGGTTATAGTTTCTTTTTTTTTTTTTTAAGATTTATTTATTTATTTGACAGACAGAGATCACAAGTAGGCAGAGAGGCAGGCAGAGAGAGAGGGGGAAGCAGGATCCCCACCAAGCAGAGAGCCCAATGTGGGGCTTGATCCCAGGACCCTGGGATCATGACCTGAGCCGAAGGCAGAGGCTTTAACCCACTGAGCCACCCAGGCGCCCCTTGGTTATAGTTTCTGACTGTTTTGGTTTTGAATAATGCTGATATGACTTATGTGTTCAAATATTTACATGGATATGTTTCATATCTCTTGGGAGATACCTAAGAGTTGGAGGTGGGTCAGATGGGAAGTGCATGTTTGATTTCATAAGGTAATGTCATACTGCTTCCTAAAGTGGCTACAATATTTTGCATTCCCACCAGCAATGTGTGAGACTTCCATTTGGTCCACATCCTCACCAACACTTGGTTTAGTCAGTCTTCTAGCTTGAGACATTCTAGTGGCTGGGTAGACATATCATGGTGGGGCTTGTGTTTTTTTAGAAGGGCTCATGTGATTTTAAACTTGCATTTCCCTGATGACTAATGATTCTGAGAATTTTTTAACGTGCTAGTTAAATTTAAAAACAAACTCCAGGATGAATATAAAGTTAGAAACTTTTGTTGTCAAATACATCTTTCTATGAGCTTTCCAACAGGATAGGTCCCTTAGATCATGTTTTGGTAGAAAGACTGAAGAATGGCTGAGGGCAAATTGTTCTTTCTATATTTTATTCTCTCTTGAAATCCTCTCCCCACTATTTTTTCTCTGTGGCCTTTTTGGAAATGGTATCTTATTACTCTTCCATTTCTTTATGTCTTTTTTAAAAAGTAATTTCCATGCCCAGATGGAGCCAAGCATGGGGCTAGAACCTGTGATCCTTAAGATCAAGACCCGAGCCGGAATCAAGAGTTGGACACCCAACTGACTGAGCCACCCAGGAGCCTCATCAATCTTTCATTTCTCGATGTAAATTTAGGTTTAAATGTTACCATTTCCAAACTTATTTGAAATCCTAAAAAAAAAAAATTGAGGATGAAAGACTATTTTTTGTTAAAGAAATTGAAGGGGGAAAAGGAAGAGAAATTGAAGGGGAAAGAGAATGAAATGAGTTTGATGAAATGAAAGACATTATGAAGGATTACAGTGTTTTGAAGGAGCGAGAGAAGGATTAGAATATTTACTGAAGATCTGTTGAGGACCGACACGGTCACAGTTCTGAAGACTCAAAAATGAGTGAGAATTCCACATGACCAGACCATCAGCCATGTCACATGTGCCCCTCCTCCTCACCTGAATATGCCTCCTCACCCAGGAATATGCCTGATGACTCCCTGGGGACGTCTGTCATGGCTTTCAATGTTTGTGACAAATGCCAACTAATAGAAACATTTTATTGTCCTAAGAACAATTAATGTTGCTCATCTCTATTTTTCAAAGCTATGAGAAAACCTGCCTTTTTTTTCAAGGAGACACTATCTCTTTCGTTTGCCATACACATACTCCGGAAGAAAGTCCCCTGTTCTCGACACATGTGGAAATGTGAGAGACCCATAGAGAATCGTCATCCAGCACTAACTGCCTCAGGACTATCACCACAGACATGTTTGCTCCAACATTAGCTTTATGAGGATGTTATTTATTGGGTGCTTGCTAATATATCTTCCTTACCATGCAAAAATATTTTAGGGGAGTGTTACATGACCAAGAACTAGAACATGTGTCTGCTATCTGTAGTGCTGAAAAGTCATCCAGATGGCTTGCAACAATTAAATAAAAAAAAATCTCATCCATGGTGTGTTTTCTTCAGAGTCTATTTTCAACAAAATCCATAGATTTATTCCTTGAGTGGCTATTTTTCACACAGAACCATGAGAGCCCATGTAATAAAAGACAAAATTCCTAAGAAACAGAAACTCTAAGACAATCCCTGACTTCAAGGAGTTAAAAACAATTTGATTCCATGAAGTTGTTGCTGTAATACGTGACATTAACCAAGAAAAGAGGCTGAGTTAAGTTAAAAACAAAAGCATTTATCTGGATCTCAGAACTGCAATTTGGGGAACACAGATTTGGGCAGGAGCCCAAGTCGTGCTCCCTCCCTGCCCTAGGGAATAAATTCAAGGGTTTTTAAAAACAAAAGGGGATGCTTGCCTAGGTTGTTTATAAAAGATTTTGATTGGTGTTGGTGGCAGAGCAGTCATCTGTGCTGAAGATCCTTGGTTGTTAAGGCTGTCACTAAACAAAGCCTCATGACAACAAATTGCAGGTGTTTGGACCGAGTCCTTGGAATATTGGTGGTTGGCTCAGGTCAAAAGTTCATGGCTTTCCAGTCAGGACATGCATAAGGCCCATCTCCTTAATGGCCTCCCAGCTCCATTTTACAACTCCTTGACATATATTATCCCATTTCATTTCACCTCTTGCAGGGATATGCTATCCGGTGACGGGACAATAAAGGTTTGTGAGGAAAAGCGGGCTTACCAAATTGCAGGAAATAGTTATAGGTTATTTGTGCTTACAGCTAATGAAATGGTAAATGACTTTGAGGACCTAATAACACAAAGAATACCCAATGTTTAAACCCTTGTTTTGCATCATGACAGATTCCTTCTCTGACAATGACACAGGGAGGTTTTACAAGAGAAAAACATTAGCTGTCCTCTAAAATTCAGGGCAACGTCATTTGGGTAATACCATCTTTGGATCCAGTAAAGCCTTTTCAAGGTTGATTCATGTTTTCAGTGTTGTTTCCTCTTGGTAGCAAAGAGAGGCATTTGTGCTGGCGGCTATAACAACATAAACTGTACTCTCCGGATAGTCACTCAGGTAGCAAATGCAGGTGCCTGCTTTGCTCAGGGCATGAGATAGGTGCTCACAGAACTCAAATGTTAGGAAGGCCCCTGAGCAGAGAGTGAGTAGACTAGCCAGGGTGTAAGAAAGCTGATACAAAGGCCAGAGCAGATAGAAAGCAACATGTGTATGCAGAGAGCTATGGAAAAGTGTTCTGCGTACTCACATGAAATTCGTATTTATCCAAAATAATGGAAAGGATAATTATCATTTACTACTTTAAGAGAATCTTTAGTTTTTCGAGAGAATTCGCTGTAGGATCTCCCTAAATGGCAGCATTCCTGATTGAATTAAAACTGTCCTTTGCTTGGCCACAGTGGAATATATGTGCAACTCTCTGGCCACATATTTACTGGGTGAAAGATATCACTCCAAAAGCTCTTTACTCTTTACATTTGCTCTCAAACTGCACTGAATTTCATAATTCATGTCAGCAGCATCTTACCAGGTAGAATCCTAGGGTTGCAGGGCTATTAAATAAAGAATTCCATTTACCAACCAAACCAAACCAAACCAAACCAAACCAAATTCCTGCTCTATGCATGAGAGTAACTCGTAAAATGCAGACCAAACTGGAACGTCATTCTCTCTTGTGTGTTTTGTCACTTCTTTTATGTTCTGGGATATTGTGAAATTCTTTTTAAATAGGCAAGGGAGAAATATAATGACATCAGGTGGCTGGTTTCTAATCAGCCCATGAACATCAAGTTCCAGATGGCAGAGCAAATTTGTAATTTTGTTGTGTGGTGGGATTATTTATCCATACCTATTAAACAGTCAGCAGCTCCACATTCTGGACTGTACTCCAGTGATTCTAAATGACTTACATCTGCCTTGTAAACATGCCTGCTTCCCTGAGACTGTTGACATTTCTGGAATGGCATTTGATTCTGTTTTGCCTTGGCCTGTTCCCAGGAGGCTGTCGTTATTTATAGACCTAAACCAGTTTTCTACTTCCTCCATCTTCCTTCCTCTCTAAGATGTGTTGAAGCTGTTGGGAGTTCAGGCCAGTTTTAATGATAGCAGAAGGTCTTGTCTTGGGTCTGATCTTCGAGCTGTGCTAGGTTCCAGTACACATAAAGCTCAGGGGTTCCTGGGTGGCTCAGTTGGTTAAGCATCAGACTCTTGATTTCAGCTGATGTCATGATCTCAGGGTCAGGTCATGATTTCAGTGTCACGGGATTGAGCCCAACATCATAGCATGGAGGAGTGCTTGAGATTCTCTCTCCTTTTTCCTCTGCCCTTCCTCACTTGCACACTGTCTCTAAATAAATAAATAAATAAAATCTTTAAAAAAAACCGAAAACCTCCCCCAAAAACATAAAGCTCAGAGACTGTTAGCCCCGAGCATGGGTGGTCCAAGAAGACAAATTATTGGGGTCCTTCATGAAGGGAGGGGTAGGATTCCAAACCACAGTAAGGTACAGTGCAACCCACATCATCAGACCAGTGAGCTAGAGGAGTCAGCTGGGCAAGGAGGAGCTGGCAGGGGCCTTGGTCCAGGCAAGTGACAGGCATGTGGCTCACTCATAAAATGGTAGTTGCACACCTACTAGGTTCAGAGCAATATCCAGAACCCAGGATGACCAGGTCAAGAGGTAGGGATCAGGAAAAAAGGTGAGATGATGAGAAGAATGGAGCAAGAAGGCTTCCAGAAGTTTAGGAACTGGCCAGAGCTCTGCCAATAAGAAACCTGAAACAGGATCCATTTGAATTCACGGCAGAGTATGTTTTGAATGTCCCAAGAAGCTTGTAATTTTGAGTAGAAATTCTCAAATAGTGGTCTGTAGACTTATAGCATCATAATTGGATGGGCAAAAAGGAGGTGGGGAATGAAAAATGCAGACTCAGGTGCCCCATCCCAGACCTACTGAATTGGAATCCCTGAGGATTCTGAATTCACAAAGAAAATAAAATCACTCACTTCTAATCATGAGTCCTTTTTTTTTTTTTTTGGTGCGGCTGGGGGACAGAGGAAAAGAAAGAATCTCAAGCAGGCTCCATGTTCATTGCAGAGCCTGAGCAGGGCTCAGTCTCACAACCCTGAGATCATGACCTGATCCAAAACCAAGAGTTGGATGATTAACCAAGTGAGCCACCCCTAATCATATCTCTTACACAGCTTTTATGAGAACCATGGCTTTAAAAAGATCTTTTGCCGAGCATTTTTTGCAAATTAAAAAAAAAATCTATCTGGCTCTTTCTCTCTCTATCATTATCTATATAATCTATGAACATTCTTTGAAAAGTGGCTGCTAAGGTTTGAGCTAAAGCCCACACTTTAATAAGAATTCCCTCAATTCTTTTACTAGATTTCTCTATTGGCACTGTTGCTGTTACTGTTTACATTAGTACTTCTGGGTGGAATGAGGCAGGACTTGAAGCTGGAGTCTGAGAGTCTGGGGCTCTCTAGTCTCGTCCCAGTTAGAAGAGTATCTTGTTGTGAAGTGACCAGACTTCCCTTGAGGGCAAGGACTTAAGTTTTGCATATCTCTGACTGCCCTGTTCTTAACCCATTTCTGGAATACTGTGGGGGCTCAATAAATGATAGATCACTTAGCTTTTGCTGCTTAACAAACTATTCTCTATCAATGGTTCAAAACAAATATCTTGCTTGGAATCCATGGGCCAGCTGGGGGTGGGCTAATCTACTCTTGGCTCAGCTGAGTTTGGCTCTCAGCTGCAGGTGAGGGTCAACTCTGCTCCACACGTCTCTCATCATCCTTTGACTACCAGGTGACCTGGGACGTCTTGCCCTCATGGCAGTGGCAGAAGTCCAACAGGGGAAAGGAAAACACATGTAACCTCTTAAAATTCATGCATAGAATTAGCAATCACTTTGCCTCCAATCAATTAGGCAAAGGAAAGTACATGAGCAAGCCTGAAGTTATGGATTGGGGAAAATTGACATCTTCAGTGAAAAGAACTGCATATTTACATGGCAAAAAGTATAGATCCAGGGAAGGATAGACAATTGGGCCAACAGTTAAATCTACCAGTTAGTGAACGTGAGCAAAGCACATTTTTATATTTGCTGGAGTGCAGAATTGTGGAAACGGGGAAGCAAGACAGTTTCAATACGACGGTGAATTACTGATGTTACAGATCAACTAGGAAGCCTGATGTGAGACTAATTACAACCTCTGCTGGCTTGATGAAGACTGTTAGGTAATTCATAACAGTTGACATTCTCTAACAAGCTAATGCAAAAATTTAAAGAGCCAAACATGGTTTTAAGCCCAGAGGACAGAAAAAGAATACTTTCAGTTCACATACTTTGTAGCTCTCTGGGATTTGCCCAAGCAGTGAAAAGCAAAGTCTGTCCATAATCACACCTTTCCTCTGAGAACTGAAGTGAAATCCAAGCATTGACGTAGTTATGCCTGCAAATGACCTGTCTGCAATTTGACACTTGATGAATGTCACCAAAGTCTCATTAATTTCAGTTATCCATAAACAGGCATCTCAAATCTTACTACAGTTTTCTCGTCCTGAGAAACCATTAGTGGTTTCTGGGCAAAGGCAATTATGTCAATAGACAGAACTCATTGCACGCTTAAGGGCGGGTCTCCAGTCCATAATGGTGTTTAAGAGACGGGCTGCCTGTGCTTCTTGATTGAAGCTGGTTGATGACCTGGGGCTTCTCCGTCATGCAGGGATCCTCAGCACCTCTCCATGGCTGCTTGTTTCAGCTTGAGAGTTCTGAAAATCTCACTCCCTGATTATTCTGCAGGCATTTGCAAGGATGAAAATGGTATGTCCATCATTATTACAGAGAACAGGAAGTTGGGGCAGAATCTTAAACCTCCCAGAGAGAAGAAATTGAAAATGCGGAAATATTTGGAATTCAGGGTTTGGAAGGTAAGATTCCACTTGAGCTTTATTAGCTTAAAACTCCCCTAAGCGTCCTTGGGTCTCTTACAAACTCGGTGAACTTTGAATGAACTAATATAGGTTTTTGTTCTATCTTTATGGCTTTTTAAATCTTGTTAATGAGGGAAATGAAAGTAGAAACAGAAGTGCTAAGTATTGTCAATACTTAGAACTTGGAAGCCCTTGTTATAGTGTTCTTTCCCCGTGAATGGAAGTAATGGTGGTGTTGGTGATAGTGATGGTGATTGTGGTGGTGATGGTGATTGTGGTGATGGTGGTGATGGTGATGCTGATCATAATAGTGATGGTTGTGATGTGGTGGTGGTGGTGGTGGTTATGGTGGGTGACAATGATGGTATATATATGGGTTTCCAGAAGTCCTATTCCTAAAGAGAAGTCCTCAATCCCTCTCTGTTGCCAGCTGCTCTCCTCTTTGGACTTATTTCCCTCAGTTTTTCCTTTACCAGATTCTATATTGCTCCTCTCAGACCACTAAGCATCGCTCTACATTGGTATTCACTGGAGACTAGTTGGAGTTTGTCTGGCTCTCGAAAATGAAGCCCCTTTCCTTCTGTGTCTGTGAAGAACTCTGGCAGCCATTCCCATTAGTTTAATTCCCATTAGTGTACCATAGAAACACTCTGAGGTTCTAAATAAGCTGCTCCCAGATCTTCACTTCACCAGGGAAAATGATCTCTGGGCCCCCCTCAGGAAAGATTTTGTTGCCTCTTATTTTGTCACCATTGAGCTCTTTTCAGCATCACATGAAATTAAGCTTAAGAGCTCATGCTTGGAAAATCATCTTTTAGAGTCAGCCGAGATTGAAGTTCATTAACTACGAAATTCCATTTTGGCTTTTTCTATAGTTGGCCAACATCTTCCTTTCTGAGAGCAGATACGCTTGCCTCTTTCCTGTGACCTCAAGTCTTGAGGGGGAGTTTCTCAAGATGAAGACTTTCCTTAGCATGACTTAATAGTTTGTATTCTTGTAAATCTTTTTATACACTATGTGGTCTCTCCATTGAAAAAGCAGCTGGAGCTGCTTTTACCTTATACACACCTTATACACTTACGCTTATACACATTCATCATAGTGTTCCACCAGGATTACTAAATACAAAGAGAAGTGACAATACAACACTTCATTAGGCAATAAGGTTAGATAGCCCATCCATAGACACATTTTTGATGATCAGTTTTAACTAGGACCAGAAAGAGCAGGGATCATTGAAATTCTCTGCTAGGGGCGCCTGGGTGGCTCAGTGGGTTGAAGCCTCTGCCTTCAGCTCAGGTCATGATCCCAGGGTCCTGGGATTGAGCCCCGCATCGGGCTCTCTGCTTGGTGGGGAGCCTGCTTCCCCTGCCCTCTCTCTGTCTGCCTCTCTGCCTACTTGTGATCTCTATCAAATAAATAAATAAAATCTTTTTAAAAAAATTCTCTGCTAGTCCATAAATGCTATTTTAGTTGCTGTGGTGCTTTTTAATGTGTCAATGTGGTTGGATTACGTTTCCTAGAAATCTCTTTCCTATTGGTTTCTGCTTAAGATGGACCACTAGACAGATTTTTACAGGAGATTTTGGGGAACACATGAAGTGGCAGCCACTTTAAAGCTCACACACCTTCTTGACTGTCTTCTGGTTCACCTTGTTAACATGAGGCAGGGGGCAGGCCTGAAACTCTTCCTCCATCCCCCGGATTCTCTCATCAAGATCATATGCAACAAGAAGTAACAAGGACTCCCATCTGTTTCTGTGGGTTTGAGCTCATGTGATTGGGTTTTTCCTTGTTCTTGCATATACCGCCCCCCCTTCGTGTTTGTCTTCCCTTCCCAGGTGCCTTCCTGAAGGAACAATATCTTCTATAAAATCTAGTGGTTCTGCTTCTCTGACTGACCTTGACTGATGCAATGACTTTGGTCAAATATATCCCAACCAAAGCAGCAGCTGAAGTGAAGAAACATGTTGAAGAAGAAAGGCAAGGGTCATATTTTGGAGCACATCAAAGTCTGTGTAAGGGCAAGGAGCCTGGGCAGATGATGTGATGCTAACTGTACTTGCCTGAGTTTGGGCTGGATCTTCTTCCACTTCCTGGTTCTGGACTGCTTTTAAGATTTTTTCTTTAAAACTAGATTTAAGGGGCAGCTTTGGTGGCTCAGTTAAGTGTCTCACTTCAGCTTAGGTTATGAACTCAGGATCCTGGCATGGTACCCCTCACTGGCTCCTTGCTCAGCAAGGAGTCTGCTTGTCCCTCTCCCTCTGCCCTTTCCCCTGCTCATGCTTTCTCTCTCAAATAAGTAAATAAAATCTTCTGAAAAAATAAAAATAACTTTAAAAACTGGATTTAATCAATTTGATTTTGATGTGCCTTAAAGTAGTCTTCTTCACGTTTCTAGTATTTGGAGGTTTTGATCTTGGATCTATGGGTTTATGGTTTCCACCAACTTGCAGATTTTTGGATATTATTTTTTCAAATGGTAATTCTGTTACTCCAGCTCTCTCATTTCTTATTCTGGGATTCTAACTACATGGACATTAGGTTAATTAAAGTTGTCCTGATGCTCTGTACATTTCTTTGGTCTTTTGTTTGTTTCATTTTAGCTAGTTTCTGTTTCTGTCTTCGGGTTGACTAATCTTTCCTCCTGCAACATCTAATCTTCCATTAATCCAGTGTATTTTTCATCTCAGATCTTATAGTTTTCATTTTTTAGAAATACAATCTGGGTCTTTTGGGAATGCCTGGGTGGCTCAGTTAAGCATCTGCCTACAGCTCAGGTCATGATCCCAGGTCTTGTGGGATCCTACTTCTCCGCCTGCTGCTACCCCTGCTTGTGTGCTTTCTCTCTCTCTCCTGAAAAATAAATACATAAAATCTTAAAAATATATATATAATCTGGGTCTTTTAAAAAATATATCTTTTTATATTTGTCATGACTACTTAACATACTCTATCTTTCCTTTACTGCCTAGAATATATGCAACATAGTTTTAATAACAGCTCTATGCCTTTGTCTATAATATAATTATATCATAGTTGTCATCTTGGGGTCTGTTTCTATTGATTAATTTTTTTCCTCATCATGGCTCATACTTGCCTGCTTCTTTGAATACCTGGTAACGTTTGACTGGATCCTAAACATTTTGAATTTTACCTTTTTGACTGCTGAGTATTTTTGTATTCCTATAAGTATTCTTGATCTTTATCCTGGGATGTAGTTAATTACTTGAAAACAAATTGATTCTTCTGAGGCTTGCTTTTGTTAGGTGGAATCAGAATGGTCTTTAGGTTAGGATCAATTTTGCTCCTTTATTAAGGAAATGATATTTTTATTGATCTACCCAATGTCCTATGAGTTAGGAGCTTTTTCTACTCTGGCTGGGGACAACATAAACTATAGGCACACCTTGGAGATATCGCGGGTTCAGTTCCAGACCACGGCAGTATAGTGAAACTGCAATAAAGCAAGTCAAGTGAACATATGAAAGTTATGTTTACACTGTACTATGGTCAATTAAGGGGCAATAGCATTATGTCTGTAAAAGCACTGTACATACTTTAATTTTAAAAGACTTTATTGCTAAAAATGCCAACCATCATTGAAGCTTTCAACAAGTCATCATCACTGATCACAGATCACCATAACAAATACAATACTAATGAAAAAGTTTGAAATACTGTGAGAATTACCAAAATGTGACACAGAGACACAAAGTGAGCGCATGACATTGGAAAAATAGCTCTGTTAGATGTGCTCATCACAGAGGTGCCACAAACACTCAATTTGTAAAAAACACAATAAAGCAAAGTGCAGTAAAACGAGCTATGTCTCCATTTCCAGTCTTACATGAGCTCTTAGGGTAACATCTCCCACATATGTGCCAGTCAGGACTCCTTAAAGAATCAAGGGGACCCTCCCCAGATTTCTTCTACTCTTTCTCTGTTCATCTCTCTGTTTCTTGGTATTCTGCTTTGTGAACTTAAGCTATCTTGGCCTTCCCAGGCTTCCAGGTCTGTCTCCTCGTGTCTGGGAGGCTGCTAGGAACCACCTGGGATCCCCCTCTCTGAGCTGCAGCCTCAAAGCTCTCTTGGGCCAGTAAGCTGGGCCACCAGTAGGACTTATGTTGTATGCTTCCCTCTCTTGTGCTGCCTGACATCTAAATGACCGAAAACCTTAGTTTCTTGTATTTTGCCTGTGTTTTTAGGTATGTAGGAAGACTAAATCTCATCCCTTTTACTGATCTTGACTGGAAATGGAAATCTCAATTTATGTAAATGAATTTTGAAAGGAAGTTTTTCTTGCTGAGTCTGCTTAAGAGTATCCTGTAATTAATGGCAAGTCAGCCAGTAAAAAAATAAAACAAAATATACAGAACGCTCTCTTTCATATACAACTACTTACACGTGTAAGTCATTTTTTAAAAATATATTAATTTATAACCAAAACAAAATCCAAAAATCAATTACATGATGAGAATGACATAAGATGCCTGTCAATGTCCATAGCCCCCAATGAGAAATTTCTATTATTATTTATTTATTACTATTGACAAATTAAGGTAAAGATATATATCTAAAACACATTTATAGTAACGAGACACTATTTTTATCTGTTATATGTAGAGATTGTAGCATTTTCTATAAGAATTCACTTTTAGGGGCTCCTGGGTGGCTCATTGGTTAAGCGACTGCCTTCAGCACAGGTCATGATTCCAGGGTCCTGGGATTGAGCCCCACATCAGGCTCCCTGTTCAGTGGAGAGCCTGCTTCTCCCTCTCCCTCTGCCTACCACTCTGGCTGCTTGTGCTCTCTCTCTATCACTCTGTCAAATAAATAAATAAAATCTTAAAAAAAAAAAAAGAATTCATTTTTAGAGTATGTTCCTATGCTTTAAAAAAGTAAAAAAAACAACTGTTTTAGACTGTCATGTAGCTGCAGTCATGAAAGACCATAAGGTGGGGCAGTTGAGGGTCAGGAATGAGGTTTGCATACAGACAGAAAAAGGGAATCAACCCAAAATAGCAAACAGCATCAAGTCCTAATGTTGTGTCTGGACATAGGCTCATTTCAAACACACTATGCGTACATCAAGGTCTTCATTTTGTTGTGTCCCTTCTCTCCACACCAGCATGTCTCAAACTGTGTTCCAGGAGATTTCTCAAACACAAGTTTCAGATGTGAGCAGGCATTTTGCGGGCAAAAGTGGTTCTGGAAGGTAAATAGGTGTGGGAGAAATATTGAAGAAGTCTGAGTATAATGTCCCATACCTGGATATGCACAATGCATATTAACGGTAAAGATCTGACAAGTCCTGTTTTACTTTGTTTAATCAAACATTTTATTCCCTGATGGAAAAGTGTTACTTGCAAAACTAATTTGGGAAGCTCTGATGTAGACATTCAAATTTTTTATTATACTAGTAAGTGCCGTTGTAATTGTCATTCCCATTAGGAGTTCATTTTAAATCCTGAATTTTCCTATTTTGTCATTGTTCTAATGCTGCTTCCTGTAAGATGTGGTGAGCCACATGTGGCTATTTAAATGTAAATTAATTAAAATGAAATACAATTTCAAATTCTGTTCCTCAGTCACACTGGTCACGTTTTAAGTGCTCCAAAGCCACATGCGGCAGGTAGCCTCCATAGGAAAGGGCTGTTCTAGTTTGGTTTTTTTAGGTACAAAATAAATACCTTATTAATGCAAATCTTCATAAATTTCTAAACTGTGCAATGCAGACACTATTATCCAGAGTTCTCAAACACCTTGAAAATAGCAATTTATTAATCTTCATAAAAGCTTTGTGAAGTACTAAGCGTAATTCCTTCCTGGAGAGAGGATCTCAGGTGTTTTCATTTAAGGGAAATTTCAGGTGTTGTATTTGACTTAATTGCTCAATTAGTCATTTGTAAAAGCTCCCTGTGGTCTTCTGAATGTGCCATGTGCAAAAGCAAAGGATATACAAAGCCAGGGATGAAATCCTCACCATTTCAGGATAGTAAAGTGGGGAAAGCCAGTGTTTTCTGGGTATCCTAACAGATACAAGTAAGGATGGACATGAGGCATCTGCCCCTCATCTTGGGGTGTAACTGGAGCTTTGAGCACTGCTCTCAGTAGGGGCGAGGTGCTCTTCTTGGCCTTTGTTGTTAAGAGTGGTCCATATTCCTATGCCCAACATGGTTCAGTCAGCATAGCAGAGTCGAACTTTAACACCCACACTGTTTGGACGTATGTGCAAGAAAAACAGAGCTTCTGACAGGGGAGTGGAACTGGTCACCCCCACACATGCCTCTTTGGCATTGGGATTATTTTAAGCTGGTTATTTTATTTATTTATTTATTTTAAGATTTTATTTATTTGACACAGAGAGAGACCAGAAGCAGGGAGAGCAGCAGGCAGAGGGAGAGGGAGAAGCAGGCTCCCTGGTGAGCAGGGAGCCTGATGCAGGACTCCATCCCAGGACCCTGGGATCATGACCTGAGCCGAAAGCAGACACTCAACCAACTGAGCCACCCTAGCACCCCAAGCTTGTTATTTTTAAGAAACTGCAGACACCAGAGGAACTCTGAAAACAGGATAAAAGTTACAATTTCTCATAAGAGACATTTACATTAAGAAGGGAACTCTCCATTTGTAAAGATGTCTTTACACCAGAAAGAGAAGGATGACTCTAATCTCCTGAAACTCTTATCAGTGAAGAAAGCAGAGACTTAAATCCACCTAACAGCCACAACCTCCCTTACTGTGCTTTGCCTGGAAACTTCCCACAACTGGCTCCACAACCCTCCCCACCCCCAACATCTTTTGTCTTTAGCTGGAGATAGCATTTTGGGTGGTGGCTTGGGCCATTTCAGGGAGTTACACAGTTTTCCTGGGGTCTCTCCTATATATATACAGGAGGTATACATGTTATTAAGCTTCTGTTTGTTTGTTTTTTTCCTGCTAACCTGTCTTTCATTTGGTGCGGGGCAGGGTTGGAGTGTCTCAGCCAAAAACCTAGAAAGGTAGAGGGAAAATTATTTTTCCTCCCCCACATTTATTTCTTTATAACCAATGTAATTAATCTTTTCTAGGAATCTGAGAGAAAGCAAAATACATGACCCCCAAATATGTTCACTTTGGCATGTAAACTATTTTGAGCTGAAGGCAATCAAGACCCAGGAGACTCAAGAAAACTTTTACCTCTTCCTTAACTACCTAAAAAAATTTAGTTACTGAGCATTAAAAAGAAAACCCCAGGCCAAAATGGAGTCCCTTATGCTAGACCACGTGACCAAAATGAGACTTAATTGCAGTTTCAACCTCCCCCAGAAATGTGGTCTTCACTGGTCAGTCAGGAATTTTCTGGTCAGCAACAATGAAGTAATTGGTTGCATGCGCCATTTCCAACCCCCAAAGGAAAAGAAGGTCCTCTGCATGGTAAGAGCCCATGCTCATCCCACTAAAGGAAAGTGACCTTGTCTGAAACAAACTTTCCTTTTGCTAATAACTTCCTTGTCCCTCCTTCCTTCCTATAAAAACCTTCCATTTTGTACAACTCCTCAGAGCACCTCTCTGCTTGCTAAGTAGGATGCTGTCTGATTCTTAAATTACTTCATAAAGATAATTAGATCTTCAAATTTATTCTTTGAGTTTTTGTTTATTAATAGGGGCCTCCCCTAGAAAGAAAGCTATTTCCAGAGATAACTTTTTTTTTTTAAGATTTTATTTATTTCTTTGACAGACAGACATTACAAGTGTTTGGGTCCATTATCAAAGGAATGAGACTGAGACAAAGTGAAAGTTATGCAAAGCTTTATTCTGTGCCAAGCATTAGAAGTAGACTGACCGGCCAGGGCTGCCTCTGAAGAGAGCGACCCCGTCCCGATCTCACAGTCTGGTTTTATAGGGCATAACCGCCGATGTCAAGGTATGTGCCTTCTATTGTTAGGGTGTTTACTCCCGGAATCAATACCCAGAACCGATACCAGGAACTACTGGGATGTTTGGAACTGCTGGGGCGTGCTGGGGCGTTTAGAACTGTTGGGGCGTTTATTCCCAGAGTGAAGTCCTTGGATGTAAACAACAATACGGCTACCTAGGCAATATGGAGTCGCTCTGGCTAAGCAGGCCCTAATAGTTAAACAGGTTTTAACATTAAATCAGCCCTAACACAAATAGACAGAGAGGCAGGCAGAGAGAGAGGAAGGGAAGCAGGAAGCAGGTTCCCCGCTGAGCAGAGAGCCCGATGCGAGGCTCGATCCCAGGACCCTGGGATCATGACCTGAGCTGAAGGCAGAGGCTTTAACCCACTGAGCCACCCTGGTGCCCCTCTAGAAATAACTTTTTATCTGAAAGAACTATTTGTGTGGCAGTGCAAGTATCTAATTACCAAACAGCTACTTTTTATTGTCCTGTAAATTACTCCCTCCCTTCTGAAGCCCAGATCCCTACCCCATCCTTAGCTCAGGATGGCATAAGCCTCAAATGACCAACTTGTTGTTTGGTCTCATATTTTTTATGGGGTCCCACACATACATAACTAAATTTGTTTTTCTCTTGTTAATCTGTCTTATGTCAATTTGATTATTGATCAGCCAAAAGAACCTATAAATATAGAGGGAAAAGTTTTCCTCCCCTACACATTCTTATCTGCAAGGATGGAAACAGCAATTTTAAACCTGGAATTTGAAAGTAACAGTCTCATCCCTTTTAGATGATCCTGTTTGGATCGTACTGGCTTTCAGACTTCTGCTTGCAATTGTCTCTACCCAGTTGGGTGTCTGGGTGTATGTTTCTGGGACATCCGTGATGGTGGATTAGAAGGAGCCTCTGGGTCTGAAGGCTCTGGAAAGCCACTGCACTCTTGCTGTTCTCTGCCTTGAGGAACTGCTCTGTTGTATTGTCTGGCTTTCTGATGATTGTGATCTCTCAGCTGAGGTTATGAGACTCAGCAAATAAAAATATGGACACTGGGGAGGCTGGGTGGCTCTGTGGGTTGAGCCTCTGCCTTCGGCTCAGGTCATGATCCCAGGGTCCTGGGATCGAGCCCCACATCGGGCTTTCTGCTCAGCAGGGAGCCTGCTTCCCCCCACCCCCACCTCTCTGCCTGCCTCTCTGCCTACTTGTGATCTCTCCCTCTCTGTCAAATAAATAAATAAAATCTTAAAAAAATATATGGGATACCCAGTTAAATTTAAATTTCACATAAACAACAAATAATGTCTAGTATAAAGATGGAACTAAAAATATTTAAGTTATTCATTGTTTTTCTGAAATTCAAGCTTAATTAACAAAGCATCCTGTATTTTATGTGGCAACCCCACAGAACTGCTCTATCCCTTCCCAAGGGTTCCCAAAGGGAACTTCCAGATCCTCTCCTCAACATGCACATAGATCCATTCTCCCCTTCCCAGTATCATTCCTTAGCACCTGTGTGAAATTGAACATGGGATTTCCAGGAGGAGCGTGTGGCCTCCCTCCATCCTGCAACCAGGGAAACTGACTGGTTTTCTTGGGTGCTTTTATACTTACTTCACTTCTTCCTCAGCCCCATCACCACATTAGGCTCAACCCACCTCCCTTGTCCTTCCCCAGGGGAAAAGAGCCGGGCTTTCCCTATTACATCTTCTTCCCAGGGACATGAGCTTCAGATGCACAGCCTAAATCTTCATGACTACTTTCCATGATGCTGGAAAGGAACAATGACTGGGGTAGGCTGGGTTAGCTCTCATTATGGAGCAGTTTGCAACTAGGGACAGCTAAAGGTAAAAATATATTTAGAAGAAGATAAATCATGACTTTCATATAAAATGAACACACATCAAAGATTTTACTTAACTCATTAATTAATGAGGGAGCCGAAAGTTGTTACAAATGATTCAAAGGAGGAATCCAAAGAGAAGACACAATTATAAGCCATTAAGAATGTGGACATGAGGGCGCCTGGGTGGCTCAGTGGGTTGAGCCGCTGCCTTTGGCTCAGGTCATGATCTCAGGGTCCTGGGATCGAGTCCCGCATCGGGCTCTCTGCTCAGCAAGGAGCCTGCTTCCCTCTCTCTCTCTTTCTCTCTCTCTCTCTCTGCCTGCCTCTCTGTCTACTTGTGATCTCTCTCTCTCTGTCAAATAAATAAATAAATAAAAATCTTAAAAAAAAAAAGAATGTGGACATGTATTTTCATTAAGCAAATTAAAAAGCAAAGTGAACTTGCCTTCTCCACAATGGGAAGGGAAGCCAACTGAACCTATTTGGGATGGAATTTGCATTTCTATAGCAAGAATTATTTGATTACTGTTAGGTTTCTACAGTCAATTTCCATTTCCACGAAGCTGTAATATAACCTGGTCAAACACCATGAAAGTTGAAGATAGCCCAGATAGGCGGACTGAGGGCACTCAATGAAACTTCAAAGTCTTTCTCAGTAACTTTTTTCTAGCAGTGTAATATATTACAAGCACTACCCTATTACAGATGTTTCCCCACCTTCTAGTGTCACTTACTGGCTCTAGATTGACCTTGTGTGTAACTGATTTTTTTCCCTCAGAGAGACATTATAAGAAGATTGGTGGGCCTAAAGTGGTGAAAATATCATGAATTCTGGAGTCATATCGCTTCTGTTTCCTAGAGACCATAGAGAAGGTTAAATGTCAACACACACAACTTCCTTAACTCTTTCCTTCAAACCTGCATGTTCCCACCGTTCCTCCCTTCCTTCATTCCTACACCCTGGACTTGGAAGAAGACCTGTCGTCCGTTTCTCTACCTGACTCTTGACCATCCCTCTTCTCATGTCTTCCAAAACTCTGCACCATCACTCATACCTTCTCTCTCCTGGTTCCTGAAACTGGTCCTTTCTATGGCCTCCTTGCCCTTAGCAAATAAACCTGGTTGGGTCTCCATCTACCAGAATCTTGATTTCTTTCTTTTTTTTTCCTGACCAAATTTCTTGGAAAGTACTGCTGTTCTCTGTCCTTAACTTAACTCTCCATTCTCTTCTCAACTTACAATCTTGAAACAGCTAACTGCCAAATCTTTAAAAAAAAAAATTACTTTATTTCAGATGATATCTTTATTTTATTTAAATTCAATTAATTCATACAGTGTATTATTAGTTTCAGAAGTAGAGGTCAGTTGCCTATAATACCCAGGGCCCATCACATCATGTGCCCTCCTTAATGCCCATCACCCAGTTACCCCCTCCTCCCAACCACCTCCCCTTCAGCAACCCTCAGTTTATTCCTTATAGTTAAGAGTCTCATATGATTTTTCACCCTTCTGATTTCATCTTATTTTATTTATCCTTCCCTTCCCCTAACGACCCTCTGTCTTATTTCTGAAATTCCACATAGGAGTGAAATCGTCTGAAAATTGTCTTCCTCCCGTTGACTTATCTCACTTAGCGTGATACTCTCTAGTTCCATCCATGTCAAATGGTATGTTACTTCAGTGGTTGGAGGTGCCACATTCACATGTAAGGACAAACACAAATTAAAAATAAGAGGTTTAACTCTTCCTGTTGGAAATAAGAGACTTCTTAGAAAACTTCAATTTGGGGCGCTTGGGTGGCTCAGTGGGTTAAGCCGCTGCCTTCGGCTCAGGTCATGATCTCAGGGTCCTGGGATCGAGCCCCGCATCGGGCTCTCTGCTCAGCAGGGAGCCTGCTTCCTCCTCTCTCTCTGCCTGCCTCTCTGCCTGCTTATGATCTCTCTCTGTGTCAAATAAATAAATAAAATCTTTAAAAAAAAAAAAAAAGAAAACTTCAATTTACTGGGGCACCTGGGTGGCTCAGTCGGTTAAGTGTCTGCCTTCTGTTCAGGTCAGTCTCCCAGGGTCCTGAGATCGAGCCCCACACCAGGCTCCCCACTGAGCTTTTCCCTCTCCCTCTGCCTTCCTCCTGCTCCTGCTCCCTCTCTCTCTCTCTCAAATAAATAAAAAAAGAAAAAAAAGAAAACTTAATAATCATAAATTTTTCTCCTCTCTGAGATGTGTTTATAAATCCTTCTGAAGACTTCACATTCCTTTGTCAGCTCTCTTCCCCAAGAATGTCTTTTCAAGGACATGGGAGTCATCTCTCCTGGATAGAAACATCAAGGGAGAGAGCACCGCTCCCTCCCAGTTTCTGTGGGAGGTGAAGAGCCTACCTTGGGTGACAGTGGGTGCCTTGCTTCAAACTTCAAAATACCTCCTGCTATGAAGAAATGAAAAGGTTATTTTCCTTTGCAAAGAGCCAATCCGCTAACACAGGTGGCTCCCTTAACGGCTAAGTAAAGCTGGGATGAACCGCGTGTGACAGTGGAGCCGTCAGGCTCTCTTACTTGAGGAGTAGTTATTGCTTATCTTAAGCACATGATGTAACAGGTTGTATCTACCTGTCTGTATAGGAGAGTGAGGTTTCTGTCCGTCTTGGCAATCTCTGAGCAGACTGCCAGTAAGGTGCCTCAGATTCTGGCTTAGCTCTTCCTCAACAAAAACCCATTTTCTTTCTCTACTGCCTGTGAGAAGAGGAATTCTGGATTGGGAAAGATTCTGTATTTAATTCTATCTGACCGGCACATACTCATGAGGGCTTGCTGTAGCTGACATGTCCCTTTGGCTCTGTGACATTATTCCGCCTTGTGTTTCGTCCTGGATCTCTGGCACACCTTCGTCACTCGCCCTGTCTTTCCTTCCTCAGCCCATCCCTTCAACAGTGTGTCCTCCCAAGGTATCCTTCCTTTTTTTTTTTTTAAGATTCTATTTATTTATTTGACAGAGAGATCACAAGTAGGCAGAGAGGCAGGCAGAGAGAGAGGGGGAAGCAGGCTCCCCGCCGAGCAGAGAGCCCGATGGGGGGCTCAATCTTAGGACCCCGAGACCACGACCCAAGCTGAAGGCAGAGGCTTTAACCCACTGAGCCACCCAGGCACCCCGGTCTCCTTCCTTCTTAATCTAGGCCATTTCAGCCATGCAGCCTCTGTGCTGATGAGAGCCAATTTCTTTAAATACCTAGTCCTGAAAGGAGACTTGCAGACTTGAATTTTCAATTGTTTATTGGACATCATCATAAAGCCTCTTTGCTCATTAGCATGTCCCATGCCACATGGCAGAATGTGGAGTGGATGGAGAAAATGTTGGTTTATTCTAAGAAAATCTTTGTTCTTATTCCCGAGCAGAGTCATGGTTCAAACAGTTAGCTCTGTGACCATGGAAAAGTTCTTTCTAACCAGTCTGAGCCTCATTTTCTCCATCTGACAAATGAAAATAATAAGAACAGTGTTAGTATGAGTATTACAAGAGGTACATACAGAACTGGCACATAATAGGCACTTAATAAATTGTAATTGTCATTATTATTTGTTTGGAAACAAAATAGCTTCCCTCTTTCCAATGTAGATAGTTGTCCTTTCCTTTTTCTTTTTTCTTTCTTTCTTTCTTTCTTTCTTTCTTTCTTTCTCGTCTTGCTAAATAGTAGATAGTTGTCCTTTCCTTTTTCTTTTTTCTTTCTTTCTCGTCTTGCTAAATAGTAGCATCCTCTTAATCTCTGAAGCCATGAAGCTTGTTGACATCAAACAAATCATCAAACAAAGCATTAACTCTACCTTCTAAGTATCTTTCAAATCTACTATGCCCTCCAGCTTTCCTGTCTCTGTCCTTTATAATCTCTTGCTAGATGATGAGTTTTTCTCCTAGTCTCTATGCTATCCCTCCTCCAGCTCATTCTCCACATTCATCACATATCTGATGAGTGTTGTTGTTAAATAATGTAATCAGAGTGTTCTTTCTGAAATAAAAATTTGTCTCTATTAGAAATCCCGTAACAGTTATCCTTCTCTGCAAGATAAAATCTTCACTCTTTGTTCTGCACACCAGGTCCCTCTGGAGTCTTCTCTGCTACTGTGAACTCCTGCCCTGCGCCAACCTTCCTAGGACACCCGCTGTCCCCTGCCCACATGCTGTGTCATGCTCTGAGCCTTGGTGTTTGTCCTTCTCTCTGCTGAGAATCCCCTTCTCCACACTACTTTCTTGCCAGAGAGCTGCTCCACATTTTGCCAGCTGTGCTCAGACACCATCTCCATCTGATCATCCAGGACAGGGCATCTGTATGGGTTTTCTATCATGACTGTAATAAATTATCACAAACTTCGTGGCTTAATGCAGTGCAAATTCAGTGTCTTATGGTGCTGGAGGTCGCAAGTCAGAGAAAGTCTCACTGAGCTAAAAGCAAGTTGTTGGCAGGCTGGATTCTTTCTGGAGGCCCTGGGGGAGAATCTGTTTCTTGACTCTGTCAGCTTCTAGAGGCTGCCTGCACCCCTTGCCACGTGGCTCCCCTCCTCCATCTGCAAAGCCGGTCAGGGACCAACTCAAAATTTTCCTCTGACCCTGAACTTCCTCTTCCCTTCTCCTCCTTTAGAGGACCACTGTGCTTAGATCAGAACTGCTCAGACAACCCAGGATCATCTCCCTACTTGAAGGTCAGCTGACTAGCAAATGTTATTACATCTGGGACTTTAATTTTCTTTCACCATGTGACCTTATACATTCATAGGTTCTGGGGATTAGGACACCGACATGGTGCGGGGGGTGGCATTTTTCTGTGTCTTTCAGGGTCCTTGATGTTTCGTGGCACTTTGCACCAACCCACTTACAGTGTTTATCACATGGTGTGGTGGTCCTGAGGAGGACCGCAGGGAGGGTGAGAACAAGAATTTCAGGGACTTAACTGCCTTTTATGAAAATGTAAAAGTGATTTAACTTCTCTCTGCATCAGTTTCCCTGAAATGAGATGATAACAATAATATTTATGGAATGTATCTATACTATAGAGTTGTTAAGAGGATTGAATTACATTTCCTAACACCCACAGGTCACTTTGTAGAGTGCTTGGAAGGGACTAGTTGCTAAATAAATGTAATATTGTTATATACGATCATATAGCCATAAAGAAATATGACACCTAGTGAAGTCTGAAAGGTATGATTGCATTCCCTTGTCTTCCCTCCTTCTCAGTTTGATCTGTTTTGATCAGACAAGAAGGGATAGAAGAGTGGAAAGGAGGAAGAAAATGTTTCATATGCATTCCGGAATCCAGATACAAGAAGCAGCTACCTCCTAGATAAGCTGTCCGCGGGATTGGCAGGAGACAGTGCAACCCCACGGGGCTATCTGACCAAGGTTGACACTGACCCCTGCAAATGGGCCCTAGTGGACTGCCAGTGGGGATGACCTGAGGACATGGGCAGGAGAGTAAACCTAAATAAAATGAGGAGAAAGGGCCCAGTCTTCAGAGTTCCCAGAATGTCACCAACATCCAAACATGGCTGGGTTCCCTATTTCAAAGTGAACTTAGGTTTCCTCGGTGATGGCCAAGGGAGAAACACTCAGTGTGCCTTCAGTAACCCAAGAACAAGTGCAAAGACAGGAATTTGATTAACCAAGTGGGCTATGCTGGCCAATTGGTCTCAGAACATTCATTTAGAGCTTTCAGAGTAAGTCTTTGGCAGGGGAGCAAGGTTGTCTCAGAAAGAATGTCTGCCCCATTTTTGCTGGACTCAGAGAATTTCTTGGTAGAGTAGGGTCAGTTTTTGATTTGAAGCAAAGCCCTTTGCCCTTCTGACACTTCCATGTTCCATGGAGATGGTGTACAGTTGCCTAGGAAAATAACTTCAGCTCAAAGAAATATTAAAATCTGCCTGAGCAAACGAACTAACTGTAATATCTTCTAGAAGTCAAAATATCTTCTAAAAAAAATTTCCTGTGCACGTGCGTGCATGTGTGTGTGTGTGTGTGTGTGTGTGTGTGTGTGTAGGCTGGAGAGGAGGGTTGTGCTTTTTATCCCCTCAAAGGGGAATATTTGTTCCTTTTTTTAAATTTTTAAATTTTTTTTTTTATTTTTTTTTTAATTTTTTTTTTTTTTTAAAGATTTTTATTTATTTATTTGACAGAGAGAGATCACAAGTAGACGGAGAGGCAGGCAGAGAGAGAGAGAGGGAAGCAGGCTCCTTGCGGAGCAGAGAGCCCGACGCGGGACTCGATCCCAGGACCCTGAGATCATGACCTGAGCCGAAGGCAGCAGCTTAACCCACTGAGCCACCCAGGCGCCCCATTGTTCCTTTTTTCTATGGATGATTTAGAAGGGATTCAAGCATGCAGGATGACATTTATGAAATCAAATGACAAAGCAGGTTGATTCTGTCCTGAGGCAGACAGACACCCCTCTGTGGCTGATCCATGGCAGCTACCAGCAGTTTCAGAACGTTCTTTGTGAAATCAGGTGCTTCACTGAGAATGAGATATTTTTTAAAGTCCAGGTGACTGCAGGGGCCCCTGGGTGGCTCGGTTGGTTAAGCATCTGACTCTTGAATTTGGCCAGGTCATGATCTCAGGGTCATGAGATCAAACCTAACATCAGATTCTGGACTGTGCATGGAACATTCCTAAGATTCTCTCTCTCTCTGTCTCCCTCTGCCCCCCACCTCTCTCTCTAAAAAAAAAAAAAAAAGAAAAAAAGAAAAAAAGAAAAAATCCAGGTGACTGCCTTTTGAAAGTTTCTACCAGCGTTTTGAGCCAGAACAGGGGAATTTGATTCACCTTTGAGACAGACTTCCTTAAAAAAAAAAAAAAAAAAAAAAAAAGGCATGAATTCTGTTTAGCATTGTATGCTGATTATACTTACTTTCTTGGTTATACATAGTAGAAGCCAAGTCTTGTCAGCAACAGGAAAAAAGGAATTAGAAAAAGTTAGCTAGCTCGAGTAGCTAGCTCTTGGAATTAATGGAAAAGTTGGAGAATCAAGGTTGAAAATGCATATCTAAGAACTAAGGAAAATTAAGTAGTTGACACCACAGACAGGTCATGATGCAGGGACACCCTGACACCACCAGAGGGCCTGGGCACTTTCAGCTGCCCCCATTGCTCTGGACAGTAGTTTCTAGAAGTTGCCTCTCTTACTGCTAGAGTAAGGTCTGATAATGCTGCCTTGTCATTTGCTTCTGATTCCAAGTTCTGGCAAAGATATTCTGTAACTTACCAAGCTTACAGCATGAGCCCAAGTGCCTGCCTATGCCCTGTCTTGCTCCAAGACCCCCACAATGGTGGGTTTCCCAAACATAAATGGGTTTCAGATCCTGGGAAATCAAGATAACAACACCTAGCCAACCACCTAAACAAAGAACGTCAGATATTAAGTATCTACCAAATACAGATTTTTCCCTCCAGGTTTGTTTTAATCTGCACTGTTCCCAGTGACCATGTAATTAATAGTCCAAACTGGGGCCACCTTGAGAGTGAAAGCTGGTGCTGGGACAACAGGTGTACATGAGGACTGTCCTGGGCAAACCACAGTAAACAATTCCCCTACCAAATCTGAAAAATTATGACTTGCCTTTGAGGGCTGTGTCTTTGTCTTACCTAAGAATTTGCTTCTGGGGGCAACAACATACTGAAATATAACAACAGGGTTGTAAAGGTCTTATATTTTCTTTAACTCAAGGTGAGGGAAAAAACCCTTGATGAGGAATGGAATTGGATTTGATGCAGCTCTATATCACTGGGAGTTCTAAAAGTAGAAATATTGCAGACTCTCCAGCCTTTGGACATCTACCGTGCATTTTTGTGATCGAGTTGTCTGGACCTCTGGGCTGTGGGCTTGGAGGTACCCTGAATAATATGGAAGTCTTGTTCATCAAAGTTCCTGAAACAGCAAAGGAGGAAAGCTTTGGAAGGAAAGGGGAAGGACCTTTTCCTCTCGATAAAGTGAAATGTCTCAAGGCATTTATACCTCCAAGATGAAAAGACATTTGGAAATTCCTGTTAGTGGGTGTGGGGATGGTGAGACTGGGACCTACTGCGGGGAGCTAGAAGGCAACGGTGAGGTCAGGTTTTATTAGGATGTACCTGAGTACAGTTTTTTGGGTTTTTTTTTTAAGATTTTATTTATTTATTTGACAGAGAGAGAGAGGGAAGCAGGCTCCCCGCTGAGCAGAGAGCCCGATGCGGGGCTCGATCCCAGGACCCTGAGATCACGACCCGAGCCGAAGGCAGAGGCCCAACCCATTGAGCCACCCAGGCGCCCCAGTGAGTACAGTTTTTTATGTCCTTACCACGCTTGACTGTTACAGCACTTTTTCAAATCTGTGGTTTGTTATCTTTCACTTATTTTGGAAAATCTCCTTTTTTGAGAAATAGTCACAAATGTACAGGAAGTTGCAGTAACAATACAAAGACCTTTTTTCGGAGCCATTCGGGGTAACTGCTGATAAGATATCCTATAACCCTTGGAGAGTTTGGTATGCATTACCCGCAAAAAAGACATTCTGCAAAACCACAGTGCAACCACCAAGCCCAGGGGAAGACCTTCAGCTTACTACCTACCATCTGATCTTCAGATTCCATTCAAGTTTTATCAACAGTGCCAGCAATGTCCCCATAAAGAAAGATGAGGGATTATGCATATAAATTCCATGTCTCTTCAAGTAGCCTACAGCAACTTCCTGTCCATTCGGTTTTTTTCTTGGATTTCATGACTTTGATACTTTGATTACAGGCATTGTTTTGTAGACTGTCCTTGGTTTGGCTTTGTCTAATGTTCCCTCGTTGTTAGACTCACGTTCTGAACCTTTGACAAGAATGTCACGGAAGCAATGCTTTCTTTTCTCGTTGGATCCTGTTGGTTGGCTCATGATTTTGACTTGCTGTCTTCGGGATGACTAGAGCAGTTTGGACTGAAGTAGTTCTTCCAGTTTCTCACCCATTAAGCTGTGCTTTTCCCTTTTGTAGTTAATTTGTAATTTGTGGGCAGCTATCTTTTTTTTTTTTTTTAAAGATTTTGTTTATTTATTTGACAGAGAGCGATCACAAGTAGACAGACAGAGGCAGGCAGAGAGGGCAAGGGAAGCAGGCTCCCCACTGAGCAGAGAGCCCGATGCGGGGCTCGATCCCAGAACCCTGAGATCATGACCTGAGCTGAAGGCAGAGGCTTTAACCCACTGAGCCACCCAGGCATCCCTATGGGCAGCTATATTAAGGCTATGTAAATATCTCATTCCCCCTCAAAATCTCAATATTTTCAGTTATTATTTATATTACTATAGTGTCACAAACCTATATTTTATTCAGTGGCTCATAACCTGTTGCCACCATTAACAATGACCCCCTTGGTAAGTCAGATCCCTGATGGAGATGTCATAGGATTCCCTTACAATATTTCTATACCATTAGGCAGAACTTATTCCAAGGGCCTTGCCTAACTACAAGGGATCCTGGAAAATTAGCTTTTTATTCCAGGTGTCCGTGTGCCCAGCTAATATCAGGGTTCTGTTAGTAAGAAACATGGAGAGAGTGGATATTGGCATCAACCAGCAGCCTTTGCCACTGTGGCTTAGGACAGAAAAATTCTTCTGAGGGTTTCTTGGTCTATTGTGGAGCGTGATTTCTCAGTGACATTCATGCAGATAGGAGATATGTATATCAATCACAACTTTAAGACACTCTATCCAAAGCTTTTTTAAAATAGTTGTACATTTTTTCAAATAAACAGTATCCTGTGAGTACTTGTAGGACTGGATAAGAGCTAAGGAAGTGTAATGGATCTGCTTTGAAACATTTGGGAAAGTCACTTGAAATGTCTGCGTGGTTGTCTCTTTATTGATAATGAAAGAATGCCTTTATAAGGAGGTATTATTAAGTGTAGAAAGTGAATAAGAGAACTCCTGTCATTATTGAAGTATGTTCTCATGGATAAAAATAGCTCATTTTCCTCATCCGTTAAATTGCTCAATAATGCTTACCTCCCAGAATTTCTGTGGGAATTAAATGTGATGGCATATAAAACATGCTCAGGGGACGCCTGGGTGGCTCAGTTGGTTAAGCAGCTGCCTTCGGCTCAGGTCATGATCCCAGCGTCCTGGGATCGAGTCCCACATCGGGCTCCTTGCTCATCAGGGAGCCTGCTTCTCCCTCTGCCTCTGCCTGCCATTCTGTCTGCCTGTGCTTGCTCTCTCTCTCTCTCTCTCTCTCTCTGACAAATAAATAAATAAAATCTTTAAAAAAACAAAAAACAAAAAACAAAAAAAAAAAACATGCTCAGTACAATGTCTGGCATGTATTATGTGCCCAATAAGTGGTATTTATTAATTTTATAAGAATACTATTTTTAGGGTGCCTGGGTGGCTCAGTGGGTTAAGCCGCTGCCTTCAGCTCAGGTCGTGATCCCAGGGTCCTGGGATCGAGTCCTGCATCGGGCTCTCTGCTCAGCAGGGAGCCTGCTTCCCTTCCTCTCTCTCTGCCTGCCTCTCTGCCTACTTGTGATCTCTGTCAAATAAATAAATTTAAAAAAATCTTAAAAAAAAAAGAATACTATTTTTATTATTAGAGGGGACCTGTACATGTGTCTGTCAAGGAATAGAGTGGTATCAAAAGGGAGATTATTTTAGAAACTCTCTCTGGGATAACTTTGAGGCTTTGGTTATTTACATTATCAGTCACTATGCCAATAAAAACTCACCAAAACAAAACTATACGAAATAACTTTGTTGAAAACATATGGTTCCACTGTACTACTGGTTTTCCTAAGTCAGCTCAGTTGCCTTGGAGCCGACATGACTTGTACCTCTCAATAGCACTTCCCTTGATTACCTGATTATACATTTGACCCTGGGGAGAACATCAGTTATTATCTATAAGGAACACTGAGAGAAACAATGCTATAAAAGTTGATTTTTAAAATGAGTTAAAACCAGGTAAAAAAGAACCTCATGTTCTAGCATTTTTCAATGCCCTGGTCTTTCCCACTGCTATCTGTACATCATCAGTATTCTGGAGTTCATACAAGTCTATAAATCAAAATGATTCCTTTCTGTCTCAATTGCATTGTGGTTTAGATGAGATAAATCCAGTTGAACTAGAACAATAAGATTATAAGAATAGAATTGCTCCTTTGGGTGTTTCCTCAGTGCTTGGGATTCAACATTACCCGAAAAGAATTTCAAAACTAAAAATATCATATGAATAAAAATGGAGAGTATATATTATTAAGGTATTTCAATCCCTATGAAATTTATATGCATATTAACTATACACAATCAGAGATGTAATGCAGAAAGCAAAGGCCAAGGTGGTAATTCTAACAGCACATGGCATAAAAATATTATAATACACCTGGCCTGGAAAGTAATATATAGTATATAAGAAAATTCATCTAAAAAGTATCCTTGGGTGAACAAGCCCTAACATTTACAGAAAAGCTCCATATAATTGTAGGAGTGAATAAAAGAAGAAAAAAAATTTAGTTCTTCAAAGAACTAAGGAAATTTGGGGGCAAATGTTGCTACTAAATGAAGAAAAGACAATATGACCCTACAATCCAGTTAAGATGGGATGTTTTTCTAGGGGCGCCTGGGGGGCTCAGTGGGTTAAGCCTCTGCCTTCAGCTCAGGTCATGATCTGACCTGAGGGGTCCTGGGATGGAGCCCCACAAAGGACTCCCTGCTCAGCGGGGAGTCTGCTTCTCCGTCTGCCCCGCCCAAATCCCCCATACCCGCCACTGCTCACGCTCTCTCTCGCACAAGCTCTCTCTCTCTCTTTCTCAATTAAAATAAATAAAATCTTTAAAAAAGAGAGAGATCGAGTGTTGTTCTAATGAAAGTAGCAAATCAACAGAAATCATCCAATCTTGACATCTGTCCCTTGATAGGGTTTTGGGACACAGGTGACTCATTGACACTATTTCTATTTAAAGGAATTCCTGTCTTCTCTGCTCTTCCCCAGTCCTTTCTGGGCCACACTACACCACCCCACCCCCCAATAAACAGAAAGAAAGAAAAGGAGTTAAGAAAGGAAGCAAGAGAGGAAGGGAGATACATACCAAAAATTCTAAAAGGTTATTTTCTTCAAGTCAGGAGAAGAAAATCCTCTGTCCCATCCATGAATCCTTCACTGGGACAGTTGTAAAGTCCTCAGCGACGTTCCAAGGAAAGGGTGACATTGCTGATAGTGATTTTTGAAATGCAGACACGGTTTTACTCAGTTTTATTACTGTTTTAAAATTCTCCAGCGACACTGCCCTCTTGCTTCCACGGGAGCTGACCACGCTCCACCCTGCCCTTGCTACGTCACTGGAGGACCTTTGGGCTTCAATAAAACAAGTCATTTTAAGTTACAATTACATAAGGGAGCTTGGGGAGCTGAGTGGAGTTCAGCTTAATCTCACAAGGTAATTAACCGGGTGTTTTCTAAAGGCCACTGCTTTCTGTGATCTGCTCTTTCTTTTCCATCATCTGTTTGGACTGCATGGGCTTTCTGGGTTTCAGGCTCTGCAGGGCTGAAATCACTTCTGTGGTTCATGATCCATGAAACTGCTTTCACAGTGAAATGGCACACCCAAGCCAGGCTTCAGAGACGATTTTTATGTACCCTCCAGGTCAGAAGCCAAACTATGGCAGAAGTAGAGCTACATCAGCCTTCCAAAGTAGTCAAGTTTCTAGAAGTCTGGAAACCTACATAGTTTCTAGAAGTCTACCCACATAGTTTCGTAGCCCTTCCTGCTCTGAAAGAAAAAAAGAACATAACATAAATGCCTTTTCCTGGTTAAAAATCCACCCTTAGGGGCACCTGGGTGGCTCAGTGGGTTAAAGCCTCTGCCTTCAGCTCCGGTCGTGATCTCAGGGTCCTGGGATCGAGCCCCACATCGAACCCCACATCGGGCTCTCTGCTCAGCAGGGACCCCGCTTCCCTCTCTCTCTGCCTGCCTCTCTGCCTACTTGTGATCTCTCTCTGTCAAATAAATAAAATCTTTAAAAAAAAAATCCACCCTTATTATATTTGGGCGCCTGGGTAGCTCAGTGGGTTAAGCCTCTGCCTTTAGCTAAGATTGTGATCTCAGGGTCCTGGGATCAAGCCCCGCATCAGGCTCTCTGCTCAGGGGGAGCCTGCTTTCCCACTCTCTCTCTCTGCCTGCCTCTCTGCCTGCCTCTCTGCCTACTTGTGATCTCTCTCTTTCTCCGTCAAATAAATAAATAAAATCTTTTAAAAAACTCCACCCTGATTATAGAGAATATAGTAAGCAAAAAGAAGAAAACAGAAGGCAACTCTAAATGCACTACCCAGAGATAAGTATAATTTTCTTTGTGTATATGTATACGTTCAAGTGTCTAGACCGTATATGCACAAAGTGTGTGTGTGTGCATATTAATATATGTATATAATATATACACACATGTATATAGGTGCATATATTGTTTCATATTCTTTTCTCATTGAATGGATTAGGAACAGTTATTTCTGTTATTATGATAGCATTTTCTCTTGAAGGCCTTCCAGAATCAGACATTTGCTCCTCTATCTGGAGATCTCATGCTTTCAACAAGCTTTTATTCTTTCTGTTAGAAAGAGATATTCTGGGGCTCCTGGGTGGCTCAGTCAGTTAAATGTCTGCCTTTGGCTCAGGTCATAATTCCAGAGTCCTGGGATTGAGTCCTACATGGGGCTCTTTGCTCAGCGGGGAGTCTGCTTCTCTCTCTCTCCCTCTGCTTCTCCCACCTGCTCATGCTCTCTCTCTCTCTCTCTCTCTCTCAAATCAATCAGAGAGTCAATCAATCAATCAGTCTTAAAAAAGAAAGAAAGCTATTCTGGGTGTCATATGGCCAAGAAAGGAAGTATAAGATGAGGCCTAAAATTAAGTGCAGAACTGCTCTTTTTTGATAAATATTTTATTGTTTGGATAGGACGTGGAAGCATTCTGAGCTTCAGGATATTTGCCTCTTTCAGAAGTGGCACCGTTCAGAGGTATGACAGTTTTAACACCTCTGTCAGTAGCAGGGAAGATGTCTGAACAAATTCAGGATCTTGGGTCTTGCCTACATGGTCCTTTGCGGGAAGGACAATCATTCGTTTAAGTAGGACTGGGTTGTGGGCTCAGTTGACAGCATTTGGTTGCTGAGTGTGAGTCTGAGAGGAGGGAGGAAATGTTCTGTCAAGCACAGGAATAGCTTCTGCAGTGGCCCCAACGGCAGGTGGCAGCCTAGGCTATGACTGAGTTCCGCAAGTGATGAGGGAAGGAGGGATACTCTTGGAGGCGTACTCCAAGTCACTGACAGAGAGGTCTAGAGGTGAGGAATGTATTGCTTATGTTGAGCTAATTTCTGCCTCCCGATAACTCTCTCGCATGTGTCTAACATCAGCTTGTCATTCTGGAGTCTTTATCCAGTATGGCAAATGCCCTAGGTTTTGTAAGGCTTGACATCCCTGCTTTCTCGGGATGCACCTCTTGTGTACACTTCCTTCTCTGGGAGGCACTCGGATGGAGCATGATCTCCAGGTGCATACTGGTCTGTGTAGGGCTGAGATCTTTGATGCTCAAGGCCTAGAATATATATTAATAGACCTGAGATGGAGCTAGTTTTGTTTTTTTAGTAGCTGCGTCACTCTGTTGGATGAGCATGAATGTGCTGATTATTTTCTGTTTGCTTCCCTGCCAGATCAGTTCCCCAGCTTTGTCCTCCCTGACAGATTAGGAGACTAATCTCTAAGGAACATATCTCTCCCTTGGGTTGCCTTGCTCTCTAGCTTCTGGCTGGGTTTGGCCAATGGGAGTCCCCAGCATGAGTTCTGGAGGTAAGAGCTAAAAGTACTGAACCATTAAAAAAAAAAATAAAAAGGTGTGTCTTTCTACCTATAGTCTCTGCTCCTTGGGAAGCCATGGAAGCCATGATGCCAGTGCCTGGGTGATTCACCATTACTAGTTGGCTGCCTCCATTAAACTCTTCTTAGTTAAACCCTTTGACAGTACTGCCATTTCCTGCTGAGACATGGATTTGTATAAGAAGCGTACAGGCCCTAAAATGCTGAGGAATTTTTCAAATGAACTGCATCAGACCAGATCTTCTGGATCCAGTATATGTAAAACTATTTTTTTAACTCCCTAAATATAGTACTTTGAACTTAACCCCAAGGGAGCTCTTTATGTTAGTGTCAGTCAGTCATTTCAGATCGCTGAAATCATTTGGATATTGATTTTATTAATCATCTTAGCCTTCCTTCCCAAGAGTTTTCTGTGTACAAATTCTATTAGTATGCAATATGTGCTCTCTAACTCTATCCATAGAGAGGCAGTATAGTATCATCACGAAAAATTGACTTCGGTGTAGATAGAGTTAGGTTTGAATTACTAACTATGTGACTTTGGAAAAATACTTAAACTTTATGAGCTTCAATTTCTTCATCTATAAGATGGGCATAATGCCTGAAAATTCTGGTGTGAGTTTAGCAAAAATGTCTAAAAAGCTGTCATGTCCCACTTGGCCCACGATAAGCTTCTGGTAATTTGTAGCTTTATATACAGCAGAGAAATGGGAACTATCCTAAAAAGAAATAAATACAAAAACCATTTGAGATGTAAATATAGAATGAGAGGGGTATGAATTCTCCCTCTGTCTCTCTCTCTCTGCCTCTCTGTGTGTGTGTGTGAATATGAGTCTGAGTGAGTGTGTGGTGTGTGTGTGTGTATGTGTATATGGGAGGAAAGGGGAGTGAGTAGAAAAGAGAACTGCTCCTCAGACTTCCATGGAGAGCAAAATATTTTACAAGGAACTGCAGTCATTTGAAAGATGGCAATCTGAATACACACACACACACACACACACACACACACACACATACACATATTTGACCTCTGCCTTTGCTTCTCCAACTGTCTTTGTTCATTGAGCTGTTTTCTTTCTTCTCTGCCCCAATCATCCCATCCCTCCCTTAATTCAAAATTTTCCTCCCTCCTGACAAGATGTCATACTTTAATTTATTAGTTATATTATGTTTTTGTTCTTTATGTATTGATTTCTGTTTTCATGTTTATTAATGCATTATTTCTGCATCCTTAAGAGTAGATATCCTTTACTAATTTTTTAATTAACACTTAATATGTTTATTTTCATTCTACTATAGCTATTTTTCATATGTAGTCTTTTATTATCACTATTTTCTAAAGAGTCTGTAAATTTTATTTTGATTTCTTTTTGACATAAGAGTAATTTGAGAGAGCTTTTAAATTCTCGTGTTGTAATCTCTAGCTTTATTGCATTATGATCAAATAATGTCATCTGAAGCCCTTCTACCTTCTTTACTTTGTTCATACTTTTTTTGTTGGTGGGGAATGTCTAATGTGTTCAATCTTATAAATGTATCATGTATATATAAAAATTCAGTGCTTCTGTTTTCTGATTACAGGCTTTGCTCTATAATATTATGTATGTGTATTAGGGCCTCTGCATATTTTCTTTGTTGCCTTCTTTCTCTATCATGAAGTTAGAGAGCAGCAAAAACAGCACTTATTGTTATTTTTCTTTCTATATCTCTTTGCAGTTCCCAAAGTTTCTTCATGAAACTTCTATGCATAGAAAATGCATACAGTTTTTGTGCATAACATTTGGATTTTACCCTTTTATAGAACTTTTGTCCACCCCCCCCTTCCTTGAATGTGGCTGGGTGTTGTTAACAGCATAGGTTTTAAATTCCAGGGAGAAATTTAGTTAAGATTCAGTAGGATCTGAGTTGCTAATGGTTGTTCAGGACCAGGGACAGCTCCCTACTCCAGGAACCCTCTTGGTTCCCGAACTTCCATCTTGAACATTGAATGTTGAACCCTGTGAATCACAGAGTTAGAGAACAAATATGGAGGGTCCTCTTAGGATGACAAATTGGTTTCTGGTCTTGCATAAGACTTTAAAAAAGGCCAATAGACTGTTCAAGTCCAGAAACTGTCCAAAGTCCGGGGGACATTCGTAGTATCTTCAACCTTGCTATCCCCTCTGGGCAAGATTGTCCCTACTGTGAGGGGGACTGTCTTAAGCTGTTTTGGCTGAGACACGTTTCTAAAAATTTATCCAATTGACTTCCCTTGTTGTGATTCTTTGCTCACCAAACACGATTCTGATTATAATTCAGCATCTCATGTAATTCCAGCTATGGGAGAGACTGTACTAGGCTTGACAATGCTAACATTTCAGCCCCAGATACTGCAAAAATCTCAGTATAATTTGATAACTTGGCATCTTAGTTCTATACAATATTCTCTATGTTCTTAGTTAGTGTGATAATTTCACTTCCAAAAATACTCATCCTTTCTTAGATGTGGATAAATCAACTTTTGCATCTATAAGGTTGAGAGTATGAACTTAAAACTTTATGAATTCTCTAAACATTGCCTGTGATGGTTATCTGCCAACTGGCCCCCTTTGGGGGATACCTTGACACCACTGTACACTTTCCAATAAAAGCATGGACCATATGTGAGCAGGGGGAGAGCCCTGGGCCACTCCACCACCCCCCGACCAAGTTCACCTTGACTTACTAGCCAATACTCACCCTCACATGAAACTCTGTGACCAAATCTGTTTTCCTGGCCTGATGAAATGGTATGAGGTTCAAACAGGATTGAGGGTCTCAAGCATCTGTGTATTTCCTGGGAGAACAATGTTAAGGCAAAGTATCTTTTAACAAATGTTTATATTTGACTAAGAAAAGCAAGCCAGCAAGGAATTTCTGCATTTGTTAATTGCTCTTCTCAACTGAGAATATCAGTGTTGAATATTTGTTGTTATTTTCTAGATTTTGCACAGAATACTGCCAAAGACTATATGACATTGTGCCCACTCTCGGCTATAAAAGCAATTCCAAGGCTCCCAAGGCTGTCACAGTGACGTTCTTTTGTTTGGGCCTTGGGAGCATTTTTCCTGAATAAAGTATAATAGACTTCATTCTCACATATCACATACACATGAATATGCTGAAGTTTATTTATATTTGACTTAAAAAAAACCCCATTACTAGGAAGTCCCATCAATGCATTCCTCCTATGCTAATAGTAATTAAGGCAGCTCTACTCTCTTTTTAAGGCATCTTTCTTATATATTAAATGCCAGGGAAAGGGCACTCCTTAGTTTTAAGGAGACTCTTTCTTTATGAAGTCAAATGGCTATGTTTAGTCAATTTCAGTCAATGATATTTAGTAAATGCCACTAGAGAAGAAGCGAATACTGACAGAAAATCGCATTTACAAAAACCTTCACCTCAGTAGCCAGACCTGCCAGGTCATAATTCTGAGGCTGCTTTTCTCTGTTGCTCTCGGTCTCTTGAGGTGTCTGGAGGATTACAGGTAGCCTCCTGAGATTACTTGTATGACCTTTCTAGAAAGGAGGTTCTTGGATAATGAGGTATTTTAAAAGCTGGAATGAGTCAGCAGCAATAGCAGAAGGAGAAACGCGAGTGTGGTCCCTCCACGAAGCCATCTGGCAGCTCAGGGTTCTGTGGGAAACCCCTGGAGGAAGAAGCAGCTCAGGAGAGGCCTCTCTCGCATTTGGGTGGGCTGGGAAGAGAGTGGGAATCCTGAGGGTTAGCTGGCAAACGTCCTGCCTCGGTTCTAGTGCAAACGATGAGCTTCATTTCGAGGACTTCTCCTTCTGTCACTGTGAAGCATGTCTGTCCTGTTGGGCCCTGAGGCATTCCTGTCAGCACAGAGATCTCCTCCTTTCATGGGGAAGTCGGCACTGTGGGCAGTTTTTTTAGGGTGGGTGAGGGCAGGAGACGTGGTTTTGGCTGCCTGGACATTCTCAGTGGGAATACGAACAGTGAATGAGAGAGGGCAGTCTTGCTACACAGAGGCAAGTAGATTCAACTCTTCCCGTGACGTTCTGTATTTTCTGTGGCCCAGCCCTGCCCGGGAATCCCTTTGTCCTGACCTGTCCTTCAAGCCTTGTTCTCTGTCACTTCCGTGAGTTTCCCCACCTATGCTTTCAAATAAATCCCTAATTTTCATTCTTTTTTTTTTTTTTTAAAGATTTTATTTATTTATTTGACAGAGAAAGATATCACAAGTAGGCAGAGAGGCAGGCAGAGAGAGAGAGGAGGAAGCAGGCTCCCCGCCAAGCAGAGAGCCCGATGCGGGGCTCAATCCCAGGGTCCTGGGATTGA
>NW_019154108.1:8313699-8409205 GCF_002288905.1 Enhydra lutris kenyoni | reverse complement strand
CATTCTTTTTTTTTTTTTTTTAAAGATTTTATTTATTTATTTGACAGAGAAAGATATCACAAGTAGGCAGAGAGGCAGGCAGAGAGAGAGAGGAGGAAGCAGGCTCCCCGCCAAGCAGAGAGCCCGATGCGGGGCTCAATCCCAGGACCCTGGGATCACGACCCGAGCCGAAGGCAGAGGCCTTAACCCACTGAGCCACCCAGGCGCCCCTCATTCTTATTTTTTAAAGATGTATTTATTTCAATAATCTCTATGCCCAACGTGGGGCTTGACCTCACGACCCTGAGATCAAGAGTTGCGTGCTCTACTGACTGACACAGCCAGGGGCCCCTCAATCCCTTATTTTTAAATCCACCCAGAACACTCAGACTAGATTTTGAGACTTTCAACCTAGGACCCTGACTAATGTGCCTTCTCTCAGCATTGAAATTCTTATCTGTTCCACATTCTTACTGATGGACCCAGTCTCCTCAATAAAATGAAACATTGAGAAATGAGGTTCAAATTTTATTTTTTTTTGAGGTTCAAATTTTAATAGCATAGAGCAATGGAAAATTTTAAATGGTCTTTTAAGATAATCGAGACCACAACAACTGTGATATCAATACAATTCAACTTAGCTATGTATTAAATAATTTGCAAAACAGTGAAAACAAGTTGATAGCCATCACTAAACCCGAATTGGTCTGATTTTTGCTATATTGACATAAAAATTGTAATAAATACTTCAAGTATCACATACACAGAGCCAATGTTCCTTCAGGAAACAATTTGTTGGTAGCATTATTACAGGAAACTGGGACATGTACATGGTTCTTATGAGCTCTCAGGCTAGCTAGGAAGTACCTAAAAAAGTGACAAAAGTACCTAAAAAGTACCTAAAAACACAGGGTGTGATTATGAGAGTATAACCTTTGGGGGGGTGCTTGGGTGACTCAGTCAGTTAAGCGTCTAACTCTTGGTTTTGGCTCAGGTCGTGATCTTGGGGTTGTGAGATCGAGCCCCATGTTGAGCTCTGGTGGCTGGGCTGAGTCTGATTAAAACTCTTTCTCTCTCTCCCTCTGTCCCTACCCCACCTCTCTCTCTCTCTCTCCCCCATAAATAAATAAATCTTTAAAAAAAAGTATAACTTGGGCTGAAAATATAGTTTTGGTTCAAATGGCACTAGTATTTCTTATGGCTTATCATCTGTTATATAGAAGCCCATGGACTGAATGTACCTTTTCTTCATTTCCCATTGTCTTACCACCTGGTCCTGAAAAAGTACGTGCACACACACACACATGCACACATGCGTGCACACACATATACGCACACACAGCTCATGCAATTTCATTCATGTTGGCAACTTCGGTTTTATTAGGAATTAGTCTTCCAAGCTACTTTCTCTTAAGGGAGACTGCAAACAAAAAAACCCCAACTCATTTCACCCACTTAGTCTGATGAACCCTATAACTGTTCCTGTAACATGAAACATCTTTTTTTTAAGATTTTATTTATTTATTTGACAGACAGAGATCACAAGCAGGCAGAGAGGCAGGCAGAGAGAGGAGGAAGCAGGCTCCCTGCTGAGCAGAGAGCCTGATGCGGGGCTCGATCCCAGGACCCTGGGATCATGACCTGAGCCGGAAGCAGAGGCTTTAACTCACTGAGCCACCCAGGTGCCCCAACATGAAACATTTTGATAAAAGAAGTAACACTTACCCCTGAAGAAGTTTAGTGCTAATCTTCTGAAAAGTATGCTTGGAGCCCACTGTGGCGACTACCAGAGGCTCTGGTGCGTCACTGGCAGCCCAGTGGCCACAGATGTGTCAGCTTTAAAGCACAGAGTCCCTATTTGCCCTTCAGAATGTCTGCCCGAATTAATTTATGGCTCAAGCCGAAAAGCCATTTTTTATAACTCACTGCAGTTGTACCTCCTGTGTTTCTCCAACTCTCCTGCAAAGGATATTGAGAAATTACCTTTGTAGATTTCTCTACTCTAGTGACTAGGGAAATCACACATTCATTGTTACCTAATGAGGACAAAATGGAAACATTGGGAAGCCGGGCGCCTACCTGCCAACACACACACAGACAACTGCCTCATGCCCTCTCTGTCTCAGGGTGTGTTGGCGGCTGCCTTCAGAGGCTGCCTCCCTTTGCCCTTCATCCATCCTGTGACCATATCAATCCCCAGGAAATCTCAATTTCCCGGCAGCAAAAGATAAGATCATTGTCAGGGTTTTTTTTTTTTTCCCTCTCATTGACAGTTTACATTTTTTCTGGGGCTTAGAAATCTTCCAGCATTTATCAAACTTTCTGGCTTGATGTGGGCTTATTTGTGAAGCTGCCTGTCAGCAGGCCCAAGTCTTAGGCCACACTCCAGCCGGGAGGTGTGGTTAATTGGAGCTGTCTCTCCCCCTAGCTTTTGAGCAGCAGGAAGTTCTCAGGTTCTGGGGAGGCAGAGGCTCTCCAGCAGTTTGGATGGTGTCCCACTGCTCTTCGCAGTCACACCGAGCCCCATAGCCGCACTGGTGTCTGGTGTTAATGTCTCCCCTGAATTCATTAGCTTGACTTGTCCTTGAATGTCCTTGGATGAGATCGCTTTCTTGTGTCCATTGTGGCTTGGGCGTCCTGACTCTTGGCCTTGGCTCCCAAGCTGACTCTGACCTTGACTTAGAGCAGATGCCAGAGGCCGAGAAAACTGCAGGCTTGGCAAAACCTGAGACATTGACGTTTCACGCTGGGACTCGGAAAGTCGGGAAACTAAGCAAACGCGTCTTTGGACTACTGGTGAAAATCACACCCGGCTCTTTATAGTGGTTAGTTCTGGGCTGTGGGATTATGGGAGACATTTACTTTTTTCCTTAGATTTGCCTGCACTTGTTGTGATGGGTTTGTGTTAGTAAAATACACAATGCTTTTCAGAAACTTCCGCGCGGTCATGATGCTGCTGTTGTTTCTCCCTTCCTCCCCGCCCCTCCTCTTCCCTTCCTTCCTTTCCTTCTCCTCCCCTGCCCTCCTCTCTCTCTCCTTTCCTTTCCTTTTAGAGAGAGAGAAAGAGAGTGTGCATGCAGGGGTCGGGGAGGAAAAAGGGAAAGAGAGAGAGAGAATTTCAAGCAGACTCCGTGATGAGTGTAGAGTCCAATGCAGGGCTGTCTCACAACCCTTAGATCATGACCCAAGCCAAATTCAAGAGTCAGATGCTGAAGCAATGAGTCATCTGGACGCCCCTATTGTTTCTGATAGAAATCCAAGTGGGACGGTCAAGGCAATGCAATTGATATTTACTCTGAAATGTGTTCTTACTAATTCACCCCAGAAATGTTCAACAAAATTCCGTGTGATTAATAGGTTCAGAGAGTAGAAAGGTATCCTGGTTGTCTCCTTTCTAGCCCTCCTGGCAGCTGATCTGGCTCATAGCATGTTGAGAACGGTGACGATAAAAGAAAACCATGGTGCCTTCTTCTAAGAGGAGAATTCAGGTCCGTCTTCTCTAGTGTCAGACCCTCTCTGTGCCTCAGGCTAGCCCACTCCACAGCTTCCCGGATATCATCAGGGTCAACAGACTGGTCATGTCACCCTTTGGTTTCTCCCCCATCACCTTCAGAAAAACATTTAGTTAATGCCCATGCCACAGATTGCAAAATGCAGTCCCATATTCCTAACCTGGTCTGCATGTCCCTTTGCATGGGCACGCACATGTGACTTTGTCACTCTTCCTGTCAAGAGCAGGGCCTATGTGATGCAATCCGGGCAGGTCTTGGAACTTGTTTTGCCAATAAAATATAGAGGAAACAACCTCTTGTGACTTTCAAGGCGAGGCGGTAAGAGGCTTTGGATCTTCTGCATTTACTTACTGTCTTCGAACACTGCCCTGAGACCACTGTAAGTAAGAGGGTCTAACCTACCAGAGGATGAGAGGTCAGTGGAAGAACAGGGAGGCTCCCCGTCAACTGCCAGTCACATGAGTGGGACATCTTAGAACCACCAGCCCAGTAGACTTTTCCACCAAACATAGGCAAAGGAAGGAGCCCAGGAAAAAAGTAAATTTTGTGGTTAGTTTGGGGATGGTGATTACACAGCAACAGACAAATGAGATGCCTGATACCTTTTAGAGATGGGAAACCCAAATCGTGTTCATGTAGATACATGGTTAGCACAATATGGTGTGGGAACGGATCGCGTGCAGGTCAGGAAGATAAGCAGTGGCCAGAACACAAGGCCTGTTTAGAGCTCGTCTCAGGAGCAGCCATACAAAGGTCTAGGCCAGAGAGTAACAGTGAGATTTTCATTTTGGGACATCTCAGTTGCAAACCCAACCCCACAGAAAATGGAGAGACAGGTATGAAGGTTGGAGGCAGGAAGGCCATGGGGAAGCTGTTGCAATCTATTTTCGAACTGATAGGGGCTGAGGATTGGGACAGGTGTCCAAGGACAGGAAGCAGATCTGAAGAGTGGATAGGTCTTAAAGTGGGAAATTGGTGGGGCTTGGTGATTGGAGGAGGAAGCCATGACGTCACCACGGAGGCAGAGGCTCCTGGCAGGGGAGGGCGCTGGGAGGGACAGGCGGTGGGTTCAGGGCCGTAGCCTCTTTGTGGAGGTGCCATCCCACCAGAGTGATGATGGGGTTTATGTAGAGGCCTTTCCTAAAGGTGAACTTATAATTAAATTGAAACCACCAATAAATGTCAATTTTAAGTATTTTTATTAATATTTAAAGATTTTATTGATTTGAGAGAGAGAGAGAAACAGGCGGAGGGGCAGAGGGAGAGAGAGAGAAGCAGACTCCCCACTGAGCAGGACGCCCACGCCAGGACTCAATCCCAGCACCCTGGGATCATGACCTGAGCTGAAGGCAGAGGCTTAACCAACTGAGCCACCCATGCACCCCAATAATTGTCGATCTAAAATAAAAAGTATTTTTCTTTCTGGTTTAAAGAAGTACCCGTGTAAGTCAGAAAGCCAGAATTTTATTTCTTCTGGCAGGAGGTTATTGTTATAACCTAGAGGGAAAAAAATGTAAGTGCTAATCTTAAAAATTAACCGTAAAGCCCATAAGCCAACAAGGAAGATTGCATTTCTTGATTTATGTACAAGGGTAACATTTTCCAGTTGATTTCATGAGGGAATTCATTAAGCCAATAGAGAGCCATGCCATTTTAACTGTAGTGTTTAAATATCTTTAGCTCTGATTTTTTAATTAGCAGAAGCAAGTAAAGAGAGCTTCAGTTTAACTGTGGGAAATCACTCTTCTGTACATCAAGTGACTTTGCATTTGTCCTGATGCTGCTGTCCCAACGATCAGTGCAATTAACAACCTCATTATCACTTTCCCGGGTGTAAATCCATCTTTTGCCTCAGTTTCTCTCTGTGGGATTGGTTAGGGAAACAAGAATAGGTCCTGCTAAACAGGTCTTATTGATAGCCTCTGGGACATCTACCCAAGTGAAGTATAATATAAAATATTATATTATATATAAAAATATATAATATGTCATATTTTATGTAATATTAATATTATACAATACTATGTACATTAATGTTACATAATATTAATTACATTTACTTTATATAATATTAATTATATTATATATTTTTTATGTGTACATATTTCTTTTTTAGTGCCAGAAGGGACTTTAGAGGTTGTTTACCTGTCCCTTTCCCTCCGAATCACCTTACTTCTGAAGGGGGCAACTTGACCATTTTCCCAATGAACTTTTTGGTATGATTTCAGATATTTGGTGGGATTTTGTGAGTGGGTTTATTGTAAATAATTTTCATGCTCCAGCATTTTATTTTATTTTATTTATTTTTTTTAAAAAAGATCTATTTGAGAGAGAGAGAGAGAGCATGAGCAGGAGAGGGAGAATCTATGGCAGACTCAGTGGTAAGTGCAGAGCCCCACACATGGGCTCCATCTCATGACCCTGAGATCATGACCTGAGCTGAAACCAGGAGTCAGATGCTCAACTTAGGGCACCACTCAGGCTCCCCCATGCTCCAACATTTTCTTTAGAAATGGGATTTCCATAGTGCATCCCATGGAACACTCATGGTGGGGATGGTAATAGATGTCACTCGGAAGTTGGCCACAGTTGCAGAGTGTCTGCGTATTCGGTAGAAGCCCAGTGGCTGCTGCAAACATCCAAGAGGGCACTTCCCAACTTACCAAATCCGTTACAAGGACAGCAGAGGAATGGGACTTGGGGCCACGCAAGCTGTGATGAACCACAGGCAAAGGGTTCAGAGAGACAAAGGGAAGGCCAGCTTTTCCGTGTTGGGCAGAGTGTAGGGAGGGTCGTTCTGGACCGGAGCTTATCCGAGAAGGAGAATCTGAGGTCGGGACGGTCTCTCGTTGGCTGCCAGCCGTGGCTGCTGCGTTGTTGCTGGGGCAGAAAGGGATCTTCTTTCCTTCTAGTAGGTGGAGAAGGTGAAGTCCTATGGGAACGTGCCCTCCCTTGCCCAAGTAGCTCTGTCTTCCTTCTTCCCACCCGCGGTCCTTTTGGGAGAGCGCCCCCTGCCGGGCTCCCGACTGTCTCCAAGGAGGCTTCCTCACGCGCACCGCCGCGACCCTTCTCCCAGGGGAGCGCTTGATAGAACTGACGTTCTGTGGGACGCTTCTTGAGAAACACTGCCGAGAAAAGAAAAGGACTAAGTTCCACTTCGGGAGAAATATCTGGCATCTCCACGTATTAAACCACCAAGTCCCATCCAAGAAGATAATCTCCTTGCTCGGCTTTAACGTCAGGTGGCGGGGCCCAAGGGAAGACGGCCATTTTGAAGGCTCCGTAGGGAGCCAGCGCGGGGTGAGAGTGGGGTGGGGGGTGGGAGGTGGGGGGTGGGGGGTAGGCGGGGCTCAGGGTCCTGTCTGGTGGGTCAGCACTGAAGGGGGTACACGAGGAAGTGCTCTTCCATCACTGAGAAATCCCGAGACGAATTTGGAAAGTGTGCTCTGAACAGTCAATATATTTTAAATTCAAGACCCTTCCTGTCATGGTTATGGTCACAGTTACTGTTTAGGCCTCGGGGTTGCTTTAGGGAGAAGCAATTTCATACCCAGGCCATACTGATTTTAAGTGAAATATTGGAGACCATGGTTGAAATTGCGTGGAGGTCATCAGCCAGCCGGCGAGGTTCGAATGCCTGTCACTCTCCGTGAGCTTAAGTCTCTCTAATGTTCTTATTTGCAAATCCATTTGGCTCAGAAAGGACATGCACAGTTAGTCGAAGATCACCTCCCGGATTTCATCTGAGGTCTTCCTTTATGAAAATGGCTCGCAGTCATTCACTGAGAAACAAAGCCAATTCAAAGATTATGTCGGTAGGCACGAAGTGGATTTTTAATAAGATCTGGCTGAAGAAACAACTGTTATTTTGGGGATAAGAATTTCTGTTCCTCTTTGCCTCTTTCTCTCATATTTGTTTCAGACCTGGGTTCAGATGCTGGCTCCCTAGACCTCAATCTCTCCGAAGCACCGTTGAGTCTAAAATTTTAGACTTGGCTTCCTGTCCTGAAAATGGGAGGCTATTTTATGTCTGCCTCAGAGGGTCGTGAGGACAGAGGGGCAGAGAATGCTGTTAGTGGTTCTGCTGTCCCTCTGAGCATCCCTGCAGCTGTGTCCTCTGTCTCCTGGAGAGAGTGTGAGGTGACATTCTTCTAGCGCTGCAGTTCCGAATACAATGACAACATGAGCGTTCTTTTCCCAGTGAAGCCGTAGGTGGACAACCAGAGTCTATTACGTCGAATGTAGGAACTGCTGGGCCTGAAGTGGCAAGAGATTTGGGCCAGCAGCTCCTGGGCCTGCTCGCTTAGAACTCAATCCTGCTTTGCCTGGAGCCAGCTCCTGGGGGGTCCAGAGGAGCTATCCAGCCTTCTGTTTTGTTAGGTCTGCAGAGTCCAGAGGAAGCCTGGCACCTTCTATGAGATTTGAGTTGACACAGTGGTGGCCCTGACCCCAGAGTGATGATTTGGGGCCTGGGCTGGGTGGCCGAGATTGCTTCCTGTCCGAACCACACCTCCTTCATACCCTTTCCTAGCTTTCTTCATCCATTTATTCAACAGATACTTATTATCCATCAATAAGCATTGTCAGATGCCAATCTAGGATCCGGGGAGTTAAGATGAATAATACATTGTCCCTGTCCTCCAGGGGCTCTCAGCCTATTAGGATGACACAGGTGCATCATAACAAACAGTGCATCTGTGATCCTGGAATTTGGGAGGAGGGTAGACTGAAAATGGACTTTTCTGCAAGTTTGCCTTGAGCATGAACATTTGATTTCCTCGTGGAGGCTGGTTATAGTGCCTGCTACCATTTATTTACTGTTTATTACCCACTGGGGTATATCATGTCATTTCATTTCTTTGAGTCTTCATGATAACACCACAGCAAAGACACAATTTATGAATAAGGAAAGGGGAGACTCAAAGTAATCAAGAGATATATATATTTTATCCACACAGGTAAAAAATGGCAGAATTTGGATGTGAGCTCAGGTTTGTCAGTCCCCAAATCTTAGATCTTGGGATAGTTAGTTTTATGTGTCAACTCAGCTGGACTAAGAGTTGCTCAGATAGCTGGTCACACATTATTTCTGGTGTGTCTGTAATATTTCTGGAAAATATTAGCATCTGACTCAGTAGGCTGAGTCAGGAGATCCACTGTAATCAGTGTGGGTGGGCCATGGAACAAAATAGAATAATAGAACAAGAAGACAAAGGAGGAGCAAATTCTCTCTTTCCTCTTGAGCTGGGACATCTATCTTTTCTTGCTCTTGGCCATTGGAGTGCATGGTTCTCTTTCAGTTGTAGCCACCCGCCCCCCTTCTTTACACTATTCTTGGAGAAGCTATTCTACCAACAAGCAGAGAAAGTGTGCCTGGGCAGAGCTGGGGTGGACACCTGGGGCAGATGCCCTTGACTAGCAACTGGGGATTGGGAGATGGTGGGAATTGAGCTGAAAGGTTCTGCTGACTTCAGTGTTCAGAAGGCAATTTTAGAGGAACTTTGACAGGCCCAGAGTTGGATGAGTGAACAGAGAAATCAATCTGCGGAAGAAAAAGGATGGAGGAAGATGGCGAGTGGCAGAGTAGGAGGACCCCAGGCTTGCTTGTCTCATGAGCACAGCTAGATAACTAACAAATCATCCTAAATACCCAGAAATTGACCTGAAGGCTGAGAGAACAAAATCCACAATAAAAGGGAGAGAAGAAGACACACTGAAAAAGTTAGGAAGTGTGGAGATAATGGTTTATCGGAGAAAGAGTGCCTGGCTGCTGGGGAGGGGAGGGAGCCATGGTTGTAGAGAAGGGTGAGAGAGAGAGAGAGAGAGAGAGAGAGAGAGAGAGAAGCTCACGGGAGAACGCACAAGAACATTTCCCCATAGCCACTGGCTTGGAAAATAAGAGAGGCTGAATTTCATGAGTTCTTACAATGAGAGAATGGGACTTAAACTTGGAATTTTTTTTTTTTATTAAAGATTTTTATTTCTTTATTTGAGAGAGAGACAGTGCGAGAGAGCAAGCGTAAGCGGTTGGGTGGGGAGGAGAGAGGGAGAGGGAGAAACAGGTTCCCTGCTGAGCAGGGGCAAATGGCATGGAAATAGCAATTTGAGACTGCCTGGTGCACACAGTGGGGACAATATTTGCTCTTCTCAGAACCTGTCTCTGAGAGACAGCGTTCATGAAGACATCTCTTCAGGAACAAAGGAAATGGCCAGAACCAATTCCATCCCCTGTCCCTAAGCATGCATACAGAGCCATCTCAGGAAGCAGGCCAGTGCCCACGCCAGCTGCCTAACTTGCTCACACCAAGCCCACCCCCTGCATTCTGGTGGAATAGCCCTTCTCAGTCACACTTGCCTCAGTCCCAGTTCAGGCCTGCCAGAAGACCAGCACAAACACCTCCTCACACCACGTGTCCCAACCAGAGAGTTTTGCAGGGCCTCAGTTCCGGTAGAAGTGGTAACAGTACAGCATCCATTCGTGATAAAAACCCTGAACAAAGTAGGTTTAGAGGGAACATGTCTCAATGTAATCAAGGCCATATACAAAAGACCCACAGCTAAGATCATCCTCAATGGGGAAAAACTGAGAGCTTTTCCTCCACAATCAGGAACAAGACAGTGACCTCCAACCTCCTAAATTTTATTCCACATAGTACTGGAAGTCCTAGCCACAGCCATCAGACAACACAAAGAAATAAAAGGCATCCAAATTGGTAAGGAAGAAGTACAACTTTCACTATTTGAAGATGACATGGTACTCTATGATATAAAACCTGAAGGACCTCACCAAAAAACTGCTGGAACTGACAAGCAAATTCAGTAAAGTCACAGGATACAAAATTGATGTACAGAAATCTGTTGCATTTCTATACCCCAATAATGAAGCAGCAGAAAGAAAAATTAAGAAACCTATCCCATTTACAATTGCACCCAAAACTGTAAGATACTCAGGAATAAACCTAACCAAAGAAGAGAAAGACCTGTGCTCCATAAACTACAAAGCACTGACAAAAGAAATTGAAGAGGACACAAAGAAATGGAAAGACAGTCTGTGCTCCTGGACTGGAAGAAAAAGTATCATTAAAATGTCTATACTACCCAAAGTGATCTACACATTTAATGTGATCCCTATCAAAATACCAACAGCATTTTTCACAGAACTGGAACAAACAATCCTCACACTTATGGGGAACCACAAAAGACCCCAAATGGCCAAAGCAATCCTGAGAAAGCAAAGCAAAGCTGGAGGCATCACAATTCTAGACTTCCAAGTATGTGACAAAGCTCCAATAATCAAAACGGTATGGTACTTGCACAAAACGGACACATAGATCAATGGCACAGAATAGAAAACCCAGAAATGAGCCCACAATTATATGGTTAATTAGTCTTTGACAAAGCAGGAAGGCATATCCAATAGGAAAAAGATAGTCTCTTCAGTAAATGGTGTTGGGAAAAGTGGACAGCACTACACAAAAGAATAAAACTGAACCACTTTCTTATGCTATACACAAAAATAAATTCAAAATGGATTAAAGACCTAACTATAAGACCTGAAACTATGAAAATTCAAGAAGAGAAGACATGCAGTAATCTCTTTGACATCAGCCATAGCAACGTCTTTCTAGATGTGTCTCCTGAGGCCAGGGAAACCAGAGCAAAAATAAACTATTGGGACTATATCAAAATAAAAAACTTCTGCACAGCAAAGGAGACAACCAACAAAACAAAAAGGCAACCTACAAAATAGGAAGAGATATTTGCAAATGACATATCGGATAAAGGGTTAGTAACCAAAATATATGAAGAACTGATAGAACTCAACACCCCCAAAATGAATAATCCAATTAAGAAATGGGCAGAAGACATGAATAGACATTTTTCCAAAGAAGACATCTAGATGGCAACAGACACATGAAAAGATGCTCAACTTCACTTATCAGGGAAACGCAAATCAGAAGTATCAGAAGTGCAAATACTGTCAGAATGGCTAAAATCAATGACACCAGAAACAACAGGCCCTGGTGAGAATGTGCGGAGAGGGGAATCCTCTTGCACTGTTGGTGGGAATGCAAATGGGGGCAGCTACTCTGGAAAACAGTGTGGAGTTTTCTCCAAAAGTTAAAAATGGAACTACCCTAAAATCCAAAATCAAACTACTAGGTATTTACCCAAAGAATACAAAAATATTAATTCAAAAGAATACATGAACCTTGGTGTTTATAGCAGCATTATCTATAATAGCCAAATTATGGAAAGCCCAAGTGTCCATCAGCTGATGAGTGGTATATATCCATATCCTGCTGGTTATCAGAGGGGAGGTGGGGAGGTGTGTGGGGGAAATTGATGACAGTTAAGGAGTGCACTTGTTGTAATGAGCACCAGGTGATTTAGGGAACTGTTAGATCACTATATTGTACACGTGAAACTAATATAACACTGTATATTAACTCACCAGCATTTAAATAAAAACTTAAGGAAAGAAAGAAAAGAATGAACAATGAAGCAAAGAAAGAAGCAGGGATGAGATTGAAGGTAGTGAGATGGTGGGAGAAGAGCATGGTGGCAGCTTGGATCCTCACCTGGGTTCTGTAAGAGTTCTGCATCTGTTCTACAGATCCCCCCTTTCCTTGAGCTACTTTGACTGGGTGTCTCGTTTTTGAATGGTCTCTGAGTGAGACCCTGGGTGCTGCCCCAGTCTGATCCCAATGCGTAGTGTCCTCAGAAACAGAGTCTAGTGAGCAACTCCAGGCCATGTGACCTCTGGGTTAGGAGCCACTCTTCATGTGAGTGATGCTGCAGTGGCTGTAAGAGAAAGAGTCATTCAAGTTACCTTGAATAATGATTTTTTAAAAGATTTTATTTATTTGCTTGATAAAGAGAGAGGATGAGCAGAGAAGGGACAGTGGAAGAGGGAGAAACAGACTCCCCGACGAGGGGCTCAATTTCAGGACCCTGAGATCATGACCGAGCCTAAGGCAGATGCTGAACTGACTGAGCCATCTAGGTGTCCCCTAATGAATATTTTTTTGAAAGGATACATATAACATATAGAAATAAGGAAGGCAGTAATTTTAACTGTCTAGCCCAGGCTAATGGAAGCTAGAGGGATTTTGAGACAATTTATAAGTGAAATCACTATTTGAACATGTGTCTCCCTCCCTGTACCTGGAAGGGAATGATAACTACATTTCTGGAAACACTTATCAGTGGAGAAGGCAAGGGACTAAATCTGTCTAACAACCTGACCCTGTCCTTGTGCTTTGTCTGGAAACTCTCCATAACTGGCTCTTCCCCCTCCCCAGCATCTTCTTTTGTCTTTCGTTGGAAATGGTACTTAAGGTGGTGGCTTGGGCCGCTTCAGAGAGTTACTCAGTTTTCCTGGGTCACTCCCTTGTAAAGAGGAGGTATACATGTCATTAAACTTGTTTGTTTTTCTCCTGTTAACCTGTCTTTCATTATTGGGGGTGGGGGAAAGTCTCAGTCAAGAACCTAAAAGAGTATAGGGGAAAGTATTTTTCCTCCCCTGCATTATTTACTGTGATGGGGGTCCAGACTCTGTCAAGTTGCATGCTATTTTTTTTTTTTCCTGGTAGAGGTGCAAATGATTTCTTTCCTGTGGAAAGATTTGATTGCCCTATAGGACATTAACCACTTCTGGCTCCAAATTAGCACATTTATTTCATCGTGCCATTCCCAACAGTCAGTCTAAGTCTTTGGCCTTCAAATTCTACATGAAAATAGCTTTACCATTTTCTGATTCTCTAGTTTATGAAATAAATAAATCTTTGGTACACATTCACACAAACACATTCACAAAACACATTATGTGCTTTTAGAATCATGTTTAATTGTTTGAAAATTTCACTTTGACAAGTCAACCAAATAGGCTGGGGAAAATCTGAGACTGGTCAGATCCAGCTACTTGCTCAGAGGTAATCAGGCAGAACCAGGCTCTTCTCCATCATGGCTGACTTGAGGTTCATTTCCAGATCTGTGTATCCTGGACTGAGGTCAGATCAGGAGTGGGGTGAGCTCCATTGCTGGGATACCCACCTGGTGAGGAAGGATGGGGCCCATAGTTGGAGAGACAAAGCAGGAAGGATGATAGTGAAGGGGAGAGATTAAACTTTTCATTAAATTGGGAAACCAAATATATTACCGGGACCATCCCTTATCCAGGAAGCTTTGATTAGGTGCTAATACTCATATCTTTATTAGTGTTCAGAACTTTGCTAATATTATTAGTAATATTATTAAATGTAATCTAAATCTGTAATTAGCGCCCACTTTTTAAAAAGTTTTTATTTAAATTCTAGTTAACATGCAGTGTAATATTTCAGGTGTACAATACAGTGATTCAGTACTTCCATACAACACCCAGTGCTTATCAGGACAAGTGCATTCTTTTTTTTTTTTTTTTTTTAAGATTTTATTTATTTGACACAGAGAGCAAGAGAGTGAGAGAGAGAACAAAAGCAGGGGGAGTGGGAGAGGAAGAAGCAGGCTTCCTACTGAGCAGAGAGCCCAATGCAGGGCTGGATCCCAGGACCCTGGGATCATGACCGGAGCTGAAGGCAGCCTCTTAACGACTGAGCCACCCAGTCTCCCCCCACTCCTCTTTCTTTGAGAGAAAGAGAGTGCATGTGAACACGTGTGCATGTGTGTGCACCTGGGAGAGGGACAGAGGGAGATGGAAGGAGAGAATCTTAAGCAGGCTCCACACAAGGCTTGGTCTCACCACCCTGAGATCATGACCTGAGCCAAAATCAATAGTTGGATGCCCAATGGCCTGAGTCACCCTGGTGCCCCAGGACAAGTGCACTCCTTAATCCCCATCATCTCCTTCACCCATTGCCCCACCCATGCCCCCTCCAGTAACCAGCAGTTTGCTCTACAGTTAGGAGCTCCTATGTTTTGATGGGCTGGTGGCACTAGCAGCTTTATATATAACATCCTGGATCTTTACACTGGCCCTGGTCATTGGTGATATGAGAAGGGGACTTGAAGAGCATGAATGACACATCTGCGTTTTTGCACAGTTAGAATTGCTACAGGAAGGACTTAAACTCAACATTTTCTAATTCTACAGTCCATGTGCTCACCCTTCCCTCTCCCCTCCTATCCCTCTCTATCCCCTTCCCTCTCCCTCTTCCCTCCCTCCCTATCTCAAACATTAATGAGGACTTACCACATGCTAGGCACGGTGCTAGGCTCTTGGAAGACAGCCGGAAACAAAGTCCTTGCTCTCAGGGAGTTTACAACACAGGTGGTAATAATAGTGGTAGTAGTAGTAGTAGTAATAATAATAATAATAGTAATAAATATAGAATCTCCTGTGACAGCACATTTCCTTGTTTTTTGTTTTATGCCCATCAGCAGTTCATTTTCCTCACTCTGATCCCCCACCCTGGCGGGGAGCTGTACTCTGGCCTGGAGAATCACAAGCACTTCATAGAAACACCTGCAGTCCCTTTGTCTGGGAGCCTTTGTTGGAGAGAAGCAGACACAGCGGCAGACAAAGCTGCTGGAAGCCGCTGTGGGGCAGGCAGCCAAAAGCTTAACCGCTCCTTTGGAAGGCTGTGTGTGCGCCTGCGGAAGGGAAGCAGCAGCGGGCAGCTCCTGGGGGTCAGAGTCAAGTTCACCTGCCAGGGATCCCTCCCCTCTAACCCCATACACGCAGCCTCGCAGCCTCGGAGCAGCAGCAACTGATTCTCAGAAGTTCCGTGCACCATGAGGGGTGGGGAGCGATCCTTGCGTGATCAGTAGCTCAGTTAAAATTCATGCTAAGAAAGCATTTCTATTAAGTCAGGATCTCAGCGGAGAGAGCATGACAGTGATTAAAACAGGCGTCAAACCTGAGTAATCAGCCCGCTCCTCGGAGCTGCTGCACCTGTTTGCAGGACTTCGGTTGCGATGCATCTTCGGAAACAGCAAGGAGACGATAGCATCTCGGCAAAGAGGTTTCCAGAAACTTTTGGAACACTGGAGGCCGTGCCTGGAAAGCACTGCTTTTTTCATTTTAAAGTTCTTGAGGACTTGCTGTTGTCGTCGCCGAGGACTTCTTAACACTTTGGAGGGTTTATGGTTACACTAATGGAGCCTCTAAATAACAACTTTGTATTTTACCCACTTGGAGGGATTCCCCTGGATTCTGGGCGTAAAGGAGGAGAAGCCAGGAATCGCTAACCTCAAGCCTGGTGCATTCAGGTGGAAGGCTGTGAGCAGATAGCCTCGGGGTGGGGGTCCCCATTGCCTCCCCACCTTGTCAGCTGATCAGCTCCTCCTCCTCTGTGCTGGGGCTTCCAGGGGGCGCTGATGAAACCAGGCTCACGGAGTCTGTGAGGCCACCGCTCCCCGTCAGCAGTGCTCACCCTGGCTCCCTGTGCTCTCAAACTTGCCTGCCCTTTGGAATCACCCGGGGAGATCTAAAAACCCCGGATGACCAGGTTGCATCGCAGACTGGTGAACTCAGAATCTCAGGGGTCAGGCATCAGTAATTTTAAAAGTCTTCCCATGGGATTCCAGTGCTCACAGAAGTTTGGAGAACCACTGTCCTGAGACTCCTGAGAGGGAGCTGGTGTCTCAGATCCGTGAACACAGATGAAAACACAGCCCGAAGGTCGCAGGGGCGCAATGTGCGAGCTTCTCTGTTCCTCTGCGGTCCACAGCGTGGCATTCTCGGGGAGTGGGAGGAGGGACGAGTACCTGCCTCCGTGGCATAGCGTGAGGCAGCCGTGTTCCAAGCCAGCTTTCATCCCCGTTTTACAGAGGAGGAAGCTGAGGCACAGAGGATGGGCCAAATCCCCCAGGACCCCTGACGGGAAGGGGGCATGAACGGTGTGCCCGCGAGCTGAGCACTCTACTGCATCTTCAGAGCAGAGAGGGGACCAGTACCTGTATCACTCCGGCTTTGTAAGGGGGCACCTGGCCAAAGCTAGCCCTTTGGGTGAACAAATCAGAGCTTTTGTAACAAATTTCCATTTCAAAGAGCCAACTTCCTACCCTAAGTCCCGTTATATTGGTTCTCGCAGCTCTGGAACCCACCTGTTCTAAATCCTCAGTGCTGATGGGCAGAACCTTCCCTTTACCTGTCTACTCTGATGTGCTGTTACTGTCGTCAGTGGTCTGGCCCGAGACAGGTGGAATGGCCCGAGCCATGGCAACGCTGTAAAAACTGACCACCTGGGCTTTGGCTGAGCGCAGCTGTCACTGAGCAGTTGTGAAGATTAAATCACCTGCTGAGCCCTGAGAGAAAGCTCTTCTCATTTAGCCGAGCAGGGCACCCTGGGGATGGAGAGAAAAGAGAGAACAGAGGGTGTCACATGGGTTGTGTCGGGGGAAGTGGGGTGTGTCTCGGGCTGGCAGGGGTGGGACAGTGTGGCACTCTTTACTGAAACCTCCCTCATGCCGAGTGCTTGGTTAGGACACGGCTCCAGAGGGAGCCGGGGAGCCAGAGGGAGGAGGCACCAGCCAGAGGGAGGAAGCACTGGTTCTGCCAAGGAGTGTGTTAGGGACAAATGGGGTATTTCTTCTAGGGACCCCGCTATGGATGGGTGAACATGGCTGTGCCAGAGGGGAGTTAGGTGGGGAAGGAACACCGTTCTACACAGCTGTCTTACTCGGCACGTCCCCACTTCCTCAGGGAAAGAAAACCACAAGGATAGACCAACAAGAAGGCTACTTGTTTGTCAGTCTCCCACATGCCTTGGTTCTGGAATGGCCTCTCCTAACCACACCCCCCAACATGGCTGCAGTCTTCCTAAATCCCACCTCTGCAAAAACTCCTCTAGCAGTGACCCTTCCATGACTTCCCACTGGACAGGGAGGTGTTCAGACCCTTCGTTCAAAGGTCCAAACTTCTCCCCAGTTCGATCTTTCCCTACCTTTCGGGTGTTATTTCCACTTACCTACCACCTACCTTGGGCTTCCACAAGCTGGGTCTAATCGCTGTTTCCGGAAAATGCTCTGACGTGTCCCCGGTCCAGGCTTCTGTCTCTAGGGAGACGGCATATGTGGTCTCCATCCCAGAGGGCCCCCACTCCACAACTGCCCAGGTCCCCGCTCCCCTCAAGCCCAGGTCACCGCTGGCCAGTGGTCTCTGGCGGGACCCCTCTTCCCAGCTTCCCAAATCAGAGTTTGAGCCTTATTTAGAGCACCCTGCTTCTCAGGCACCTTTTTTGGGCTAGTGTGAGTCTGTGTGTGAGCGTCTCTGTGTGTGTGTGTGTGTTCATCAGTAGATGCTCATAGAAGGAAAGACAGAAACATTAAAAAGATTCATTTTATCCCTTACAAGAGGGATCTTAAAAAGCTAGCAGGTGTTCAGATGTGGTAGGTTTAAGGAGTTTTCTGTTTTTTTCTACGTAGTGGGGTAAACAACATTTACTTTTTATCTCACAGTTTCTGTAGGTCAGAAGCTTGGGCCGAGTATGGCTCGATGCTCTGCTCAGGATCTCACAGGGCTAGAGTCAGGGATTAGCTGGGGCTGTGTTCCGAGCTGGGGCTTCAGGCTGACCTCAAGCCCATTTCCTCTGGTGGTGGTAGAATTCATCTGTGGTTGTAGGAGTGAGGTCCCTGTTCTTACTGGCTGTCCATCAGGGGTGACTTGGAGCTCTAAAGGCCACTCACTCTCAGATTCTTGCCACAAGGTCTGACCTACCTTCAAGGCCAGCGGGAGAATTTCTCTCCCATGGGATTTCTCTCCAGCTTTGCATCTCTGACTTGTAGGCCTGGATTTAAATGACTCACAATTAGGTCAGACCCACATCAGATGATCTCTGTTTGGCCATAACATAATCCTGGGATTGATGCACAAATCTACCCACACTCAAAAAGGAGGAGGTTAAATAAGAGTGAAGGTCACGGGGGTCATCTTAGAATTCTGCCTACCATACAGTGTTAATCAATCATGCACTAACTAAATCTTATCTTTGAGTCATTGGATTCTGGGTCCGTTCATGGGTGCTGGTCTTTATGAGTCCTTCCTGAAATTGTATACACAGCTTTTGTGCGTGCGTACATGTGTGTCCTTTTTTCTGGGAAGAAGATCTGTCCTCTGCGTTGAATTCTCAGAAGGGGGTTCACCCATCAGACATTCACACCAGGTGAATTATATCAGATAATATATCTGGGGTTGGTGAGTTCTCCTGGGCAGCCGGGGCAGAGAGCCACCTTTGTGGAAGGAAACTCTGGACTTGGAATTTAAGCGACGCTGGTTCTTCTTCTCTAGGCCACGAGACCTTAGAGAAATCACTCTAAGCCTCGTGTGCAGAGGGGGATAATAGTGGTAAATCCTTTCACAGTTGTTAGGAGGATTAAAAGTGTGTAAAAGTGCTTTGCAAACTGAACTGTTGGCATTTGCCAACTGTCTTATCAGTGTGAAGAGACACTGATAAGGGAGTAGGAGAAACAGTCTGAGTGAAAAAAGGTAGAAATTCACATCTATCAGAGTTAAATATTAGGTACTGTGTACTTTGCAGGTCTGTTGCTGCTGGACCAAGGAAATTGTCATAACCTTTCCAAAAGCCTCTTTTCCAATGTGTATAGGATTTGTAAAAATATTCAGGCTGTTTGACCCCAAGATAACCTTTCTAGGGATTTCTCTTAAGGATTTAATTAAGGACATGTACTAAGATTATCATAGTGCAAAATGAAACAATCAAAATTTGTAACAATAAGGGATTGTTTAATGATAAATGAGATCTTATTTAAACATTAACATTCTTTTGCATTTAAATGTTTGACATAGAAAGAGACTTAAATAGTATAGAAGGCAGTTTATAAAAATGGTATGTATCATATGTTCACTCTTATTTTTATTTTATTTTGTTTATAATTTATTTTTTATATATAGAGAGAGTGCATGAGTGCAGGGGAGCGACAGGAAGAGGGAGAGAGGGAATCTTAAGCAGGCTCCATGCCCAGCGCAGAGCCCAACCCGGGGCTCCATCTCACAGCCCTGAAATCATGACTGAGCCAGAATCACGAGTCGGACGCTTCATCGACTGAGCCATCTAGGCACCCCTGCACTTATTTTTAAAGACACCTAGATGGACTTGCACCAAAATAGTGACAGTAGTTAATTATGATGGAATTTTGTGATGAAATTTTAGAAACTACTGTTTTTTTAAAGATTTTATTTATTTACTTGAGAGAGAGAGAGCGAGAGAACACGAATGGGGATAGGGTCAGAGGGAGAAGCAGACTCTGCTGAGCAGGGAGCCCGATGTGGGACTTGATCCTGGGACTCCAGGATCATGACCTGAGCCAAAGACAGTCGCTTAACCAACTGAGTCACCCAGATGCGCCAGAAAATACTATTTTTTTCTTACGTTGAATCTGTATTAATTTTAAGCATATTTTTTCATGATTTCAATTAATTAATTTTTAGAGATGTTATTTATTTATTTGAAAGAGAGCACAAGCAGGGGGAGGCACAGAAGGAGAGAGAGAAGCAGGCTCCCTGTTGAGCAGGGAGCCCAACGCGGGACTCAATCCCAGGACTCCGGCATAGTGCCCTGAGCAGAAGGCAGACTGAGCCACCCAGGCGCCCCCATACTTTTCATTTAAGAAGAAAATTCAGGTCGGTGTATTGCCGTGGTGACTTGCAACCTTCCTGAGAGCAGCTTCTGTCTCTCTGGTGCCAGGCAAAGAGCAGGAGCCAAAATGAGGCTCTTCCCGATGCGGGGGGAGCTGACTTGGAGAGATAAAAGGATTATCTCTGTTTCTCCCAAAAGCTGGCCATCCTGCCCTCTGAGTTCTCCATTCTAGTCTGGATCCGGATTTTTTGAGCATAATGAGCTGACAAAACCCATCACGAACTCATCCTGCCTTCCTGCGTGTCAGGAGGAACAGCCTCTCCTCGGTTGGGTCCTGCTGGACTGGGGTCTTCTCACCGACCACCATTCTCTGCACCCTTTCTCTTTGGCTGGGAGTGGGGGACCTTCTCAACCCTGCCCTCAGCCCAATTAGGAACTATTACAATGTGTGGAGTTGGGCATCAGCCAGAAGGGGGCTCGGGTCTAGGTTGCCTGACTGGTTAGCTTCATGGTCTGGTGCATGTAATTGAGATGCTTCGGGTTTTGGTTTCCTAATCTCTAGTTTCCAGACCAGGTTAGTTGGTAAGAACAGCTTAGATGGACCTAAGAGGGGGGAGGGGCAGAGGGAGATGCAGACTCCCCTCTGAGCAGGGTGCCTCATACGGGGTTGGATCTCAGGACCCTAAGATCTTGACCAGAGCTGAAGGCAGACGCTTAGTGGAACCACCCAGGCTCCCCTTCCTATGACACTTCTGGCCAGACCATGTTTTCTGCGGCTCTGAACTACTGTGTGATGTTCCAGCTCTAGAGTCTGTGCTTGCAACCCACAGACCCGCCACGCACGTTAGTCACCCGCTGAGCTGCTAGGGCAGTGCATGTCTCCCTGCAGTCCTGTGCTAAGCACTGACCTAGCCTTATTCTCTCCTAGGTGGCTCTTGCCACTGCTACACCTCAGGACTGGAAGCCTGGCCAAGGGTTGCCTGGGAATCCCTGCTGTCGTTACGTTCTCCAAGGGTTCTTCTGTGCATTAAGGTTTGACCACCACCGATCTGGAACTTGGATACTGAGCATAGGCCTCTCAGATGCATTCTGTCTCTTTTGTTCCCTAGCTGGCTTACACTCAGTTGCTGGACACTGCTCACTTCCTAGGTCTTACATACTTATCAGGTACTCCCTTGTATTATCAATATACTTTTACTTAGAGGTGAACAAAACCAAATCCAAAATGATTTGGGCAAAAAGACAGTTTATTGTAAAAGTTCAGGAAAAAACTGCTTTCAGGCATGGCTTGATCCGGGCACACACTCTGTTATTAGGAGACAGTTTTCCTCTGCCTCTTTGCTTGTCTGCATTTTTTATATTGGCTCCGCTCTTCAAAAGGATTGACCCTGTGGTAACAGAATGACTGCAGGGGCTCTAGATACCCTTTCAGATTCAAGTCTGGTAGAAAATTCAAGTCCAGAATTCCCATCAAAGTCTTATAGTTTCTCTCTGGCTTTGACGGGGTTACCTGTGCATCCCTGAGCCTGTCACAGAGCTCAGAAGGAGGAGTAGCTCTGATTGACCAGAGTGTGGTGGTGGTTAGTTTTTTTTTTTTTTTTTTTTTTAAAGATTTTATTTATTTGTCAGAGAGAGAGGGAGAGAGAGCGAGCACAGGCAGACAGAATGGCAGGCAGAGGCAGAGGGAGAAGCAGGCTCCCCGCCAAGCAAGGAGCCCAATGCGGGACTCGATCCCAGGACGCTGGGATCATGACCTGAGCCGAAGGCAGCCTCTTAACCAACTGAGCCACCCAGGCGTCCTGGTTAGTTTTTAAAAACATACAGACCAAGGTGTTTGTGGTTATGTGCCCAGATGAAAGTTGCGGGCTTTCCTGGAAGTAAAGTACATGAGTGCCAAGTGATCCTAGGGAGCAAATATCCATTTATCCCTTTTGTGAATGCTGTCTGGACCCTTCACCGACTCTGCTGTGACTGGGCCTGCAGCACTCTGTCTTAGGTTGTGACCCTGTGGGTCAGCTCCTGCCTTGGACCAGAGCCTGGCTCCTATGGTTCCCCACTCTGGCCATATCAGCCCTGTCCCCTGTGTGTCCAACTTTTTCAACAGGCTCAGCTTCCTCCAGCTATCTTTCACTATTATCCATATCCAAGCCCAGAAGCACAACAGATTTCTTTTGAGATCCAGAGTGGTCCATGAATTCAAATTCAAACATGACAAAGGGTGAAGAAACCTCTTTTATTAAAAACCTTTCCTTTCCCTCAGAGGTGATTTCGCTCCAGCTCTTAAAAGCTCAGCATAATTCATCCCCCACTGGGTTGCACTCAAAGGGAATGGCTGGAAGGCCCGAGTTGATTGCAGGATCAGAGACTGTACTTTGTTGCCCGCCCCCAGGGCGAACCAGGGTTGAGAGTCCATTCCTGCCCCTGCTGGTTAGACAGAATGAAAAGGGGGCAAGCAAAGAAGAAGCCTTGGTCAGGGACCGCCTCTGTGCTCTGGGCCACACGCAGCTGGAATAGACCCAGAGCAACCAGTGCTGCTCTGGGCTAAGGAGGCCATTTGACAGGAGTCCTATTGCTGCCCTTCACCATGTGAAGGGAGATTAGCTCTCACCTCTATTTGCGCCGAGACACATTTCCATGGAGAGCATACCCATGAGATGAAGATGGCAAATCCCAACAGGACAAATGTAATGAGACTAGGCGCCCACCCCCGAACCCCCGCAAAAGCTCTGAAACAGTAATTAGATCCCAAGACCTGGTTGGCCATCACGTGTATACATTTGAACACCAGGAGCCGGGGCTGCAGTTGTCCTGCTGGGTCTCCCTTGTGGGGCTGGGAGTGGGAGCCGCACCACAGACCCCACAGTTGGCCTTGAACCTCCTTCCATTTAGCAGCTGTGAGCCTGCACTCTGGAACTTGCTTTCCGTGCGTCCAAGGAGGAAGGCCTGTGGATGCTTGAAACTGGATTATTTCAAGTAACCCATGTGTCAGAATGACAGGCAGAGGACCAACTATGGTTGCTTCCCCTAAACTTTAAGGTCTGAAGGGACTGTCACCAATAATTGATGTTCTACCGTTGCTCCAGAGTGAAGGACGTGGGGAGGTGACTGGGGCTGGGTGGGAATCTCTCAAGGCACTGCAGACCTTGCCCAGGGACTTCTGGAAAGACAGCAGCAGGAACAGTGGCAGAATGTGACTTTCAGCTCTGGATTCTGGGGGTTCCCCAGTTTTCTCTGGGTGGGAGCCCCCAGCCCCGTTTGAAGGCCCAACTCAGCAGAGACAGAAGTGTGGGTGATGAGAGAAGAGGGGCTCGCCCCCTTGACGCCACGTTGGGAGTGGTCTTACATGGTGTCCGGGGGCCCACCAGCAGTGGCCTTGCATGGCACGCGGGTCTTAGGTTCAGGTCTAAAGCTGCTGAAACCTGTAAGAACATCCTCCGTATCCCACGGGGCTGCCTTTGGTCCTCTGGCTAGAGACCCAATATTAGTTGTGAACCAAAGGGCCACATCCAGTGGATAGAAATAAGCTTTTTAAAAATAGTGTTCCAAGGAGTGTCTTGGTATCTTACAGAAAGCAGCACATCAAATGACTGATTCAGCCTCTGCAGGGGCATCAGCGTGTCAGACTCAGACATCCAGGGGAAAGAGCACACGTAGGGAGCCTACTCGAACCTTCTCAGATTCCTCACATGAGCACCGCACTCGATGTGGCCGTCAGAGCTTGTGTCTGTTTGCTTTTAATTTTGCGGGGAACAGTGAAATGAGCAAAGGATGGACATTTCGTGTTTGCTCCCAGGCCTGACCGACACCGCCTATTTGGGAAAGAATCTGTTTTCTTGAACCCATCATGTTGCTATGTCTTTAATCAGTAGGATCAAATGGATTTTTGAAAGAATTTGAAAGAATCCCAGCGAGACCAGAATCGAAGGACGTTTTCATAAATGTCAGGTCATAGCTACTGCGTCCCCCTCAACTAAGGTCCAGAACGTGCAGGTGACCCCCAGAGGCCCTTGTTTGCTCCAGCAGCTCAGATATGCTCACTTAGTGCTTGGGCTGGAATGCCAAGTGGGCGACAGCACCAAAAGTACACACACAGACCGACACTGAGTCACTAACTCAGCCACCAAGGGTTTTGGCTTCCATTGGGCCAACGAGTTACCTGCACTGAGTCTTCCCGTTTGATGCCCTGTCAACAGAGCCTTTACTGAGTCCTCTTACTGAACCTTAATGAGTTCAAAGTCCGTGACCTTGAAATATCTGGGGCACTCGATCCCTTGGGGGCTGAGGATGTGGTCTGAGAGAGCAGAGCCTCCTCTTGGGGAAAATCTGCTAATTTTGCTCCATGAAAGAAAGCTGGGAGAGAAGAGAGGACATATTTCCATTTGTTGCCTATAGGTTTACATGCTTTTATTGCTTTGGGAAATGGGATGGCTGTGTGTGTGCCTGCATTATGGTTGGTGACATGAAGCATCATTTCATATCATACCTGAGAAATAAATAACTTCTGAACCTACATAAAAATAATGAAGTGGGCCTGCTCCCTCTGGGAACGTTCTCTTTGCCTGGAATCCAGCTTCCATTAATATATAGGAATGAAGCCTGACATTATTTTATGGTTATGTGCCTATCAACACTGAATTTATTAATATACCCCTAGGCTTTTCTTAAGTTCCATAAGGTGATGAAAACAGTTTCAACGGTGATGCTATATATCCATTGAACATATCTCAAAAAACAACAACAACAAAAAACCAGCACGCTCTTTGCTGAATTGTAAACTGTTTCACAAGGTAGATGCTGTTTGGAAGGGTCTCTGTGACATCAGACCGTGGTCAGGGATGGACTGGCCAGGCTGGCGGCGCCTGTGAAACCCAGTTCCGGTGACTCTGGAATGGTCCAGGCTGCTGAGTGAGGTCTTGTCAATCTACTTCTGTCGTACTTTTCCTTTATGACTTTGACATGACTCTTTCCCCCAAATCTTTGGTCCCAAATTGTGAAAAAATAAGATACCCATTGTCAACTTGAATCTGAAGGGAATGGTTATGTTAAGTACTCATTATGTGCCAGCCATGTTGTTGGCACTGTGCATGTTTTCCCTTGTGCCATCCTCCTGGCAACCCCAGCGAGGCAGGGCCTGTCACTCTTCCTTCTCTGTGGGGGAGGGAGTGAGTACTAAGGGGGTGGGGTCCTTGTCCCCAAGTGCACAGTCAAGATGAGCTCAGGCAGCCTCCCGGAACCCGGGCTCCGTGTAAGGAAGGCTGCCATCGCCTCCCTCTGGAGTGGTTGCTGACCTGTGCCCAGGACCTTTGGAGGCAAGGGCAGCCTCAAAAGGCAATTTCATTTGCTAAAATACAAACAAGCCAGAAAACTAAGAAGTGAACTACCAAAATAGAGCCATTTCAAGTTTTGTTTTCCCATCAGTCACACGAAGCTTTAGTCGCTCCAAACACTCGCTGAGCACAGAACTTTCCAAAGCCCTTGCGGTTTATTTTGGTCAACTCCTCCCTAGACCCATAGTAGCCCTTCCAGATAACTGAAATGCAATGATGAGATCCTAAAACAACATGAGGGGTGAGTTTGGTAAGGGGTTTCCCCTTTTCTCCTTCCCAGGCCAGGCACTCAAATTCTTACCGTATAAAATCTTTAAGGAGGACACATCCCCACAGGGCCATCCATGCAAATTTCTGACCCAAGTGAGATTTTTAATCCAGTTTGTGGAGCAAAAGAGTGCACCTGGCCCAAATCCTGACACCCCCACTGGACAACAGGATGAATTTCAGGATATGATTTTGTTCCGCGAGCATCGGTTTCCTCATCTATAAAATAGGGATAATATTAGTAACTATCTCACTGTTCCTTTTTTTTTTAAGATTTTTTTTAATTTTTATTTTTAACTAAGCTCTACACCCAGTGTGGGGCTCAAACTCACAACCCCGAGATCAAGAGTCACATGCTCTACCAACTGAGCCAGCCGGGTGACCCCTACCTCTCAGTGTTCCTAAGAGGAAATACGCCCTTTCTCACATGGCAGGACGGAGCCATCTAGTATATCAGCTGTTCACGTTCTGTCTGAGAGAGCTCACCACCACACGTGACCACACATTTTCTCGTCTCTGGTCTTACTTGGAGTAACATACTAGTCATCCTTCAGTTTAGCCATTTGTTGTTCAAAACAAGCCCCTGCTCTTTGCCACATACTGTGGATACACACATGGAAAGACACTCTCTGCTCCCCAGATGGTAATGGAGAAATGGAAGAATGGATCAATAAACTGGGTGATAGTACAGTGGGCACAGGTGCATAGCCCTCTCTAGAAGCACAAGGGAAAGAGGTGCCAGGCACGTAGGTAACCTGTAGCCGGTAGGGACGTAAATGGTACTATCAATGTGACAGACACTGCTAGTTGTTCACAACTCAGTCCCCCCTTCTTCTGAGGCATAACAGCACCCCTTGTGGTCAGGAGGCCACATGACAGCATTGTGGCCAATAAAATGTGAGCAGAAGCCACAAGTGCTGCCTCTCCATGGAGCCCACGATTACTTAGCATGTGATTCTTTGTATGTTCTCTGCATCTACCGGCTAGGTGCAGACAAGGACGGTGACCTGGGAGCCACATCCTGCAGAAGGTGTAGCCACAAATGGAAAGAAGGGACCAGGTCCCTGGTTTAGAAGACAGAGCTTCCTGCTGACCAAGAACAAGTGTCTTGGACTTTGTGGATGTGAGAAATAAACTTCTCTTCTGTTTGAGTCCTTACACTTTTGGGGTGAATTTGTTGTTGTTCAAGCAGTGAGTGTTACTTCCATTGCTGCACTTAGTAAACCCAAAGCTGGGATTTATTTATGCCATGTTGGGAACAACCAAACTAGCTAAGCCAGTCCAAGAGAGAGGCAGCAGTCATCCTGGCTTCTGAGTCTACGAGACGATGAGCCAATGGGAGCTGCACTCAATGTCCTCTCTTCCTGGAAAATTCCATTTGAGATGTATTTGGGCCCTTATCCCTAAAGAAATCATCTTAGCCCTGATTGAAATGTTCCCGTTTCTCCTAGATAACATGGCTTACTCTAGCGCTGATCGCTGCTGCTAAAAATCTACAGCTTGCTTTTTTCCCCCCTCTAAGCAGAAAGGAAGGAGCAGGAAGCAACATTATCCTTATAAAGGGAAGGGAAAGAGTCCTGGCAGCTCATGTATGAGTGTGGAAAGATAAAGAAGGAAGAGTATTTTGCTTCTTGTTGGTGGATCTTTCTGGGCTTTTCCTCCAGTTAACCAGGCTTTCCACATCTTTAATTTGACCTCAGTCAGATCGTGTCATATTTCATTATAGTTTTTTCATAACTTTTGACAGTACTGCCACAAAATAATCCATGGGCTTCAATCAGATAAGGAATAAATCTAGTAAGAGCACAATCAAGTAAGGAATAAACAAGAGAATTTATACAAAAAAAAAAAGATGTCTAGTTATTGACTTCCTCTGGTACCTATATGGGCAACACATTTTCTATTTATTCATTTGTGCGTCTGTATTAGTTATCTATTGCTAACTGACAAAGGATTCCAGAACTGGATGGTTTATGATACATCATTCATTATCTCACAAAGTTTCTGAAGGTCAGAAATCTGGGAACAGCTTTGCTAGCTGATTCTGTCTCTCATGGGGTTGCGGGGGCTGGAGAACTCCATTCCAGACGGTTCACTGACATGGCTGTTGGCTGGAGGCCTCAATCTTCATTATTCAGTTTTTAAGGAGGTGGGCCTTACCATAAGGATGAAACCATACAACATCCCATCTGCTTCGTTCTTTTCATTAGAAGTGAGTCACTAAATCCAGCCTGAGCCCAAAGGGAGAGGAATTAAATCCCACCTCTTGCAAGGAAGAGCATCAGAGAATTTGCGGGTATATTTTAAAACCATGACAGCCCCTGATATCGATATATAACCTTCTTTGTACCAGGCACCGGTCAAGGCACTGAAGATCCAGGAGTAACAGAAATGATGAATATTTAAACAGCATGTCTCTCATAAACTTAAGCAATCAATGTCAATGAATCAGCTTGGAGACATCCAGCCACTTTTCCCCATGATATGCAGTAGTATCTCAGTGAACTGGCCAGTGGTCTTTGCTGAGTGATTGCCTGTGTATCCTGGACAGTGCAGAGAAGGAACATATTATACATGGAATGTCTAGTTGAGTGCACACAAATTTATAGTTTTCCACCTGGCATTTCTCAGTCACAAATATACATATTTAGATATGCTTCATATTATATACTGATGAACATCAAAGAGACCTTCACGCAACCAAAGATTGACAGTTTTCCCCCACAAATTTTGTTTTCTGGTTAAACGTTCTTGCTGAGAAGTTGCAGCAGCATAAGAAGTTGAAATAAAACCAAAGAAAATTACCCTAACTTTCGTGACATCATCCCAGTGAGCCATAAATGGCTCATAATAATAAATGCGTAAACAATTACATAGTCATTTGTGAAATCGATGACCTCACATGGCTCCCTTTATACAACTCTGTTTCTGATAATGAGTAAACGGAGGTGACCTTGGGTAGCCCTGGGTGCTCTGATGTGTGCCAGCTCTGGTTTCAGAGAAGCAATGCCTTATCATTCGAAGAGGCAGCTCTCCCTCCTGCCCTCTACATTCTCACACCCTTAAGCAGAACACACTGGCTATAGCCCCCACTCAAGACTCCTAGAATCACAGTCAGAAGTAGAAAGTGCACTGGGACATGAACTAGTCTAACTTCTCCATTGATCATTATAAAGACCGAAACTTATAGAAGAGAAGGACTCACTTTGGATCATGTGGTGGTTGGTGGCAGAGATGAGATGGCAATCCAGATTTCCTGGCTCTGATGCTGACTTCTCTCTCTGGAGTCTACTCTGCCTCTTGTGGGAGCAGTTCCCGTGGATGCCCATGGAGCAGGGGCAACGCCATGTTTTCAGAGGGAAAGGCAGTTGGCTGTTGCTGGCCTCTACACATCGTACTCTTTGCAAATTGCTATCCAAACATTTTGTGAAATGTGATGATAGCCAGTGTTTTTGAGGACTCTGTTGCCAGAATTCTGTTGCCAAATTCATTTAATTTTCACAAAACCCCAGTGAGGTTATTACTTCAATCCTCTCTTTACAGCCAAGGAATCCAGGCACAGAGAGGTTATGTAACTTGCTAAAGGTTGCAGGGTTGTAAGTAGCAGAGCTGGTGTTCAAATCCCAACAGTCTGGCTCTAGAGCTCATGCCCATTAGCACTAGGCCGGTACCAATGGTAATTCTGTTCGCCAACAATGCTTTCCTCCCTTATGCTGTTCCTGGGTGGGGGTGGTATCTTGATGTGATGCAATACAAAATGCACGACACCATCTCTGACAGCTTTAAGGAGGTACAACTCACACCCCATACAATTCCCCCACTTAAAAGGTGTACAATTCAGTGGTTTTTAGAAGATTTTTATTTATTTATTGTGTATGAGAGAGATGCCCTTCAATGGACGAATGGATAAGGAAGATGTGGTCCATATACACCATGGAGTATTATGCCTCCATCAGAAAGGATGAATACCCAACTTTTGTAGCAACATGGACAGGACTGGAAGAGATTATGCTGAGTGAAATAAGTCAAGCAGAGAGAATCAATTATCATATGGTTTCACTTATTTGTGGAGCATAACAAATAGCATGGAGGACATGGGGAGTTAGGAGAAGGGAGTTGGGGGAAATTGGAAGGGGAGGTGAACCATGAGAGACTATGGATTCTGAAAAACAATCTGAAGGGTTTGAAGAGGTGGGGGGCGGGTGGGAGGTTGGGGGAACCAGGTGGTGGGTATTAGAGAGGGCACGGATTGCATGGAGCACTGGGTGTGGTACAAAAACAATGAATACTGTTATGCTGAAAATAAATTAAAAAATTGATTAAAAAAGAGAGAGAGAGAGAGAGAGAGAGTGCTGTGTATGCATGTGTGAGTGTGGGTGGGAGGGCCAGAGAGAGAGAGAATCTCAAGTAGACTCCCTGCTGAGTGCAGAGCTCTGATGTGGGGCTTGATCTTCTGACTCTGAGATCATAACCTGAGATGAAACCAGGAGTCAGGCACTTGACCTACTGAGCCACCCAGGTGCCTTTCATCCAGAGTATTTTCAGTGCCCTAAAAATCCTCTGTGTTCATCCTATTCACCCTTCCCTCCCACTCCAGCCCCTTAAACCACTGATCATTTTATTATTTTCATGGTTTTGCCTTTTCCAGAATGTTCTGTAGTTGGGATCATATAGCATATGGCCCTTTCAGACTGGCTTCTTTCACTTAGTAATGTGTGTTAAAGTTCCTCAATGTCTTTTCATGACTTCGTAACTCATTTCTTTTTGTGCTGAATAATATTCCAATGTCTGGATGTACCACAGTTATCCATTCACCTACTGAAGGACATCTTGGTTGTATCTGAGTTTGGGCAATTATGAATAAATAGCCCCAAAACATCTATTTGCTGGTTTTTGTGTGGACATAAGTTTTTAATCCCTTTGGGTAGTTACCAAAAAGCGCAAGTGCTCAGTTACATATCAAGAATATGTTTACCTTTGTAAAAAAAAACCACCAAGCTGTCTCCCAGAGTGGCTGTACAACCTTGTATTCCCAGCACCAATGAATGAGGTTCCCTGATGTTCCACATCCTCACAAGCATTTGGTGCTCTAGATTGTGGTCATTCTAATAGGCGTGCAGAAGTATCTCATTGTTTTAATTAGCATTTCCCTGGTGATAGATGATGTGGAGCATCTTTTAGAATGCTTATTTGTCATCTGCATCTCTTCTTTGGTGAGGTGTCTGTTAAGGTCTTTGGCCCATTTTTAATTGGGTTGTTTGTTTCTTATTGATGAGTCATAGGAGTTCTTTATATATTTTGGTTAACAGTCCTTTATCCGATGTGTCTTTTGCAAATATTTTCTTCCAGTCTGTGGCTTGTCTTCTCATTCTTTTGAATTGTCTTTTGTAGAGAAAAAGCCTTAAATTTTAATGAAATTTAGTTTATCAGTTATTTCCTTCATGGATTTTATGCCTTCGGTGTTATCACAAGACCCAAGGTCATTTAGGTGTTCTGTTATGTTATTTTCTAGGAGTTTTATAGTTTTGCATTTTACATTTAAGTCTGGGATCCACTCTGAGTTAATTTTTGTGAAGGGTGTGAAGTCTGTGTCTAGAATCTTTTTTGTGTGTGTTTATGCAGATGTCTAGTTCTAGTACCTCTTGTTGAAAAAATTATCTTTTCTCCATTGTGATGGATTTATGCAGGTCTATTTCTGAGATCTCTCTTCTGTTCCATTAATCTGTTTGTCTGTTTTTTAACCAATTCCACACTGCTTTGGTTATTGACGCTAGCTTAATAATGGGTCTTGAGTCAAGTAGCATCAGTCCTCCAAATCAGTTCTTCTCTCTCAATATTATGGCGGCTATTTTGGGTCCTTTGCCACTCCATATAAATTCTAGAATTGGTTTGTTGATATCCACAAAGTAACTTGCTGATAGCTTAATTGGGATTGCACTGAATCTATTATAGATTAAGTTAGGAAGAATCGACATCTTGACAACATTGAATGTTCCTATCCATGAACATAAAATATCTCTCCATTATTTGGTTCTTCTCTGATTGCATTTATCAGAATTTTGTAGTTTTCCTCATATAGGTCTTATACATATTTCGTTAAATTTATATCCGAGTATTTCATTTTGGGAGGGTACTAATGTAAATGGTATCATGTTTTTAATTTCAAATTCCACTTGTTCACTGCGGTTATATATAGGAAAAAGATCAACTTCTGTATATTAACTTTGTGTTCTACAACCTTACTTATTAGTTCCATCAGTTTTATTTAATTTATTTAATTTATTTTATTTCTTCTCAATCTGAATCTTTTTTATTTCCTTTTCTTGTCTTACTGTAATGTCTAATACTTCTAGTCTGATATTGAAAGGGAGTAGTGAGAGAGAACATCTTGCCTTGTTTCCAATATATTTACTATTTTGAGGAACTGTCAAACTGTTTTCCAAAGTGTCTGTACCATCCTCTATTCCCACTAGCAGTGTATGAAAGTATGAAGTTTACATGTCAAACATGTTAATCAAGACTTTAGGCCTAACTTTCAGTTTATGGGAAACATTGAGAGAGAAAAACATTAATGGGCACCATGAGGAAGCAGTTAGAGAAAATAAGATAATCAGAAAGTGAGATAATCTATAACTGGCCTGACCTCTTTAAAAAGTCAATAAGTCAATGTCCTGAAGAAAAATGGGGCAGTGGTTAGAAGATCCAAAACAACATCAACAACAACAAACATGCAGTCTAATGTGTCAATTTCAACTGGATCCTGGTGAGAATAAAACAAAACAGCTCCCCACCCCCCCCAAAAAAAAACCCAAAACATATTTTGGGACAAGTTGGGATATTTGCATATACACTGGATTTTAGATGGTATTATGGAATTATTATACAATATCTTAGATATGATATTAATGTTGTAGTTAAATGGGAGGAGAATATTCTTACTTCTAAGGTAGCTAAATTATTTAGGGACTTCTAGTGTTGGGATATCTGCTGCTTACTTTCAAGTTGTTCAACAATCTCTCTCTCTCTCACACACACACACACACACACATGCAGTGATAAAGCGAATAACAGCAGATATTAGGTTTTTAATAGAGGGGATGAATACAAGTGCTCAATATATACTATCCTTCAGCTTTTGAGCCACTGACATTTTTCACAACAACAAGTTGGAAAGGAAGGAGATTACATGTGCCATGATTTTTTAGCTGTGTGTCTCAATTAGACTGCGAACTCTGGAGCTCTGGGGCCCACTTTGTACCTGTCCAGCCCTGTAACAAGCCCAGTGCCCATCACCTCGAAGGTGTCCAGACATCATGCCTCAATACAGATGTCTAGTCATTAACCAGGAGGCAAGAGAGAAATACGCACAGACTAGCAATTCCAACTGTTACTGCAGTGAAAGGAGACACTGACATCCTTCACTCTTTATAGCCCTAGCTTGGAAGATGAGGGGTGGTAATTGGAGTCATGTTCCCAATGCCTGCCTGCAAAAACAAACTTGCCTAACTTTGCTCCCAGAGCAGTTAATGCACAAGAAAATAGAGATCAACCAGTATCCCAGTTAGCATCACTCATGTTGATTACTGCTTCTGTCCAAGGTGAAGCAAGTCAGCAGAGTAAGATCTTGAGATAAAATATAACCCCCGGGGTACTGAACTCTATTTGTCTTAGAAACTAGAGATTTTTGGAAAGGTTCTTGCCAGATGCACACCATTCTGTTACCTGGGGGGGTTTTCATAACTAGGCCTGGTGGAGTATGGGTTCCTAGGGGACTTTATAGAAACATCTGGGTCACCTTGACCAATAATAATAGTAAATACTAATAATAATAAATAAGAGTAATCCTAAGCTAATATGATTGTCGGCCTTCCATTCTTTCCCTGACTTCCACTGCCAGGCGATGGAAAAGAATACATCTTTCTTCATTTCGAAACACAGGTTGTATCCCTTTTCCCCTACAGTATTGCTTTTAGGATTATGAGCGAGCACTAGAAATATAGCACGTACCTCAGGAGAAATGGAAAAGTAAGTGCTTGAACTAGATAAGTCCATGTAGCCATACCTCATTCAAAGACAGCACATCGCAAATCTTTTGGAGATTGCTAATTTCATATGTTCTACCCCATTATTCCTGTAAACTGATAAGACGTCCTGGATATTCTCTTGTACAAAATTGAATCTGTATTTCTCAGGTGGCTTATCCCCAACCTCTTGTGATACAAAATTCCTTTTTATTACACTGGGTCTTACTGGTTTGGGGGAAGTGTTGTCACCATAGATGTTGAAACACCGGAGACTCTCCCTGATAGATGACAGCTTCGTTTGCTCAGAAAGTCCAACCTCATGCTCTGGGATCCAAGGGCAACACTGGTTTCAATACTCTGCCCCTCTGTGGCCATGTATCAGGCCAGACCCTGTATCGGTCCCACATATATTAAACTTCTGTTTACAGACACTTGGTTGTCATTAGTCTGCCCACACATTACCTTTATTAGTAACTACAGTTACTAGATTTCAATTAGAAACAGAATGCAGGCTTTGCAGAGACCATATTGATCATCTTTAAGACTTCTAGATGAAACCAATCCCATTACATGTTACACAGGGGAAAGAAAATGGACTCAAAAAGTAAGTGACTTGCCTCTGACAGAATTTCCTAAGGTTTGGGCTTGTATCAGAGAAAGAAACCTGTGTGCCCACAGATCTGGTAAAACTGCACGCCAGACCCCTTTTTCAGAGGGTTTCAATGCACTAACATATTGAAGGTTTAGGAAAGTCCCGCAGTAAAGAAATCTGTTTCACTTTTTAAATTCTGTGTTTGCTAGATTTATTGGCCTATGAGATTTATTTTTAAATTGCACAGTATCAGCTAACATCTCAGGGAAGACACTTTGGAAAATGATGACCCGTCAGAACCATGAAGAAGATAAGGAAGAATATAGTATTCGGACAAACTGTAAGAATAATTAGGAGACAATCGGAGCAATTTGCATGCTGATTGAATACTTAATGATACTAATGAGCTACTATTAACTTTTAAGTGTAATAATGAGATTCATTCGTGGGTTGTGTTTTTCTTGACTCCTTTATCACATGCTGAAAGATTTACAAATGAATGACTTCGCATCTGAGGTTTGCTTCAGAACATCCAGAGTGAAGCAGCTTGTAAAAGGGGCTTTGTGAACTGACAACACTTGAAACTGTTCAAGCACTTTTTTAAAGGACACAAGCATGTACTTAAAAATTATTTTCTGGGGCACCTGGGTGGCTCAGTTGGTTGAGCATCTGGCTCTTGGTTTCTGCTCAGATCAGGATCTCATGGGGCGTGGGATAGAGCCCTATCTCAGGTTCCACGCTCAGTGGGGAGCCTGCTCGAAGATTCTAGCCCTCTGCCTCTCCCCCTACTTGTGCTATGGGTCTCTCTCCAAATGGAATAAATAAATGTTTTTTAAAAAAATCTTTTCTTACATTGGAGACCTGAGTTCCCGGTTGTCATTTTGATGGCATGAGCTTGCTTCAGAAAGTATGTCCAAGGAATTCCTAACTTACAGATCAGTTGTAAAATGATTCTTTTTTTGACAGAGAGAGAGAGAGAAGACAAGCAGTGGGAGTAGCAGAGGGAGAGGGAGAAGCAGGCTGTCGGCTGTGCAGGGAACACCAACTGAGCCACCCAGGCGCCCCAAGCACGATCATTTTTAAAAGGTACAAAATGCTTAGTTTTGTACCCACGTTAGGAAATATGTTTTCTCTTTTTGAGCAGTCTTCACCGTCCAGGTGGGGAGAGAAGACAATACCATCCTGAACTAATTTATTGACATAGAAATTGGGTTACATTCGAAATATAAAACTTGATCAGTGACATGTTACATCATTGCTAACACGTATTATTCTTGTCTTAAATGTTTGTAACACTCTGGGGAAAGGCATATGTAGAGCGAATATTCACATTTTGAATTCTACTACCTTTAATAATAACTTTCATCATGATTTAGAAATATATCATCGCCGGAAAAGCAATCAAAAGTGATGTTGTATAAAATAAAAAGAAATTAAAAAAAAGAGAGAGAGAAAGGTTAAAAAAAAAAATAGTGCTGCTGTGGCGAGGGGCTTAGGCAATCTGGTGTTCCTCTCGAGGCACATGTGGTCATTGTGCGTCTCTAATTTCCCGCGTAATTCCTTCAAGAATTCAGATAACTAGTTCAGAGGATTTGGGACAATTAACGCATGCTCATGTTTAAAAGAGTTGTGTGTTTCATGCCCCTGGAATTGACACAAGAATTTCTTAGGATTTAAAAGAAGAACCTCTCTAAAAAGAAAGTGGGGGACACCTGAGTGGCTCAGTTGCTTGAATGTCAGATTTTTTATTTTGGCTCACGTCAGGATCTTAGGGTCCTGGCTCCCAGCTCAGCAGGAGTCTGCTTCTCCCTCTGCCCATCCCCCACCCCTACCCCATGCACTCTCTCTCTTAAAAAAAAAAAAAAAAAAAGTCTGTCTCAGATATTCAGAAAATTGTAGCAATATAAGCACCCCTTGATTTTCACTCTCATCTTACAAGCAGCAGGAAAGTGCGATATGATCCAAAGACTAAAGGCTTTGAGGACTAGTAAACGTGGATTCCACTGAGGAAATCATTTCCCTTTGCCAGGATTTGCCTTCCTTAGATATAAAACACTTTTACCTACTGCAATGGTTGATTCGAGGCCCGAAAGATGCACCATATACGAAGTCTGACATATCGCATGCTAAACACTAGCCTCTGTTATTATCAGTGCACAATGGTCACATAAGCAAGTCTTTTTAAAAGGGGAATTAGCTTGATGGGAAGTTTGGAAACGTGGACTAAACCCACTGTTGTTTCTTCCTCCCTTGTTCTTTGACAGTTTCACACAACTGTCAAAGAACAGAACAGAACAAAGAACAGAACTGCTGGCCCACCAGTGGGAGTGACCAATTGTATAACCCTCTCTCCTTGGGACGGTGGCATTCATTAGGTTACTTTTCAATGTCTGCTCTCTGAGGCTGAAAAACGTTATGCTTTTGTAGACTGTGGCTTGTTGCGGTGGGAATGACATTCTCTCTTGACTTTTTATATCCTAAGCCAGAAAGGACGTCCCTGTGGGGCTCCTAATTTAGCTTCAGGGATGCTACCCCTCCCACCGCTGCTGAGACATGGTTCATGGAAAAGGATAGTAAATACTTGAATTGGACCATTGCCTTCCCAGTTGAACCACCATGAGAACTTAGTATCTTTAAAGAGAGTCTTTGAAAGATACCTTTAAAATATATGGGTTGGGGGCGCCTGGGTGGCTCAGTCGGTTAAACATCTGCCTTTGGCTTGGGGCATGATCCCAGGGTGGTGGGATGGAGTCCGCATCAGACACTCTGCTCAGCGGAGAGTGCCTCTCCTACTGCCCTCCCCCTGCTTGTGTTCCCTCGCTTTCTCTCTCTCACATAAATAAAATCTTAAAAAAAAATAAGAAAATAAATAAAACATATGGGTCAGGTTCTGACCCACCCAGTCTATGCTTTCTGGTTAGTGAGCAGGTTGTTGGACACATTTCATGGTAAAGCCCAAACCCAGGCGTGCTCAGTTGTATAAAGATGGACGCGTCCAAGAAAAAGATGGTCCTGAGGGATCTGTGATCTGTCCAAGACCAGTGAGTGGGCTTTGCTTCTCTCCCTTTCTTTCCCCTTCTCTTTTCTTTGTGATTAAAACAAAGAAGTACAAAACAAAACACAGAACAAATCAGCCAGTCTACTGAAAGCTTCCATCCCACTCAAAAAAGCAAATGTAAGTGGGTCTGTTTTCCTGTTGTATCCTGCAATGGCCCACATGGTTATAGCTTATGTTCTCAGTCTGTGAGCAAACCCTCCTATGTCACGATGACACGTAAGCAGGTGCCCCAGTCCACAGACGTGCTCACCATCGCCAAAGGAAATGTCTCAGTTTTAAATCCGGGAGATTGCTGGTTGTCCTTCTGCATGTGAAACGCCAGGGGGTTCATTATGCTGGTTTACTGCTTTATTAAAATGGTTTTATATAATCTCAGCCGCATGTGTTTTTACCTCTCTGGCCTCACTATTGTGAGCTCAAACACTGGTGACGAGAGGAGCACTGAGATCAGAAACAAATACCTTTAACCAGTAATTGTGCTCTTCACTTGTGATCACTCCTATGTCTCATATCTCAGAAGGACAGCTCTTTATTCTCATGATTCATTGCTGAGGGTCAGGACCCACAGGGTGTAAGTGGGACTTTAAAGGGGTTTACATCTGATGGTTACCATTGTCAGCGCTCATGGGGACAAGGGACAAGTAGAGAGTGAATGTCACAGCTTCTCTCAAGGACACAGTGCTCTCCCCCAGTGTGAGGGACTAGCATGCATTCAACAAGTTGAACGAGAGTATGAAAGTATTTGAATCAAGTTGGGCTCAGAGACAGAGACAGAACCTGTCATTAATAAAACAGTGGGATTGAATTGCTGATGAACTACGGTATACTCATATTCCTCCAAGGATGTAAATCCATTCTTCTCTGACCCATTGAACGCCCAGTCCTTTAGCACATGAGTATGGGGGTAGGGATGGATAGGGTCTTTAAAGAGGTACTGTGAGATCATTAGGCTGGGTCTGAACTCAATCTCCCAGTGTTCTAATAAGAAGAAGATGTTAGGATATGCAGACACTCAAAGAGAAGGCCAACTGAGGACACGGAGAAAAGGCGGCCATCCACAAGCCAAGGAGAGAGGCTTTAGGAAAGACCAATGGCCAACACCTTGATCTTGGAGTTTTAGCTTCCAGAATCATGAGAAAGTAAATTTTGTCATTTAAGCCACTCCATGTGCGATACTTTGTTACACCAGCCATAGCAAACTGACACACGCTCCTCACCTTCCCCAGCCAGGGCCACCTGACTCTCTTGGGCCTCCAGGCTTCCCCAGCAGAACTGCCTCCTCTGAGGCCATCTCTACCCACAGGACACCAAGGTCTACATGCACGTCTTTGATTCAATTTGGAGGTCATCTATTGACTCCCACCCATGTATCAGAGGCTGTCACCAGCTTGGAGAGGCAAAGAAGACACTGTTTCAAGTTTCCTACAGCACCCTCTTGGCTGACCGTTCTCTTGGCCCATCCCCCTGGAGTCGGCTAGGTGACCAACCAATGCCCATCTGAATCATTATGCCCATTCTGGACTAAAGGCCTTCTCTAGGAGCTCTCTTCAACTAGACACTGCTTGAAGTCAGGAATCTTCTTTATTCTGGGTCCTCCACACTTATCAAAGTGCCTGGTGCATAGGAGATGCACAGCAAAATTTGTTTTCACAAGCAAGGTGGTCACCTTGCTTGTTCCCAGAGAATTCTGATGAATGATGGTTCATTGCAGATTGACGTGGAATTTCCTTACTTAGCATAATGATTAGGCCATATAATCTGGGACATAAACATTACAATTAACTTACATTATGAGTACAATATAGGCTAAAATTAGGAGAAAGAAATAAAAAGTTTTTACTTAGAGTCTTGGAAACATCTCCTTTCTAATGCCCTTCGCTCTTACTTATAAAAACAACTTTTAAAAAAAAGATTTTATTTACTTATTTGAAAGAAAGAGAGAGTGTGAGCATGAAGGGGGGGGTAGGGGGAGAAGGAGAGGGAGAAACACGTTCCCCACTGAGCAGAGACTCTGACACCCTGGGATCTCAGAACCCTGGGATCATGACTGAGCTGAAAGCAGATGCTTAACAGACTGAGCCATCCAGGTGTCCTGACCTCTGAAAATGACTCAATCTCTTTTATACGTTCACCTATTATGTGGCTCTCACTCCTCTTTGTGTAGCGGTACACGGTGGTGATCAGACGTCTTTCCTGCCCTCACTTAGCATAATCTGGTCATGAGGATAGATATATATGACATATTTTTACAAATCTGTAACCAAAGACTGTGATAAATGGGAGGGAGCAAATCTATATTCTTTCTTGCAAGAAAGGCCCACAGAGGCATTCTGTTTAGGATGAAGACTCTGGGAAAGGAGTCTAGAAAAGGTGACATTTAAATGGATAAGCCATTAGCCAGAGGGGGAGAAAGGAAAAGAATATTCTATCAAAGGGAGCAGCCCATGTGGGGGAAGCTGGTCCCATCCAGGAACCAGAAGACCCACATTGCTGGGGAAGGGGTAGTCTGTGGGATTAGTCAAGGCTAGTGATGAGACCCGGGGGTTTATATATTTGAAACGATTACTAGTCTTGTAGAGGTTGTTGTTGTTGTTGTTGTTTTTTCTCTCGCTATTCCTTGTTAGAGAATGTGGTTTCTGGTCCAGGAGTCTTTTCTGACCCCTTTCTGGAGGAGAGGCAGGAAGCTTGTGCCTAGCTTGAGCTCAGATGGGACACTCTTCCAGCTGCCCTACAAATTCATGTTCCCTGAGGAGCTAATCGTGTATGTTCTAAAATCTTGTGTGTGTGTGTAGCCTTCTTACATATGACATGGGCTCCTCATCTAATAAAAGTGCATTTACAACCATGCAGAAATCAAGTTTATGGTTTCAACTACAACGTTTACTTCTTTTTTTAGTTCCCTGCCCTAACAGAGTTTATCTAGGAGTTGTTTTCTACCCAAAGTAATATTCATGGCTATACCTTCACTCTCACCCCAGATTGTAACCTTCTCGGGACACGATCCAGGGCTGAATCATTCTGTGTCCCCAGCACAGACACCCCTCAAAACTGGGACCTCATCACTTATCTGTTCCTCTTGCTCTCTCCAAACATTCAGCTTTGTGGGCAGAAGGTGAATAGTTGGGACAAGTAGTCTAAGTTTAATGCCCCCCTCCCAAAAGACACCTCAACTATATTTAGAGCATATTTTGGCCTTGAAAAGTTTTTTTTTTCTTTTACATTATTTTCTGCATTATAAGGTATTGAATGCCTTGTGCTCCAGGGATCTGGAGAAGATGTCTTTCCAGTCATGCTTTGGGTTTTAAAGGAAACAGATCAATTAAGGGAGTAATGTGACACTTGGTTGGGGGAATGACAGGACCATTAGTCTTTATAGAATGTTGTTAATTAGTAAGTTGTACCTGGCATGGGGCTTAGTATGTTTTATAACAGTTAGGTTATAGTTTTCTTTGGCTTTTTTAGAAATTTATCACTTTTGACAGAGTTGCTGTCTTTTTTGAGTTACTGAATTACATTTAGTCCATTCTAAGGAATAGGATTGTCTTATTCAACATTGTGTTCCAACACTCGGCACAGTGCCTGGAACATAGAGACACTCACAGATATTTATTTACATTATTATGGGATTCTAGGGCATGTAACTGCTTCCTGGAAATGTTTCTGTTTATATCTTTGCATCTTGTTACTTCAGGCCTTCATAAGGTCTTGTCTAGAACCTCCGGTGAGGAGAACCCTGTCTGTGCCTTCCATGGGACTGGAGTCCCTGACTAAGTCTGAACTCTTGGAGCATAGAGTCCCTTCTTAGTTATCTTCATAATGATTCAGCACAGTCCTTGGCACATGGTAAGTAGTCAACATGTCTGTAAATGCCAGAAAACACGTACATCGCCAGCCCCGTTGTGACCACAAGAGCAGTGAATGGTCAACTTTGTAGAGATTTGCTTCCTGCTCTGGGCCAACTTCTAAAGACGCATTTAGCAGTACTGTTGTTGGCCACTGATGATGATATTGTCCGGAAGAGTATCGACTTAGAGCATTAAATAAATCAATCTGCTGTAGAAAGTCATGTGACTGCTGGGGGTTAAACTCCCTTCTCTTTCTTGGATGGGGACAAGTCACGTTCTTTCATGGGGGGTGCAGTTCGAATGGTCCCTCACTGACTCAGTGATTTCAGTTAGCCTTGGCCATCCTCAGAATCTTAGCAGGGATCTGGATGTCTGGGTTTGAATACAAGGACGTTTCTGAAACCCCTGGGGGGAAATCTTTGTAGGCAAGGCCAGAACAAGTCATATTTGCAGTAGAAAACTGTCAGGATGCTGTGAGTAGAGTGGTAAAGAAAGCCATTGACACTCCCCACATACCCAAGTCTATCTCCCTTGTGCCACAGAGCACACTTCTCAAAGACTGAGAAGTCTAAGAGGACACATTGGCTAGTTTTCAGAGTAGCAGGAGTTATTTTAGGTCATTTACTCCTGTTCATTAGAATCCTGTATTAGATTGAGAGGATAAGTGTCAATAAGGAGGTAGGGTAGGGATCAGGGGCAGACCGTAGTATTAAGAAAGAGAGGGAAAGGAAGAGCAAAAGAGAAGGAAGAAGAAAAAGAGTATGAGTGTGTGTGTGAGAGAGAGAGAGAGAGAGAGAAGGAGAGAGGTCACTTTATGCTAAATGCTAAGTGGAGGCCACCAGAATTGGAATACTAAATTTAATTATATCCTTTAATTCATATATTTTATTGTTAAATCTTGTTAATATGAGGGGTGACTGGGTGGCTCAGTTGTTAAACCATCTGCCTTCAGCTCAGGTCATGATGTTGGGGTCCTGGGATTGAGCCCTGTGTTGGGCTCCCTGCTTCTCCCTCTCCCTCTGCAGTTCCCCTGTTTAGGCTCTCTCTCTCAAATAAATAAATAAAATCATTAAAAAATATTTTTTAAAAAGTCTTGTTAATATGAAAAGGGCACACATAAATCAAATAATCACATTTTAGTTAGCTAAACAAAAAATTGGCGAGAATTCATTTATCATTGTATCCCTAGTGCCCAAGACAGGGCCTTAAGCCTAGTATCCCTGAACAAATATTTGTGAGCAAAAAAATGAACTGAACATTACCCAACCTTTCCAGAAGAATTAAATAAAAACAAAACAAAACAAGTCCCTACAAATTCTTCCATTAAATAGAATGGAGGGGTGGGGGGAGTTCCCCCCCAGCTCATGTGGTGGGACCAGTATCATTCTGATGCCAAACCACAGACATCCAAAGAAAACTATGAACCAAGATCTCTTATGAATATAGATGCAAGAATTTTCAACAAAATACTAGTGAACCAAATCCAGCAACAAGGATGATATACAAGGATGGTATAACATGAAGAAGTGATATTTGTCTTGGGAATACAAGGTTGGTTTAAAATTTGAAATTAATTAATGTAATATACTATACCAATAAAATAAAAAAAATGCTAATGATCATCTCGATAGTGAAAGCATTACTCTTTCTGAACAAATAAGGAATAAAAGGAACTTCCTCAACCTAATAAAGGACATCTATTAAAAACGTGTATCATATTTACTGATGAAAGACTGGATGAGTTACCCCTAGGAAAAAATGTCAAGAATATCTCTTCTCACTATTTCTATTTAATATTGTACTGGAGGTACTGGAGGTTCTGTACAACAATTTGGCAAGAAAATGAAAAAAAGGCATTCAGATTGGAAAAGAAGTAAAACTATCTCTATTCATAGGCAATCCAATCTTGTATGCAGAAAATTTGAAGGAATCCACTAAAAAACTATTAGAACTAGCAAATGAGTTCAGCAATGTTTCAGAATATAAGATCAACATGTAAACATCAATTGTATTCTTACATATTTGCAATGAACAATCTGAAAATGAAATAAAATGAAAACAATTATATTTCCAGTAGAATAAAACAGGAATAAATTAAACAAAAAAATGCAAAGCTTATGTTCTGGAAACTGCAAAACATTGAGAGAAATTAAAGAAGAGGGATGCCTGGGTGGCTCAGTCAGTGTCTGCCTTCAGCTCAGGTCATGATCCAAGTGTCTGCCTTCAGCTCAGGTCATGATCCCAGGGTCCTGGAATGGAGTCCTGCATCAGGCTCCCTGCTCAGGCTCCCTCCACTCATGCTGTCAATCTCCCTTTCAAATAAATAAATAAAATCTTAAAAAAAATCAATCTTTGAGGGTCAGATTGGGTTTCCTGCCCAACATCTAGACAACAGAAATAAATTTCGAGGAGGATCCTCTTACTCACCAATGTTGAGATAAATAAAACAACACGATGCATTTGAAGACATTTCCAGTGGGCACTGTAGACTTGGACAAAAGTGAGACAGCCCCTGTCTGCAAAGTTGAGCTCCCTGGCGACCCAGGCTCAGCACAGTGTGGCATTCACAGGAATCCCCCGCGGCTAGCCAACAACAGTATTTGAAAGCAACTTCAGTGTTATGAATAATTCCAAACCATTCTTTTTTTTTTTTTTTTAAGATTTTATCTATTTATCTGAGAGAGGGAGAGATAGCATGAGTGAGCAGGGGGAGGGGCAGAGGGAGAGGGAGAAGCAGACTCCCCACTGAGCCATTTTGATGACTGTTAATCCCCTCTTACCCATTACCAGGGAGCTCTGCAAGAAAGATCAGGAAGGCAGAGTGCGCTCCACCAGGCAAAAGTGGGCAAGAAGCCACAGGGTTATTTTTCTAGTCACATTGCCCAACACATCTAAAAATTAGAGGTGCTAGGTTAATAGGAGTTGTTGCAAGAGGAAGTGGGTCCCCTTCTGTACTTTCTGGAACCTTCTTACCAGGGCAGCCAGAACATCAGCTGGAACCAGGGGACGGGGGTTTAGCTTTCTGTGTGCCCAGTGACTGCCAATCTAGTTTGAAGGAGAATGGTTTTACATTTTAGGAGGCTTGACTCCTGACATCCGTGTTCTTGTCCTGAGGAATCTAAAAGAATCCACAATGATCCATTCTTTTCAAACGGAGGCTCCAAGGGAGGCGATTCAAATGCCAGTCTGAAGACAGGGGTTAAGAAATCACCAATTCCAGGAGCATTCAGACAGCTTTTTCCGTTATTTGCCAGTCGATAGCACTTACTGAGTGATTGTCCTCTGTGTATCCAGCACCACCTTTAAACTGCAAGTTCTGCAAAGAGAACCCGCCCTCACTCCTCCACCAAGGAAAGTGTATCTATCTTTCTCAGCAAATGAACTCCTGCTGGGAGTTCCCAGCGTTTTGGATGCCTCTGCCCGGGAGTTTGTGCTCTAATTTCACAGAAACAGAGGAGGCTGACTTCTACCTGGCTCCCTGCGTGTTCTCCTGTAAGCATAAGAACATTTCAGAGCTGAAATCCACACCCGCACGGCCTTGGCTGACTTTAGAAGGTGCCTTCGAATGAAGATGATTTTCTGAGCTGCCATCTCTCGACTTAGGCTGAAATCTGTCCATCTTGGCATCTTTCTCTGAGAAGGGGCGACAACAGGAATCTTGCACAGATCTGTGGGTATCACCGTTTGAAACGTGAGTTCTCTGGATGGGAGATGCTGGGTAAGATGCAGTTCTCGAATGAATCAAAAGGCCATTGACATTTACATGCCCCGAGGGAGTAACTCTTTACGGGGGCAAGGAATCAGCTTGTTTCATCTGAACTCTTTCTTCCTTCGTTTTCCTCCACCAGCCCAGCTTTTGGTTATTTTTCAATTTGTTGGCACCAGTGAGATATGAGGGAGAGAAGAGTAAATCGCCCTTAGTCAGACTCAGGTGAAACAGTGCTCGGGAGTGTCATTTGAAACAGGTGCCAGGGTTTTGCGAAAAGTATCCATGACTTCTACCTTTCATGTGTGTGGATGATGAAGAGCGGTAACCCGCAGCAAGACCGAGAAGTCCGACTCCAGTGTGGAGCTTGACTGGATAAGCATCTAACAGATGAAAGGCCTGGAGTCTTCCGGTCTGAACGAGTGGATGCCCTAGGAAGTAAGTTGCTGGGTCATTCTTTTTGAATGGCTGTCTTCAATTTCTCTGTGAAATGTGAAGAATCAGAAATAAGAGGATTCTTAATTTTTTAAAAAAGATTTTATTTATTTATTTGACAGAGAGAGACACAGTGAGAGAGGGAACACAAACAAGGGGAGAGTGGGAGAGGAAGAAGCAGGCTTCTCGCTGAGCAGGAAGCCCAACTTGGGGCTCAACCCCAGCACCGTGGGATCATGACCTGAGCCAGAGGCAGACGTTTTAACGACTGAGCCACCCAGGCGCCCCATGGGGGTTCTTAAATTTTGAAAATAACAAGCGCTTTGACTTTTGGAATGATGACTGTGAATTAGGGTTGTCTGGGAGAGGTTGCCCTCAGAGGTTGCCTTCTGCATCGATGCATATCAGCAACACAGTCATCCCTAAGTGACTGATGATATCGGAGGTTGGGCAGGCAAGGGGTACCCCTTCCAATTAGTGTGTGCATTGGGAGATGGGGGAGAGGAGGAGGAGGAGGTAGTGAAATGATTGGTGGCCTTCCAAATGCATGGCTGTGTACTGCGGTTCAAATGTGTGTGGAGTTCTCACTGGGGAGGCTGAAACCACAGAGCAAAACCTCACCATCATCATGACCACCCTCCCCCGCCAAGGAAGATTCCCATTCCCACAACCACCAGCAACTTCCTTCCTGTTCTAAAGCAATTTTCAATAAAATGTACCGTTTCTACAGATGCTATTTCAAATTTCCCTTCTGTGCCTAGTACATCACCACTGAGGCTGCTTAATAGCCATTTATTATTGAAAATAATGAAAAAAAAGTTAGGTCTGTATATTATTTTATTTATAGACTGCCCCAAATTTTATTATCCCCAGTTTTATTACGGTTATTGCCTGGATTCACCGTCACAATTGATTATTAATGAAATCATAAAAATTTGGGGGGATATTACAATGACTAAGCACAGCCCATGTCCTCAGGAGCTCGCAGTCTAGCGGGGGAGGCAAAGAAATAGTTCACCATAAACCACTGAGTAAATGCTGTGCTGGGGTCAGAATGAAGGTCTATCAGGGTAAAAAGCACAAAGAAGTTTCCTCCCTTCGACCATCTTCTCTAGACTTAAAGGACTGTTGTCCTCTGCAGAAAACAGCCCTGTGGGAAAGTCTGGGTGGTTAGGAAGAACATCTCCACAGCATGGAATGTAATGCAAGAACACTAGCTTCATTACAAAGGGTTACATTGGGTGTTATAGGCAACTGATAATTTATTGAATGCTGCACCTGAAGCTAATAATTTACTATAAGTTGGCTAATTGAATTTGAATAAAATAAAACAAAACAAAACAAAACAAAAACAAAGGGCTATCACAAGGACTCAGATTTCAAACTCTGGAGGATTACTGAGGTCACCAATTATCTAGACACATGTCTTTTAGGTATATTAGTCACATTCAAGATGTTCTCGCCCTACTCCAAAATTTTCTATCCTCCCCAGTCCAGCAACAGGGAGCCAAGTTAAATACTAGGAGCAAAATCTACTACTGCCTTGTGATGGACTGTACCCTGCAAACAGAAGAGTTTTGATCTTGCAACTGGAAGGGATGTTTTATTTCTTCCCCAGGAGCCCTGTAACAAAACAAACCCACTTTGGTCAGAAGTCACGCAGCCCGAGGAGTCAGTGTTCCATAAACAGATGCTGGAATGAATCGATGCATGGCACGTCGGTTGGAAGCCATGATGATGGAGAGTTGCCCAGTCAGTCACAGGCTTCTCTCGAAGTACTCTTACCCGTCGATTATGGATAGATAGACTGAGTAGAGCAGATTGTCCTCCCCAATGTGGCCATGTCCCCTGAAGTTCTGAACAGAATACAAAGCAGAGAGAATTCTCTTTGCCTGATTGTCTTCAAGTTGGGACGTTGATCTTCTCTTGCTTTTGGACTCAGACGTGGAGTAGAATTTAGACCATCAGCTCTCCTGCTTCACGGGTCTTTGGGTTTGGACTGGAACTATTATTTATTTATTCACTTGAGAGAGAGAATGAGAGAGAGAGTGCACAAGAGGTGTGGAGGGACAGAGGCAAAGGGAGAAATAGATTCCCCACCAAGCAGGGAGCCCGATGTGGGGCTCCATCCCAGGACCCCGAGGTCACAACCTGAGCCAAAAGCAGACACTTCACCGACTGAGCCACCCAACCACCGAGGTTTCTTTTTGGTGCATTTAAATGAGATAACAAATGAACTATTCTTATGTAGCAAGTCAGCAGATGACTTATTCATAAGATGCCATATCCCTGGTTTTGGAAGAAGCTTCCTGCAATGGGTCGATTCAGGGAACTCCCGCTGCCCTTCCAGCCTGAAGGAGGGAACTGGAGCCGAGACTCCCTTCCGACATTTTCTCCGAGGCTTTGGTGTGCGTGTTGTTTGCAACCTCTGAACGCCTGCCTCCTTCAATGTGTATTTCTTCTTTCCCCAGCTTTTGTTGAAGTATAATTGACAGATAAACATTGCGTGGATTTCAGGTGTCCAGCATGATGATCTGATCTGCAACTACATTGTAAAATGACTACCACAGTCAAATAAGTTAATTAACACGTCCATCACCCACACAGTTGTCACTGCCTTTTTTTTGTGGTGAGCACACTTAACATTTATATTTAGCAATTTTTAAGTGCATAATATGGTATTGTCACCTACAGTCACCATGCTGTACACTAGATCGCCAGGACTCATCTATAATGTGTATTTCTTGCATGCCAACTGCAAGGCAATGTCTTGGGTGTTGGGGTTGGGTGGGGGGAAAGCCCAAAACACATAAAATACCTCTGCACTTGAGAACCTCAGGTTCTCCCTAGCAGGGGGGACTGGACAAGCCTACCCAGCTCCATGTCAAGCAGATCCACATTGTATGGCTAGAGGTAAAGCGCCATGGGGGTTCAGGAAGATGGGGATGCCAAGGTCCGAGTGACTGGGAAATGCTTGACATGGAAAGAGGTCGTATCCGAGCCTGGCTTTGAAAGCTGAGGAAGATTTGGAAGAGGTTTAGGAGATTTCTGTGAGCATAAGCTAAGAAAAGCTCCAAAGTGTGAAACCTAGAATAATAGCCATGTAGGAAGTGAGGGTTAAGGGCATGGATTCCAGAATCTGCCAGCTATTTCCACGTCTGCCTCTACCACTCTGGCTCTGTGACTTCAAGCAAACGACATAACCTGTCTCAGCTGAAGGACCCTCATTTATATGGAAATTCTCAGCCCCCAGAGCATTTTGGGTCCTGCCTTCTGAAACCATCTAGGACGCCATCTTGGTTTGACAGATGGTGAGTACTCTGGCACCCAGCCGATGGCCCTTCTTACCCCGTCAAGTCTCAGGGTTGGCCGTGGGCAGTGTTGGGGAGCCTCTTCTCTCCCCAGCTCTGCCTGTCATCTCCTCTCCCATTCACTCCACTCTGTCCACTTCAGGGTCCCAGCTTCCTCTGGTGGGTGCCTCCGGTCTCTGAGAGCAGTGTTTCTGGCCTCCGGTTACTCTAGATATGAGCAGACTTAGGGCTTCCACATTCTATAAATTAAACTCTCTATAAAAGAAGCCAACATTTTTCTCACTGATGTTGGTCAGATCCTCAGAGACATCAACAAGCACAGACTCTATTGCTATTTATTCTAAGTCAAACCTTCTTTCCACCCAGTGGAGGAAGGGGAGGAGGGAGTGGGATGAAAGGGACCAGAACTGCATTCTTTCACAAACCTAAGAGAAACAGAGAAAGTACTTGCCTCACAGGCAACCCCCCAAATTCAAATGGCAATAATGCAAGCAAAGCCCACAGCATGGTGCCAACCGGAGAACAATCTTTCAACAACCATCATTAGTAGTAGTAGTAGTAGTAGTAGTAGTAGTAGTAGTATTGTACCTATCTCCTGAGGACCAGAGGGCCTTGGAGAGTTGAGATGCTTCAGTGATAAATTCTTCTAGAATTTCTCATAGCTGTGCTAGGCTCTTTGTTAGTTGTTCTAATTATGCTATTTCTAATAATCCTGATGGTAAATATTGTATTCATCAAGATTTTAGTTTTTTTTTTTTTTATTTGTTTGCAAACAACCACTTACTGGGCAACTGTAGCAAAAAGAGGAAGGTGCATAGACATTCCCCATGGATTCCAAATTACTGGGCCATGAAGACATGGAAGATGTCAGAGCTGGCCATCCCCAGGGGTCTGAGAGGCAGCACTGCTTGCGTCTTTTACCCACAGACCACTGCTAGGTCTGTTTCCTTATCTGTTAAATGGAGTTGACAATGGTAATAGTACATGTACATAGATCGATTCTGAAGATGTAAACAGTAATAGGGCCTAGAATGGTGTTAGGCACCCAGTCAACCCTATCTGTGTTTGCTTTATTGTTTTTTTTTTTATTATTATTCTTGCTGTTGTTTTTCTTAACACCAGACACTCCAGGTGTCTGCGTCTCTATGTAAACAAAAACGTCTGGAAAAGAGAATGGAGTTGTTTTCTGTTGAGCCAGGAGTCACCTTGGGATGAGTCAGCTGAGGCACAGGTGGAAAGATGGCTTGGTACAGACATGGCTGTCAGGGACTCACGGCACTGTGTGATCTGGGAAGGCAGCTCTCCCAGGAGCTGTTTACTGAGTCACTATTCCCATTGAACAGAGGAGCCAACTAAAATTCAGATAGGTCACGTTATATGCTCAAGGGCATGTTGTCACTAGTGAGATGTAGAACTTAGATTAAAATGTAGATTTCTGGGGCACCTGGATGGCTCAGTTGGTTAGGTGTCTGACTCTTTTTTTTTTTTTTTTTTTTTAAGGTTTTTTTTTTTTTTTTTACAGGGAGATCACAAGCAGGCAGAGAGGCAGGCAGAGAGAGAGGAGGAAGCAGGCTCCCCTAGAGAGCAGAGAGCCCGATGCGGGGCTCGATCCCAGGACTCTGAGATCATGACCTGAGCCGAAGGCAGCGGCCCAACCCACTGAGCCACCCAGGCGCCCCAGGTGTCTGACTCTTGATGTGATGTCAGGGTCATGAGATTGAGCCCCGCATGGAGCCCCACATTGGGCTCCACATTGAGCATGGAGCCTGCTTACAAGTCTCTCTCTCTCCCTCTCCCTCTGGCCCTCCTCTCTTACTCTCAAATAAAATAAAATAAAATAAAATAAAATGTAAATGTCTATGCCTTTTAAAGGCTACAATCTCTCCATGTACCATCTACTATATTACCTTACCTGCCTCTATCCCCCCACCCCAAGCCATCTGGGCAGGTGGAACCACCTACCTTTGAACCAAACACCACGATGGGGCAGGTTCTTCCCGAGGAAAGGAACCATCCGGGATAAATAACCCTAAGAACACAGTAATATGCTAATACCGACTTCACAGCAAACTGACGAGAGAGAACCTGAAGTTCACCCTTCCATTTTAAATTAGGTTACACAGGCCATTAAGCCAAGTAATAATAGGTTTTTGGATATTTGGACAGAGTGCACAGCAGCCAGAACTTATTGTAATGCAAATGAAAAACCAGCCGTTCAAGGTTAAATACCTTGATTCCAGCTTAAAACTAACCTTATCACCAACATTGGCTTTGCAAGAGAGGAGGGAAAAGACTTTTTATCTTGACTTGTTTTCACCACATACTTATCTCCTAAATACTTTCTATTTGTAATGAAAGGACTTTCTCAAAATGACAAAACTATTTTCAAGAAATAGGTAGAACTTACCTTGTTTTTGGAGCTGGTACTGAAAGTGGGCCTTCTTATTAGAAAAATCATTGGCTCAGTGAAACCTTGCCCCTTTCTTTTAATTACACCAACACAGCCCATCCAGCCTGGTGGTATAACATCGAATGGATTTCAGGAGGCTATGTAGAACATTCTGCAAGTTCTGGGGGTTTATGGATTCTTTTTAAAATTCTCAACTTTGCCAATGGATGTTCTCAAACAAGAAATGACAACAGGAATGCATAATACTGCTTATAGATGTTCCTTCTCAAGGCACCGTTTGCTTTACCAGTGGACTAACTGTTCCTCATGGAACCTCAAGGGCCAGGATCTTGTTTGTCTTGCCCATTATCATAGTCCCAGAGCCTGGCAGAAAGTTGTGCGCCCAATCCATCTTTCCCAAGGGGAACTGGGTTCCAGGAACTTTGGCTTCTATTACCATTGTAATCACTACATACAGAGGAGTAGCCAAATAGAGCAGATAGGATTATCAGTATCGTGGGGGCATGTAAACTGAAGCAGGATAAAGTCAAGTTACCTGTCCCAAAGTTAAAAAGCCAGTGAGTGAAAAATCAGAGGCTGGTCCCGGTGAACCTGAGGTCTGTTTCCCGAGCTAGGACAGCTTGAGTTGCATAGATATGGCACCATTCCCACTGTCCCCACCTAAAGGAACGCATGTGAAAAGTTTTGGAAAATTATTTGCCTTTTGTTGCTATAAAGTCCTTGTATGATGCTCCCATATGAAAATATTTCAAAATGTATAATGAATTAATAGAGATCTGGAGTTGATTCGATATCCTCTTATTTCCCCAAACCGAGCCAAACATTTCCTAAATCCTCAGTGATGACATTTATTATCTTTTCTGTTTTCTTTCCTTTATGAGAAGTCAACAGGCTCCTGATCTGTTTGTAACTTTGCTGTGATCAATAAACAAGCAACCACACGTTTCCCCAATCATTTTGTCTACCGAACCAAATTCTGAAATTCATGGGAAATGTGTCCTAACTCCAAGCATTGTCGTATTATTTCACAGCAAATGTTTGCCCTCCCCAATTCCAGTCTATCTTCCTGAAATATTCTACTTTCATTATAGAACATATTTCTGATTTTCATTTCATCTTGATGTTATTTCCTTCTCTAATTCCTCCAAGTCTGGATTATATTTAGGGTACACTGACGAAGGAGTTGTGTATTCTAGAAGCCGCTCATGTTGACTTGCTAGACCCAGCTGGTAACTTGTCAGGAATTTTGTAAGCTGATCATTCACCACAGCCATTATTAAAACTTAAAGATACTTAAGCTTAGGGGCACCTGGGTGGCTCAGTTGGTTAAGCAACTGCCTTTGGCTCAGGTCATGATCTCAGGGTTCTGGAATGGAGCCCCAGGATGGCTCCCTACTCAGTGAGGAGTCTCCCCCTCCCTTTTCCCCCTCTCCTCAGCTCATGCTCATTCCTTCTCTCTCTCTCTCAAATAAATAAATCTTTTTTAAAAAAGTACTTAAGCTTACAATTAAGTAACATTAAGAAACAGTAATAGATATGTAAAATGTATTACTTTCTAATTATTTTACTACATTTTGCAGTTCTATATGTTCTCGGATTCTTGGTGCATTGGTGGAATTAGGATATCACGGTACTTACTTCTTCCATTTCTTCCCCGCTCCATGTTCTGTGATGCCATGTTGGTAGCCTGAAATAGGTTTAGTGGGGGTAATTTCACTACAGAAATTGGCAAACTGAACAAAGCAGGGATTTTTCTTCCACAGGCCGGTTGTTAACAGTTACCAGCTCACCACTGAGTACAGCGTGAGGGTAGAGTGGCTGGAGAAGGACAAATCTTGCTCTGAGTCTCATCGATGGCTGTGTCCCCTTGAGTGAGATGCCCAGGTTGCCTCCTCTCTAAAGTGGGATTGTTGCAATGTTCAATCAGTGCAAAGTATATAAGACACTAATCACAATTTTTAGCTCAGCCTGTGCAGTGGGCTCTAGAAATGCTGGCAGTAATATAATCCCTAAACAATTCCAGGCTTCTCTGCCTTCTCTGCTCGTACAAAGACAACATGTCTTTCCAGAGTTATCTGCAGTCCGCTGCTGCTTCTGCCATCTACAGAGGGAGCCGCCGATGTTGGTCTCTGGGGTGGGTTTTCCCAGCGGTTAAGAACACACCTGGGTGGAGCCCAGGGGCCTTGTGTGGGGGGAGGAGCGAAGCCGCCTTGACACAGCCTGTTGGGCAGCTCTAAGAACGAGATGGCACGGAGTGCACCTGCACAGTTAAGGGAGAGGAATTTTGCGATTCGATGGCCATCCGGATTGGAGGAGTGAAGAGCCAGCGGGATTGGAAGACCCCTGTGGGATGAGGATGGGGTTGGGGTGAGGGTGTGGCCGGAGGGGTGGGGTGGGGGTGGGGCCAGCGGGCAGGGTCTCCCAGGGTGGGGGGTGGGAGGGCAGGTGCAGGTGCAGCCAGCCAGGAACCCGCCAAGCACTTGCGAGCAAGCCCTGGGGGAGAAATGCTTTGTGATGGGGGAGGGTGGGACAGCCAGCTTTCAAGGTGAAGCTAGTCCTGGGCTCCGCTGTATTTTCCTCCCTACTGCCACACACGAAAGTGTGGCACATTGTGTTAGGGGTGCTTTGGAAAAGTTGTGGTCAAGATGATGTGTACATCTCCCCTGGCTTGGGAATCTACAGAAGAAGTGAGCTCCGAAAAAAAAAAAAAAAAAAAAAAAGAAGTGAGCTCCGTGGCTTTCCCACGTGAGATGGAAACTCAACGCACCTTTCCTAACTATCATGGGCTGCCTTCGAAGATATTCAGGGGGTGGACTAGGAGTTACAAGCAGCAGTCTGTCCAAGTTGCACACAGATAATGCCCCAATCTATAGCCGGCCCTAATCTTTCTCAGGCTGCGGTCTGTCTGTCCAGCTTCCTGGCTTAGCTTCCTACCGTCACCTCCACATGGACAGGTGGGCACAGAAGTCAGTAATTTCCCCCACAAACAGGCTTCTCCACAGTGGTGACTTCAATGGCCAACCATTTCCACTTGAGACGTTTGAGGTAAACAGCTGCTAGAAACAGCAACCCGCCAGTTTGTGTCCCCCAAACCCCAACAGACTAAAGGGGCTGCTGCGAATTTATGTGTTCCCTTTTCTGCAAAGGATTCCTGATGGTTTATAGATCATTTCTCCCCCAGCTACCTCCCCGGGTGCAGATAATAGTTTTGTAAGCTGTCAGATTTCTATGGTCTTCTAAATGACAATTTGTTGACTACTAAAGATGTCCTGGTGATTCTGAACAACCCAAAGCATCCGATTTATTACATTTAACTTCTACTTCCTTCTGCCTGTGCGGGGGGTTTTGATAGCTACAGGATCTAGTGGCTTGTGCACATGACTGGTGAGATGATGTTTCTATTGTTTCTGACAAATCTTTGACACTTGGGTGCTTTTGTTGTCAGCAAGGAACCTGATTCAGCTTCATGACCCAGGGACTGTCCAGTGTCTACCACGCATGAGGTACCCAGGAGAGGCTTCTTGGAACCACTGGCTAATGAAAGGAAGGCTCAGCATGGAAAGTGTAGATAGTAGGGGGTCCTGAAGGAACAGGGGTATAAACTTCCTCTTGAAAAATGATGTCTTTGAATTGAGAGGAAAGGGGAAATCTTCTACAGCCAAAATGGCCCTTATGTGCCAATGGAAGTGACTGAAAGCAACTTAAAAATCACATTAAATGTAAGAGATCTTCTGTGGGATGTTGGACGTGACCTTATTTATTCTGGAATAGAAGAATTGGGGGGTAGGGATACTGGGCATCAAGTTCGTTATCCAGACACGTGTGTCACACAAGTGGCATAAATACTCAGGACCAACTGCCGTCACGTAATTATCTCACTGAAAGATGTACCTTTCTAAATACCCCAGACAGGAGACACAGAAATCTAGTCCGGACCAACATGTTTGTCACAAAATAGCCATCAATCTCTCCGGTTTGGGAGTTATTTTTACTTTTTATTGCCTTTTAAAAAAATTAACGTATAATGTATTATTTGATTCATGGGTACAGGTCTGTGAAGCATGTCTTACACAATTCACAGCACCCATCATAGCACATACCCTTCCCAATGCCCATCACCCATCCACCCTATCCCTCCCCTGCCAACCTCCAGGAACCTTCAGTTTGTTTCCTGAGATTAAGGGTCTCTTATAGTTTGTCTCCCTCCCCAGTTCCATCTTATTTCATTTTTCCCTCCCTTCCCCTCCCAACCCCCCGCCCTGCCTCTCAAATTCCTCATATCAGAGAGATCATATGATAATTGTCTTTCTCTGATTGACTTAAACTTCACTTAGCGTAATATCCTCTAGTTCCATCCATGTCATTGCAAATGGCAAGATTTCCTTTTTTTGAAGGCTGCATAGTATTGTATTGTATATATATACCACATTTTCTTTAGCCATTCATCTGTTGATGGCCATCTAGTTTCTTTCCATAGTTAGACTATTGTGGACATTGCTGCTATAAACACTGGGGTGCATTTGCCCCTTCGGATCACTACAGTTATATCTTTAGTGTAAATACCCAGTAGTGCGATTGCTGAGTCATAGGGTAGCTCAATTTTTGACCTTTTGAGGAACCTCCTTACTGTTTTCCAGAGTGGCTGCACCAGCTAGCAATCCCACCAACAGTGTAGGAGGGTTCCCCTTTCTCCACATCCTCTCCAACATCTGTTGTTTCCTGACTGGTTAATTTTAGCCATTCTGACTGGTGTAAGTTGATAATATCTCACTGTGATTTTGATTTGTATATCCCTGATACCCAGTGATGCTGAACACTTTTTTATGTGTCTGTGGGCAATCTGGATATCTTCTTTGCAGAAATGTCTGTTCATGTCTTTTGACCATTTCTTGATTGGATTATTTGTTCTTTGGGTGTTGTGTTTGAGAAATTCTTTACAGATTTGGGATACTAGCCCTTTATCTGATATGTCATTTGCAAATATCTTCTCCCTTCTGTCGATTGTCTTTTGGTTTTGTTAACTATTTCCTTTGCTGTGCAAAAGCTTTTGATCTTGATGAAGTCCCAATAGTTCTTTTTTGCCCTGGCTGCCCTTGCCTTTGGCAATGTTTCTAGGAAGAAGTTGTTGCTGCTGAAGTCGAAGAGATTGCTGCCTGTGTTCTTCTCAAGGATTTTAATGGATTCCTGTCTCATATTGAGGTCTTTCATCCATTTTGAGTCTTTTTTGTGTGTGGTATAAGGAAATGGTCCAGTTTCATTCTTCTGCATGCGGCTGTCCAAGTTGTCCAACACCACTTGATGAAGAAATTGTCTTTTTTCCATTGGACATTCTTTCCTGCTTTGTTGAAGATGAGTTCACCAGAGAGTTGAGGGTCTATTTCTGGCCTCTCTATTCTGTTCCATTGATCTATGTATCTGTTTTTGTGCCACTACCATATTTTCTTGATGACTAGAGCTTTGTAATAGAGCTTGAAGTCTAGAATTGTGATGCTGCCAACTTTGGTTTTCTTTTTCAACATCCCTCTGGCTATTTGGGGTCTTTTCTGGTTCCATATAAATTTTAGGATTATTTGTTCCCTTCCTTTGAAAAAAATGATGGTATTTTGATAGGGATTGCCTTAAATGTGTAGATTGCTCTAGGTAGCTTAGACATTTTCACAATATTTGTTCTTCCAACCCATAAGCATGGAATATCTTTCCATTTCTTTGTGTCTTCCTCAATTTCTTTCATGAGTACTGGATAGTTTTCTTAGTACAGATTCTTTGCCTCTTTGGTTAGGTTTATTCCTAGGTATCTTATGGTATTGGGGCAACTGTAAATGGGGCTGACTCCATAATTTCCCTTTCTTCTGTCTTGTTGCTGGTGTATAGAAATGCAACTGATTTTTGTGCATTGACTTTATATCCTGACACGTTACTGAATTCTCGTATGAGTTCTAGCAGTTTAGGAGTGGAGTCTTTTGGGTTTTCCGCATAAAGTATCATATCATCTGCTAAGAGTGAGAGTTTGACTTCTTCTTTGCTGATTCAGATGCCTTTTATTTCTTTTTGTTGTCTGATTGCTGCGGCTAGGACTTCTAGTACTATGTTGAATAGCAGTGGTGATAGTGGACATCTCTGCCGTGTTCCTGATCTTAGGGGAAAAGCTCTCAGTTTCTTCCCTTTGAGAATTATATTTGCTGTGGGTTTTTCATAGATGGCTTTGATGATATTGAGGTATATGCCCTCTATCCCTACACTGTGAGGAGTTTTTTTTGGTTTTTGTTTTTTTTTAAAGATTTTATTTATGTATTTGACAGAGAGAGAGATCACAAGTAGGCAGAGAGGCAGGCAGAGAGAGGGGGGAAGCAGGTTCCCCGCTGAACAGACAGCCCGATGCAGGGCTCGATCCCAGGACCCTGGGATCATGACCTGAGCCGAAGGCAGAGGCTTAACCCACTGAGCCACCCAGGTGCCCCCACTGTGAGGAGTTTTGATCAAGAAAGGATGTTCTACTTTGTCAAATACCTTTTCAGCATCTATTGAGAGCATCGTATAGTTCTTGTTCTTTCTTTTATTAATGTGTTGTATCACATCAATTGATTTGTGGATGTTGAACCAACCTTGTAGCCCAGGAATAACTCCTACTTGGTCGTGGTGAATAATCCTTTTAATGCACTGTTGGATCCTATTGGCTAGTATTTTGGTGAGAATTTTTGTATCTGTGTTCATCAGGGATATTGGGTAATTCTCTTCTTTGATGGGGTCTTTGCCTGGTAAAGGCAAATGAGTTTGGAAGTTTTCCTTCTATTTCTATTTTTTGGAACAGTTTCAGGAGAATAGTAGAATGGTAGAATTCCCCTGGGAAGCCATCTGGAAAGCCCTGGGCTCTTGTTTATTGGGAGATTTTTGGTGACTGTTTCAATCTCCTAACTGGTTATGAGTCTGTTCAGATTTTCTATTTCTTCTGGTTCAGTTGTGGTAGTTTATATGTCTCTAGGAATGCATCCATTTTTTACAAACTGTCAAATTTACTGGTGTATAGTTGCTCATAATATGTTCTTATAATTGTTTGTATTTCTTTGATGTTGGTGGTGATTTCTTTTATTCATGATTTTATTTATTTGGGTCCTTTCTCTTTTCTTTTTGATAAGTCTGGCCAGGGGTTTATCAATCTTACTAATTCTTTCAAAGAACCAGCTCCTAGTTTCATTAATCTGTTCTAGTGAGCTTTTGGTTTCTATTTCATTAGTTTTTGCTCTGATCTTTATTATTTCTCTTCTCCTGATGGGTTTAAGCTTTTTTTTTTTTTTTTTTTTTTTTTTTTCCCTGCTCTTCTTTCTTTAGCTCTTTTAGGTGTAGGGTTAGGTTGTGTACTTGAGACCTTTCTTGTTTCTTGAGAAAGACTTGTATTGTATATACTTTCCTCTCAGGACCACCTTTGCTGTGTCCCAAAGATTTTGAAGTTGTGTTTTCATCTCATTTGTTTCCATGATTTTTAAAAAAAATTCTTTAATTTGCTGGTTGACCCATTCATTCTTTGGTAGGATGTTCTTTAGCTTCCGTGTATTTGAGTTCTTTCCAACTTTCCTCTTGTGGTTGAATTCTAGTTTCAAAGTACTCTACTCTGAAAATATGCAAGGAATGATCCCAATCTTTTGGTACCATTTGAGACCTGATTTGTGACACAAGAGGTGATCTATTCTGGAGAATGTTCCATGTGCACTAGAGAAGAATGTGTATTCTGTTGCTTTAGGATGGAATATTCTGAATATATCTGTGATGTCCATCTGGTCCAGTGTGTCATTTAAAGCCTTTATTTCCTCATTGATATACTTAGATGATCTGTCCATTTTGATTAGGGGGGTGTTAAAGTCCCCTACTATTATTGTATTATTGTGGATGTGTTTCTTTGATTTTGTTATGAATTGGTTTATATAATTGACTGCTCCCATGTTAGGGGCATAGATATTTAAAATTGTTAGATCTTCTTGTTGGAGAGACCCTTTAAATATGATATAGTGTCCTTTATCATTTCTTATTATAGTCTTTGGCTTAAAATCTAATTGATCTGATATAAGGATTGACAGCCCAACTTTCTTTTGATATCCATTAGCATGGTAAATTGTTTTCCACCCCCTCACTTTAAATCCGGAGGTGTAAAATGAGTATCTTTCAGACAGCATATCAATGGATCTTGTTTTTTTTTTTTTTTTTAATCCATTCCGATACCCTGTGCCTTTTGATTGGGGTATTTAGCCCATTTACATTCAGGGTAACTATTAAAAGATATGAATTTAGTGCCATTGTATTGCTTGTAAGGTGACTGTTAATGTATATTGTCACTGTTCCTTTCTGGTCTGCTGCTTTTAGGCTCTCTGCTTAGAGGACCCCTTTCAGTATTTCCTATAGGGCTGGTTTGGTGTTTGCAAATTCTTTTCCTGTTTGTTTGTCCTGGAAGCTTTTTATCTTTCCTCTATTTTCAATGACAACCTAGTTGGATATAGTATTCTTGGCTGCATATTTTTCTCTTTTAGTGCTCTGAATATATCCTGCCAGTCCTTTCTGGCCTGCCAGGTCTCTGGGGATTGGTCTGCTGCCAATTTAATATTTCTACTGTTGTAGGCTACAGACCTCTTGTTCTGAGCTGCTTTCAGGATTTTCTTTTTGTCACTGAGACTTGTAAGTTTTACTATCAGATGATGGGGTGTTGACCTATTTTTATATATTTTTGCAGGGTCTTCTTTGTGCCTCCTGGATTTTGATGCTTGTTCCCTTTGCCAAATTAGGGAAATTCTCTGTTGTAATTTGCTGCAATATACCTTTTGCCCCCTCTCTCTTTCTTCTTCTTCTGGGATCCCAATTACTCTAATATTGTTTCATCTTATGGCATCACTTATCTCTCGAATTCTCCCCTCATTGTCCAGTAGTTGTTTATCTCTCTTTTTCTCAGCTTCTTTATTCTCCATCATTTGGTCTTCTATATCTCTAATTCTCCACTGCCTCATTTATCCTAGCAGTAAGAGCCTCCATTTTTTTAATTGCAGCTCACTAATAGCTTTTTTGATTTCAATTTGGTTAGATTTTAGTTCTTTTATATCTGCATAAAGGAATGTTATTTCTCCAGAAAGGGATGTTATTTCTCCAAAAAGGGATTCTCTAGTATCTTCCATGCTTTTTTTGAGTCCAGCTAGAACATTGATAATCGTGATTCTGAACTCTATTTTTGACATCTTACTAATGTCCACATTGTTTAGGTCCCTAGCTGTTGGTACTGCTTTTTGTTCTTTTTTTGGGGTGGGGGGTGAGTTTTTCTGTCATTTTATCCAGATAAGAATAGATGAATGATAGAACAAAATACTAAAAGGGTAGCAATGACCCCAAAGAAGTATACACTAACCAATTCAGAAGAGAACAAAACCAGGGGGAAAAGAAAGGAGAAAAAAAAAAAAAAAAAAAAAAAAAAAAAAAAAGACTGGTGAATAGAACAGAGGCACATACTTGATTTTGGGTGTATTTTGGTCTGTTAGAAGAAACTGCCCCCCAAAATTTTAAAGAAAGAAAAACTTACATATATACAAAAATTGGGGTAAACATGATGAAGGGATGGACTATGACTGGAAAGATAAAAATTTAAAAAGATTCTAAAAAAGGAAATGATAAGAAGTTGGTAGAAAAAAGAATAAAGAAAAAAAATAAAGAATGTGATCAGGCTGGAGACTAGAACAACACCATGTGCTAGATTTAGGGTATATTTTGACCTATTAGAAGAAACTGTATCCCAAAATTTTAAGGACCAAAAAACCTATATGTATACAAAAAATAAAGTTAAATATAATAAATGATGATGGGGGGAGGGGAGTTTGGAGAGGGGGGGTGGGGCTATGGACATTGGGGAGGGTATGTGCTATGGTGAGTGCTGTGAAGTGTGTAAACCTGGCGATTCACAGACCTGTACCCCTGGGGATAAAAATATATTATATGTTTATAAAAAATAAAATTAAAAAAAAACTTTAAAAAAATATAATAAATGAATAGGATAGGACTATAACAATGAAAATTTAAAAAGATTTTAAAAAAGACATTGATAAGATAAAATAGTCATAAAACACTAAAATAGGAAAGAGGAAAACTTTAAAAAATAGAATAAGAAAAAAATAAAATTTTAAAAATTTAACTTTGAAAGCCTGAAGAATCATGGGAAAACAGCCATGAATTTTATGTGTTGTAGTCCCGTAGCTCTGAAGTTTTCACGTTCTCATTGATCAGTAAACTTGGTCTTGGCTGGATGTTCTTGCTGATCTTCTGCAGGAGGGGTCTGTTTCCGGGATTCTCAATTGTCTTTGCCGGAGGCGGAACTGCACGATCCTTACCAGGGACCAGACTAAGCAATCTGCTCAGGTTCGCGCTCGGAGCTTTTGTTCCCCAAGCGCTTTCCGTACTGCTTTGGAGGACGAGAATGAAGATGGCACCGCCCAGTCTCCAACACAGAGGAGCTGAGAGCTCAGGGCTGCACTCCTTAGTGCGACCTCAGAGAAAAGCTGTCAATCCCTCCCCTCTCCCTGGTCTCTGGCTGCGCTCCGAGCTCACCCAGCCTGTGACCGAGTGTTTCTATCTCTGGCGTGTGCCCCTTCTGGAGTCTCCAAACCCAGCAGATTGTTGCCACGGGCTCCTGGGCTGCTCCTCCCAGAGAAGGAAGGTGAGTCTCCCTGAATCTGATGATATTGATGGTGTCTGTGATCAAAGGAGCGAGACTGATACAAAGCGAAGGTCAAGCAAAGCTTTATTTTGCACCAGCACCGAGAATCAAACCAACCAGCCGGGGCCGTCTCTTACGGAGAGAGCGACGACCCCCAGCCTCAGAGACTAGCTTTTATAGAGCAAAGGCCACGTGGTTGAGCCTGGCCAATGAGATTGTAACACCCGGAGAAAGTTGCATAGTCATGTTAGGGCACATGCAGGTGGCCAATTGAATTACAATTTACCCTATAGTAGCTGTTTGAACTAGCCTATCACTCTGGTCAGCATTGGCGCCCAAAAGGTGGGGTTTACATTCTTCGGTGGTTAGGGAGATAGTATGTGTGCTTTACTGATTGGATGTCTCCACATGGCCTGACTCGTCCTTGCATTCTGGGCTCTGTTATCTCCACCTGACCTGACCCATCATTGTATTCGGGCTCTGTTATCAGGGACTGGTCGACCATATTTTACTGGTTTCCCAGGCTTGCTTCTAAGTAAGTTCCTCTGGGGGGTGGGCAGGGTCAGTTTAAGTTTACTGCACAAACAACAAAATGGCTATTTAACTGAGATGGAGTCGCTCTGGCTAAGGAGGCCCTTACAATATTTAGGTCTTCTACTCCTCTGCCATCTTGCACCTCCCCCCTTATTGCCTTTTTAAGTGCTAGTGTGAAGGGTGGGTCAGAAACAAGAACTTAATGCAGCGAATTTTGGAAGAGACCTTTGACCTATCCTCTTAAAAGACCAAAATAACCCTGCTGGCAGGCCCAGAGTGATGACCCCAGTGTCTGCAAGGATGCTTGGGAGGGAGGAATCTGTCTGTGATCTGGGGGTGGGGAAACCCTGGAAGGATGGTTGCTGTTTTTCCTGTTCTTTGAGTAATTAAATTAGTTGTCTTGGACTTGGAGAAAGACAGACCAAGGGTCTTGAAACACATCTGGTATTTCTGGCTTTTGTGGGGAGGAGGGCAGAGGAGAAGGAGGTGGAGAAAGAGAATGCCAGAAAGTGAGGCGAGGACAGAGAAGGGGAGGGAAGAGAGTTGCATGTCTGGGTTTCCCCGCAGGACCAGGGAGAGAACTCTGCAGGCAGATGGAGGTAGGTGTTAGGAGTTGTGTGGTCCTGGCCCTGCGTCCCCAGATGGGCATCTCCAGCAGGTGGATTTACGGGGTATGGCAGTCCCACCCTTATTCACTGGGGGTTTTGGAGCACATCCCCCACGGAAGAGGGAGGAACCACTATACTGGGGAGAGCAGCTGATCAACACACCCTTTCCAGGCTTTTCTCAGCGTTCAGCCATGCCAAGTAGTCTTTCTCCCTTTCACTGGCTGAGCTGGACATTGCCTTGAGATTCCGATTCCTGAGACAGCAGAAGACATTAAGAAAGGAGCTTTGCCGAGGCCTTATGTTTTAAGCATTAACGCGTCACTGAAGTTTCGTTTGGACAAATTTCCAGTCATCTCCTTCGGTCCCACTGGGCCCTGGGGAGGGGTGCGCAGGGGACTGCAGGGCCAGCAGGAGTGTGGAAGTTGAACTGTTCTTCCCGATGTGGCTCTGTGCCTGGAGGCTTCTCACCCCAGGTGTTTGAAGAAGAGGAGGCAGATGCTATGGGAGCAGTGGCCAGGCTGGGAGTTGCGGGTTGTGTTGACAGGGGACTGTCCTCCGAGACTGTGTTAATATCCACCCACAGTTTCAACCAGAAGCATCCGTTTGCTTTTTATTCCCAATGTCCACTCACTCGGAAAGGAGAGAGCAGGAAATATGAAGCAAATTACATTTCCTTCATAGCCGAGTAGGTTGGACTCATTTTCAGATTCTTAAAGTTACCTCTACATGTTGCAAGAGAAACAGACGCCAAAGATTTTCAGAGACTATCTCCTTTCTCTTAGCTTTCCTCTGGTCTGCAGTCTTCCTTTGTTTTGCAATTGATTTTTTAGTTTCTTTCCACTGGCTCCTTCCCTGGACCAGCAGCAGTTAGAAGCAGCAGGTGTAATAGTCTAGGCCACTGAGAGGATCCAACACGGGTGCTGGGGGTTGGGTTCCTGAGACTGAATCTCACGTCGCCATGAACTAATGGTATACTAACGAGAAGGATACTTTTGGCAAGTCATCTATCTCTTCCAAGCCTTAGCATGTTGTCATCTATAAAATGGGGAAAATGGCCATCGCGTCACACACCACAGGGTTATGTGCAAGTTAAAAGAGAGAAGACAAACTTGGTGCAGGAAACCGGCGCCAAAGGAAGTGTTGGTGGCATACATAAATTTGTGGATGAGTCAGCCTTGAGCTTGGCTTAAGGACAGAATTGAGACAAGTCATTGTGAATTTTTTTCTGATTGCTGGATTGTTTCTTTACACACTTGAATTTTGGCTGTTAAGACACCAGTCATCTGCGTTCTTAATTGAAATGCTCACTTTTCTGGATCTCTAAGAAATTTCTGCTCAAATAGTGGGTGAATGTATGGGGGGGAGGTGTTTCCCATATCTTATGGTGGAGATGGTGTTTTGGTGTCTTCCAAACAGTTTCTGTGTGGCGAGCCAAACACACTAACCTTCCTGATAAAGACATATTTTTCATGCAATGCAAATGGAGACCCCATTCCACGATTATGTTTTTCTAGCTCAGTACTTTTTACTGTAAAAAGTGGCATCCAGTGTGGTGTTTCAGAGAGTTTACAGAGACTGGAAATGGGTGGTTTAATCCTTAGATGCATGAAATGCTTTGTAGTTTTCAAAGTCTCTCACTTACAGCACCTTACTTGGTTCTAACAATACCTCTTGCAGAGATGTTAAGTTTATTGTTGTATCTCCATTTTATAGATTGTAAAACATAACCTAGCAGTCTTGGGCAAGTTCTGTAGGGGAGACAGATTAAAATTCTCATACTCCCACTGAAGTATTCTTTTGTGCTAGCTGGTCTCCCAGTTTCCCTTTTTGTCTTACAGCCTACTCTCCACACAGCAGCAAGAATGACCTTTGAAAGTGTGAGTTAGATCATGCCACTCTTTTGCTGAAAACCCTCCAGGGGCTCCCCATTGCAACCCCTCAATCTAAAGTCCTTGCGATGATTTACACATTCCTGGGTGAGCTGGCCCCTGGCTACTTCTCCCCTCTTCACCTTTCATTCTTTCTCTGGCTTACCATCCCCCAGCTCATGTAGTCTTTGTTTCCCAAACTTGCCAATGGCTTTTCTGACTCAGGGCTTTGGAATGGGCTATTTCCTTTACCTGGGCTGTTCTTTTCCTATGATGGTATCCAGTTTTATGCATATCATCACATAAACACATTTGAGAATCAAAGCTGTAATCACCCTGTATTATTGTCTTCAAAAGCTTATGACTATCTGAAATTAACAACTTCATTTACTTCTTTATTTTGCCTGTCCTCACTAGAATGTAACAGACTTGAGTCTGTTTTTTTCATCCCTGTGTATGATACAATGTTTAAAATAGCACCTGCCACCTAGTAAGTGCTCAGTACTTATTTGTTGGAGGAATGGGCCCTCTTTATAACTTCTAAAGCAATGCAAGAATAGGAAACTGGGTTAAGGTTTGGGGTGACGTAATCCAACAGCTGTTGGCACGGTATCTGAAACCTGAATTATTTTAAGGACTTAAGCTGCTACTATAAGCCCAGAAACAGAGTAAATGCAGTTATGTAACATTATTCTCCCAAAGAACAAATTCATAGCAAAATTAGCAGATTTGAATATTTGCTCAGTACAAGGCTGTGAAAGTCTCTGCCAAAGCCGGTATTTGTAAACTTAAAATATTTATTTAATATTTAATACTGAAACCAAAGTACAGATATTTACTGAGATAATAACTTTCATTCTTTGGGGAATATGATAAAATCAAGCTATAAAAACAAGCTGCTCTTTTTATTGTGAGTTTCTTCCTTCCAATGAATTTCAGCTCTAAGTCAGTAACTAGGTGAATGAAGGTCAAACCTGGTTGTGTGAACAAGCAAAATTATGGCTGTAATTCTGGCAGCTAATGACAGATTTTCTCTTCTCCAAGAGAAAGCACAGGGAGTCAGGGGAATTACCATTCCATGCAAAAGGTAAATCTGTGCTTGTCATAACATAAATAGGGTTTCATGGATGAATTTTACCTTCAGTCTCCTGTAAGAGTTTTGTCATCACAATGCTTACAAAAAGGTCTGCCTGGGGTTTGGTTTTCTTCCCCTTCCTACAAAATTGCCGCACCTTACCCACCCCTTCCTTAACTCATGTAACACACACTTGGGCAGACAGCAGAGCTCTTTTTCAATTTAAGGAACAAAAACAGTCTCTATTGCCAAATTAGTATCAAGTGTTCTTTTTTTAAAAGATTTTATTTATTTATTTGACAGAGAGAGGGAATGCAAGCAAGGGGAGAGGAAGAGGGAGAAACAGGCTTCCCGCTGAGCAGGGGGCCTGATTGATGTAGGGCTCGATCCCAGGACTCTGGGATCATGACCTGAGCTGAAGGCAGACGCTTAATGACTGAGCCACCCAGGTGCCCCAGTATCAAGTGTTCTGACAGTGGTTTCTGCTGCACGAGTTCAGAAGGAGTCATTATCCGGGGAAGCCTGGTAACACCGGTCCCGGGGAAGGTGTTGGGCAGGTGTCTCATCTGTCTGTACTCCATCTGAAGTTGTGCAAAGCTTGGGGGGAGGGTGTGCATTCTACTCCATCCCTGTTCTTTCATTTTTCAGTATTGATTTCTTGGAAATAGGTTTCAGTCAGTCCTCTAGGGACATTACCAGTTGAGAAGGACATTAGCAAAGAACAGTCTTTTTTTTTTTTTTTTTTAAGATTTTATTTATTTGACAGACAGATCACAAGTAGGCAGAGAGGCAGGCAGAGAGAGAGGAGGAAGCAGGCTCCCTGCTGAGCAGAGAGCCCGACGTGGGGCTCGATCCCAGGACCCCGGGATCATGACCCGAGCCGAAAGCAGAGGCTTTAACCCACTGAGCCACCCAGGCGCCCCAGCAAAGAACAGTCTTAAGCTGTGTCTACATGAGTTCTCTCTAATTGGTTTCAAAGTGAAACATTCGGTCCATCAGCCTTTACCTTTAGACAAAGAAACCAAATGACCCACTGTCCTGACTCTGCTCCACTGAAGAAGGTAATATTTTGCCTGCATGTACTTGTCCATTTAAGCCAGAGCAGCTTTGCCTTCATGAAAAATCAACCAGGGGGAAAAGCAATCCGGCAATGAGATCGCGGGGCAGCAGGCTTACCTGGAAGAAACTTCACTGGAGTTCTGTTTTAAACGAAAGGAAAATCCCTGGGGCGCCTGGGTGGCTCAGTGGGTTAAAGCCTCTGCCTTCGGCTCAGGTCAGGATCCCAGGGTCCTGGGATCAAGCCCCACATCGGGCTCTCTGCTCAGGGGGGAACCTCTGCCTGCCTCTCTGCCTGCTTGTGATCTCTGTCTGTCAAATAAATAAATAAAGTCTTTAAAATTAATAAAAAAAAAAAAGGAAAGAAAGGAAAACCCCTTTCAGACTCTGACTCTGCTTCAGGCTTGTCTGGGGGACGGTGTGGTTTGTTGTTTTCTTTGTGACCCATGGCAAGGTCACTTGGACCTCCTCCTTAGGCAGGCAGTTCCCTTACTGTCCTGCTGACTGTCCCGCTGACGGTCTGCCCTCCTCTCTGCCGCTGAGCCTTTGCCTGCTCTGAGCCTCCTCCTGCTGTTCCTGTTGGGGGAGGGCGGGACTTGGGATCCCATTTTCAACAAATATCCCAGAGGGGTCTTAAGGTAGGCAAGTCTGTCCAGCCAAGCTGCGGTGGGAGGTGGATGGCGGGGACAGGAGCCCAAGGTATTAGGAGGTACTGCTCAGGGTTATTTCTGGGGAGCGGTTGCCTCAAATCCTCTGCGCTGGGCCCTCTAAACCAACGTTCAGGGCCGGGGTTGGTCCTAAGGCTGGGAGCACAAAGTCTTTATATTGATGGGACTTGGGGCTCATGCTTTGCCCTTAGTTTAAGGAGAAGGAAACCCAAGCTTCCGTGGGAACTTGCCTCACCCACATGAAGCGTCAGAGGAAGAGCCCAGGCTGCCTACTCAGGGCCGGTTTCACAGGCTTGTGCCCCACTGGGCACCCTTGGGCTCTAAAGGGCTCTACACGCGGGGCTTTATGCTCTGCTGTCCTCATTTTGAAATTTGTGGTAATTTTATCTGTGAACATGTGTTTTGTGAGTGAAGGCTGATGGGGCCATGGAGCGTGCCCACAGGTGGCCCCGCTGTTGTGTGCCGCACGCTCCCTGCCATGTCCTGATCCGCAGACCCGAGGGTTCTCGTGTTGCACGTGCACGGGAGTTGGTGAGGTTCCAGATATGTGCACGGCCAGTGTGAGAGGCCCAAGGCTGAGTGAACAGGGGCACCGAGAACCGCAAAGGCCATGCTTCCCACTCAAACCACAATTTGTTTCCAACACAGAAAAGAAATGTCATATAAGAAACCCTGGGTGCTGAGGGAACCCTATCATTTCCTTTCTTCCTGGTGTTCCTTATGCTTGCATTGCAAAGGGGCGTTCTAAAAATGGACAACATAAAGGTGAGCAGTAAAATTAACCTAGTTACTGTAAAATTCTAATTTTGCTTTACGTGGAGCAACATTCACTTGCAAAGTGAGAGCGACCGTGGAAGGAAGGATAGAGCTTTCTAGGTGGAGTTTCCCCCAGCCCACCGTTGGGTTGGGTGGGGGGAGAAGGAGGGGTAGAAAGGGCAGTACACTGAGGAGGAGGGATGGAGGCCACAGTGTCTCCTCAGGCATGATGATGTCACTGTGCCTTTCACAAGGAAAATCTGTGCCACAGCTTTACCTTGCATCTCCATGGAAACCGGGAAAGCATTAACAATGAAAAGTTAAAAGACTCTCCACTGGCTCTCCCTCAAGGTAGGAATCTTCCGTAACTGAATTCTGTTAATCAATGCCCAAGGCTGCTGACTCCTGCCATCCTAAAGGGACAGGGCTCTGTCCTTTCCAGCACAGCCTCCCATGAAGCAATCACCTGTCCTTCCACTCTTCTGGGCCAGCCAACAAGAGAACACCAGACCAGTCCATTCCAGCTTTCTGGGAGTTGTAGTTGGATTTTCTTAGAGCTGACAGCACATGTCTTTCAGAAGGTTTGTTTATACTTGGGTTTGAGGCAAGCTTGGAAGACTGAACGCGCTCCCAACACTGAGGTTACCCTGGGGCGAAGGTGGGTGAGTGTTTACATTCCCACCTGAGAAAGGAGGCCGCCCAGAGTGGGTACTCACTCTGGGAGCACTAGTTCCCTCTCTGGCTGTGACTCGGACACTTCACCAGTAGTCTTCCCGAAAGCACGAGGGACGACATGGAGTTGTGACCCCTCCCGCTCCAAGGAGATGCTCCATGAGCTTCTCCTCGTGAATTCAGAGGACTTGGCTTCTAATCTTCAAGAATGGAAAGGACTCTATGGCAGGGACAGAGTGCTTTCAGAATCATTCATAGTGAATTTTCGAACTCCAGACCCCTGCCCCGCGATTGAGACAGGAACCTCATTCTCCTCCTGCCCAGTGGAAAGATGTCCCCGAAGACCAGGAGCAGGTGGGGCTTCCCACGAACTCTGCTCTGTGCCCACAGCGTGAGCAGTGCCTCACAAGGAGGCAAAGCAAACCAAAGCCTCTGTGCAACCACACACACACACAGACACACACTCACACTCACTCACTCGGCTGCTTTGCCGTGCACCTGCGGGGCCGTGGCCCACTCACCTGTGTTGCTTCCCTGAGCCCTAATGGTGCATTTCCGTGGAGAGGAGATAAGTGTCCTAATTAGGAAGGCTTCCAAAATGAGTGACTGAGGCATTATTGGATGTCATTTGCACATCGCTGCAGCGTGAAACCTGCATACATTAAGCAGCTATGAATTAGAGTAATGGACAGGCCAGGCAGAGAGAAAGAAATATAAAAGGTCTATTGGGGAAGAAAATCCTTAATGAGTTTTCTATTGAAATAACGGATGAATGGCTTGTTGGAAATAGGTCAAGGGAAAACATATATTTATATAATCACTCTTCCTCTATGCTTTGTGTCCAACTTGCTGTCCAGAAAGCTTTAACTCTGTGGTCTATTACCATTAGAATGTTAACATGGATAATGATATCTCTATGCAATGTTTTCAACGTGACAGAATCGTCTGGAAGTGTAGAGTGCTGGGAACCAGGTTGATTTTCTTGTGGGGATCCTTATATTGCCTTTCAAATCCTTGCTGAGAAAATGACTCCTCTACAAAGACTATTGGCTCTCCTGCTTCTCCCCCTGTGTGCTCTCCTACTTCCCATCGCGTAACAAGTTTCAAAAACCTTTTAAAAGGATTGTATAGAGTCATATTTTGTCCTTGGTTCTGTTACTGCAGTGGAGTAATGTGGTAGGAAAGACATGGGGACATAGCATCAGGCAGACCTGTATACGAAGTCTAGCATTCTCCAGTATGTGCCTTGCATTTTTTGGACAGGACATAACTCTTGATTTCTCCAGCCATAAAGCAGGGATGATGATAACATCTACTTGAACTATTGCTATAAGATCTCAGTGGAAGAGTATATGTAAAATGCAGAATGTGCGTTGTTCAAGAATAAATGTCCAAGATTAATTATCAGGCATTACTTGCACTATTGCAATAGCTTGCAATCTCAGAAACGTGTGAATACATTACCCTACGTGACAAAAGGGATCTTGGGATGTGATTAAGTTGAGGAACTTGAGATGAGAAGATCCTCCCGGACTTTTCGGGAGGGTCCAATGTAATCACGTGGGTCCTTAGAATGGAAGAAGGAGATGGCGCCTGGGGGGCTCTTATTTATGCTTTGGTGTCTGACTCTTGATTTGGGCTCAGCTCATGATCTCAGGGTTGTGAGATCAAGCCACTTGAGATTCTCTCTCTCACTCTGCCCCTCCCCACTGCTCACACACGTACGCACTCTCTCTCTCTAAAAAAGACAAGAAAAAAGTGGAAGAGGGAGGCAGAAGTATGGGAATGATGAGATGTGGGGACTGTATCCACTCTTGCTGTTTCTGAAGATGCAGGAAGAGCACCAGGAGCTCAGAAATTTGGGAGGCATCTAGAAGGCAGAAGAGGCAAGAAAATTGATTGCCCCCTAGAGCTTTCCATAAAGGAATGCAGCACGGCCCACACTCTGACTTTAACTTAGCGAGACCAATGTCAAACTTTTAACCTACAGAACTGTAAGATAACAAATCTGTGTTGTCTTAAGCCACTAAATTTTTGGTACTTTGTGATAGCAGCAACGGGAAACTAACACACTCCCCTTAAGGATTACTCTCCACCCAACAACCAGAAGGAACTTTTGAGAACCTTGGACAGATCACGTTTCTTTTCTGCTGAGGACTTCCAGCAGTGTTGGTGCTGCTGGGAGTACTTCCAAGTCCAGCGATGGTCCTCAAGACCCTACAGGACTGGACCCTGCTACCTCCTGGACCTTTGTATTTAAGTCTTTCCTTTCTCACTTTGTGGCTAATCCTGAGACATGGTAAGCCCTCTTCTCACTGCAGGGCCTTTGCCTGACTTTCCTTCCAGCTGAGACCCTCCATCCTCAGGTTGGTGTGGGGTAGGGGGCAGAAACATAGTCTCAGGCCAGGGTGCCTGGGTTCAAACCTCCCCCCTGCCACTTGCTAGCAAGTCATTGAGCTTATGTGTTTGCAGTTTCCCCATCTGCAGAGTGAGGCTAATCATAGCACCCACAGCATATGATTTTGATGAGGATTAAAAGAGTTAATCTGTGTCAAGAATTTAGAAGTGTACCTGCTTTAGCTAGACTCAGCAACCATTCCAATGTGTCCATTTTTCTCTGTCTTCTCTACTTACCACCTCCTATCATTCCCCGTCACTTTATCCTTCTTTACTTCCTTGCACTCATTACCACCCAACATGGCATGTATTTTTTTGCCAGTTTCCATTGTCTCCCCCAGAATATAGGCTCCATGGAAGAGGGACTTTCTTTTGATCATCATTGAATCCTCTGACCCTGGACCAGTGCGTGGATCTAGTAGGCACCCAATGTTTGAGAATGGGTTTGGTCTTTTCAGGAATGCCAGGAGGGGACATCTGCAGGGAAGCGGAGTTTGAACTGAGTGTGACCTCTAGGGTTATTGTTATCCCCAAAGTTGAAGAAGTTCTCATGTTCACAGCCGTAGGCAGTAGAACCAACATCCGAGTCCTAGTGATGGATGTGATTCTCAGGAACTTTGTCATAGCCAGTTTTCGTGTCCCTACTTGCCAATGTCTTTCCCAGGGGTCCCTCCAGTGGGGTTCATGCTCCTTCCCCTGGGAAACACATTTTACTTGCTTGAGTCCTTAGGTGCTTTCTTGGTGCCGTGCGACAGTTGATAACCTCGCCTTCATAAAACAAATTATATCCACCAAGGGAGCGCGAGGCCCTAAAGGAGCTAGAGATGCCCATGACCTCAGATTACCTCTAAAGTACTCATGGTGAAGCGAACGGGAGGGAACAGCCCTATGGGAGGCTCCTAAAGTCAAGTCACAAAGAACTGACATTTGTGGCTCTCGACAGCAGACTATAATTTGTCAGTGGTGCTGTAGAAAGTGATTGAAAGCAAGATATGGCTGATTTGGAGACGCAAATCCGACAGGGCCATGCATTCTTGAGAGTAATCTTATTTGAAGACTTTTGTTCCTCAGTATTGGTGGCCCCTTATTGCCACCTGCAGACTTTGTGCACACAGAAATACTGGCTGGGGTATTTTGACTTAGCTGATGATTCAGCTAAGTGATAGTTTGATAGATGTTTTTAAAAATGAAATGAATGATGGCTTATTTGGTTGAATTAAGAAAGTCAACTGGTTGACTTGTATACCAGTCATGGTTTAGGTGCAGGTAATAAGCACCATTCTCGGGGTTCCTGGGTTGTTCCATTGGTTAAGCATCTGACTCTTGATTTCAGTTCACGTCATGATTTCACGGTCCTGGGACCAAGTACCATGTTGAGTTCCTTGCTCAGTGGGGATCCTGCATGGAGATTCTCTCTCTCTCTCTTTGTCCTTCCCCCCCAATATAAATAAATAAATCTTTTAAAAAATAAACACCATTCTATTTTTTTCCTTTTCTTTGTTTGACTGTAGTGAAGTATATATATATTAAAATTTGCTGTTGTAACTGTCTTTAGTGTACCTTCCAGTGGCATCAAATACAGCCACAGTGTATCCATCACTGTGTCCATTTCCAGAACTTGTTCATCATCTGAAATAGAAACTGTACCCACTAAATAATAACTTGCCATTCACCCCAACCTGAAGGACTTTCCTGTAGGGCGGGCTTTGTGATAACAGACTCCCTTGGCTTTTGTTTGCCTGGGAATGTTTTAATTCTGTCTTCATTTCAAAGGACAGTTTTGCAGATATGGAGTTCTTGCTGGACAGTTCTTTTCCTTTGGCATTCTAAGTGGATCATTCTCACTGCCCTTGGCCTGAAAAACTTCTGCTGAGAAGTCCACCAGTAATTGTATGGAGGACCCTTGCATGTGACAAGTCTTGCCACCATCCCAACTTCCCCAATCCCAACCCTTTCCTCTACTCTCCATGTTCAGCCCAAGTCCTCCAGCTGTGCTCCCCCAGTATCCTCCTCTCTATCTTCACTGCCATGACTTTGGTTCAGTTCTTATTGGGATGACAATTTGCTTCATACCATGTTTTTCCAAATATGCTTTTGCCTTTCCCTGACACACTCTCCAGGTTTCACAAATTTGACTGATCAGGGGCAATAATGAACACGAGGTTCACCTTTTTGAAGTTGATTGTTGGTTCCTCGTTACCTTTAGCCAGGTCGGGACTCATGGCCATGACATGTAACGCCTGTTGGCACAGGGGCCTCCAGCCCATCAGTCCCCTCTTTCTTGGCCCCATTTTCTCATGCTCACTCAACCACTGGCTGTTTCATGATGGCATTGTGGGCATTGGGAAACCTCATCACACCATTTTCTCTTCAGTAGAGATGAAATATTTTTCATGCTTCCAGAACATCTTATACATGCTTTCATCACACTACTGAGCTCTGTGGCTCATACAGCCTTCTGTCTGTCGAAGTGCTTTCCCACTCAACATTAGAGAAGGGACATTTTTTATTTAATTTTATGTATTTAATGTCTAGCAAAATGAAGGCTTTATAAATCCTTGCGGAATGAATAAATGAAAGACTCACTGCCATTCTTATTGTAGAAAAGCATTTTTAGAAAGCTGCCAGCATCCCTCTTACCATTCTTTAGAGAAAATTGAAAAAAAAAATAAGTTGCCCTATTGTTAATACTTTATCCAATAGATGAATAGATAGGAAGAGCCTGGCTAGTTTCTGTGTCTTTCCAGAGAAAGAAGTGGAATTCACGTTCTAGAAGTAGGTTCTTTTCAGACTTTTTTGTGACGTAAAAAATTTATTCTTTGATTTCTTCTTTTTGAGAGAAAAAGAGAAAGAACACATGCCCACAAGCAGGGGGAGGATAGAAGGGAAGAGAGAGAGAGAGAATCTCAAGCAGACTCCTCACTGAGTACGGAACCTGATGCAGGGTTTGATCTCATGACCCTGAGACCATGACTGGAGCCAAAATCAAGAGTGGGGTGCTTCACCAACTGCATCACCCAGGCGCCCATCTTCTTTGATTTCTGTAGACAATAAACACAAACCATTTTTCTCTCAGCCAATCAGGTGCTCATACAGTTGTGCCCATTCACGTGCCTCTCATCAAACTCTCCCATCCTTCCTGTCATCACTCAAGCACCTACTTTTATTGTTTCCCGTCCTATCCCTTTCCCAGTCCCTCCCACACAATGTAGACCCCAGAGCAGAAGTTATTTTTCCCTTTACTAAGGGAAGCCTTATGTCAATGCTGAACTGGGGGTTCTTCCAGGACACAACTTTCCATCATGTCGAATGACGTTCTGTTCTTGTGTTCATTGGATGTTTCCACAGGTCAGCTTGTGCCATTGCTCTTCCTTATGACTGGACTGTCTTCTGGTTTTGGTGTTGATGGCCATTCACAATATAATCGTTCTGGAGGACAGCCCTGCATATTGCATTAAAGAGGTCATGTAAGCCCTCAGAGCTGGAGAAAGACCAGAGGGAAGAGTGCAAAGTCAGATTAAGCCAAGTCCTTTGAGAGACAGAGCCATGCAGTCCCCCTTATAAGCTGACTAGTCATTTCTACAATTGTTTCTTTTGGGGAAGACAACCAAAGTTGGACCCTAGAGAAGTGGGACTGCTTAGGTAAGGGGAGAAAGTAGCTTCAAATTTCCATGGGACCAACTGCCTACATGTATTCCTTGGAAGATACAGAAAACATAGGCCACTACAAACTCTATACTTTGTCCCTCCTCAGTTTTTCCCATTGAGCTCACTACACATTAGCTAAGTTAGACTACTCATTCTTTCCCAGTCATCTCCTAAGCATCTGTATGCTTTTTTTTTTTTAAGATTTTATTTATTTATCTGACAGACAGAGATCACAGGTAGGCAGAGAGAGAGGAGGAAGCAGGCTCCCCACTGAGTGGAGAGCCCGATGTGGGGCTCGATCCCAGGACCCCGGGATCATGACCTGAGCCGAAGGCAGAGGCCTTAACCCACTGAGCCACCCAGGCACCCCCAGCGTCTGTATGCTTTTAAATCCTCTCCTTGGTTGCCTGTCCTTGGAAAACATCCATTGATGTCCTCTATCTCTAAGTCCTTCCAGTCCTTCCCTTTCTAGAATACAGCTTGCTACATGGAGCTTTACTAGATCCCCACAAAATAATCTCTTCCCAAAAGCACTGTCTTGAATCCTTTCCTTGTTATCTACTTTATGTTGAGGTGATTTAATTTTGTATATTATGCACCTCACAACCCGCCTGTCTGGGCCCAGCTCCTGCCTTGTGTCTGATAAGTGCTCTGAGAGTAAGTGTTTGTGCTGATGCCATGGAGAGCACCAGGAGATACTCGGTGTAGGGCACACAGCTGGGACCAAGGAGCCACACACAGGTGTCAGGGATGTCAGAACTGTGGCAGCGTTTCCACAACCCGGGTGTGGAAAACAGGTGCTGAGTCAAAAGCTGCATTAGAAACTTCAGGGCTTTGACTCATTCTTGCTCTTTGGGAGGGGAAGAAAGATGCAGGAAAGAGCCCACCTGAAGTCCTGATGTCCTGCTCTCTTCTGCCCTGTTCTGGAACAGAGTTATTTTGGGAAGAAAGAGAATGTGACTGAGTCTCAAGGAAAGTGAAGAAGCCTGGCAGATAGTTCTGGGTTCCTTACATTGAACACATTGACAAAATGACCTAAGCTTTCTCTATAAAGAGCCTTTAGGTTATTTTGGCAACCCTTGGGGAGCCACCAGTATTTGGACAGTGGGTTCAGGTAAAAATAATGCCAGCCACCTGCGCTCAGCTCTCCCAGTGGTCTGGGTCTGTGTAACATTTGCTGTTGCTGCTAGAAGTTTGACTTGCAAAGTCTGCTGTCATCTCTGGTTCCAGCCTTGGACGCTAGGGTCTGGGTTTGTATTTCATACCTCGGAAATCCCAAAGGAACTTACGTGTTTACCCATGACGGGCTCCTCAGGCCAACTGAAATGTCAAGTGTTTTTACTTTTGACTGGAATAATTTCCACTCTAGGTAGGAACACTCTTATGTTAATTCGAAGTTGATTGTTAAAATGTGAACTTTTTTTTATTTATTTTAAAATATTTTATTTATCTATTTGCCAGAGAGAGAGATGGATTGAGAGTGTGAGAGCACAAGCAGGGGGAGTGGCGAGCAGAGAGGGAAGCAGGCTCTCTGCTGAGCAGGGAGCCTGATACAGGACTTGATCCCAGGACCCTGGGATCATGACCTGAGCCAAAGGCAGATGCTTGACCATCTGAGCCACCCAGGCATCCCGTGAACTATTTTTTAAAAATGCAATGTTTTGTAGATAGGGTCTTTCAAATATGGGTTTTCTATACTTGTAAGAACAAAGACTCCAAAGTGTTCTTTCCCCTTTGTTCTGTTAGGAGGTATTTTAATCCTGCAGCTCTGTATATCTGCATTCCTATAAGTTGTTACTATTTGTACAGGTCTGAATTTCTCTTCTGTACCTTTCTCTTGCTTCCCCTGTCTTTTGCATATTTAAATAGCTAATTAACATCAAATTACTTTGGTAGGTGCAAGTTTGCCAACAACTTTAGGCTTTTGTAATCTGCAAGAGCCACTCATCTAAAGAGACTGTTTACTATTTTCTTCTGAAAATTTAAAACAGGTCAGAATATAATACAATATACAAAATGAAAAAAAAATTGGAGTATGATACCTTCATCATTGCTTTTTTTTTTTAAGACTTTATTTATTTATTTGACAGAGACAGCACAAGCAGGCAGAGTAGCAGGCAGAGGGAGAGGGAGCAACGGGCTCTCCGCTGAGTAGGGAGCCTGATGCAGGGAGCCTCATGCCACGATCCTGGGATCATGACCTGAGCCAAAGGTAGCTGCTTAACTGACTGAGCCACCCAGGCGACCCTCATCATTACTTCTGTAGGAAGACTATACTAACAATTCTTTTTTCTTTTTGACATTTTAAGTCAAATGATGAGGTAGCAAAGAACAATTTCAGGGAAAAATTGTCTTACATAATCCCACAACCCTAAAATAAAATTGTCTCATTTTTGTATTTTATCTTTTGGAATTGGTTTATATGATTTCTAAGTATTTTTTAGTCATGTTGAAATCATTGTAAGGGTGCCGCAAGTTACATTGTCACAAAATAGTGGTTTACCTAAAACAAACAGGATATGAAGTCAAGAGGATAACAATAGAAAATGGTATGCTAAGAATTGGGGGAGGGACAAGGCTGATTAAAAAAAAATAGGGAAGAGAGTGGAGGAGGTCAATAATTAGTATTTTTTTTGATAATTAGACTTTTAGGGTTTTTAAAAAAATTTTTTTAAAGAATTTATTTCTTTATTTGAGAGAGAGAGACAGAGACACAGAGAGAGCATGAGCAGGGAGAAGAGGCAGAGACAGAAGGAGAAGCAGGTTTCCTACTGATTAGGGAGCCCCACTGACGCTGGGATCATGACCTGAGTCAAAGGCAGACACCTAACCAATGAGCCACCCAGATGTCCCTGCTTTTAGGTTTTAAATAACAGTTGGTATGTGCCTGACTAGAAATACTCTGTATCTAAGCCATAAAGTATAAGAGTACAACGAATGCCGGGAGCATACCACCCAACACAGAATCTTGAGTAGCCATCATTTGCACCTACCCGTGTGTTCTACTCTATCTCATCTTGCTGCCTAGCCCCCAAAGACAATTATTCTGGATTCTATGTTAATTATTCCCTTGCCTTAAGTCCTCTGTTAAAAGTTGAGGTACTCAGGGAGCACCTGGGTGGCTCAGTCAGTTAAGCTTCCCAACTTTTGATTTCACCTCAGGTCATGATCTCAGGGTCATAGGACTGAGCTCCATGACAGGCTCTGCACTCAGCGGGGAGATTCTGCTTGAGATTCTCTTCCTCTCCCACTACGCTTCCCCCTTGGGACTGACCTTCATACTTAGTTTCCAGACCCTTCAGACATTGAACTGACACAGCATGGCCAGGACAAAATAGGCATTCACCTTAAATCACATTGCTAGCATAAACTCTGTGACATGGCCTGAGAGCTCAGGTGTCCAGACATACTCTTTTTAGGCAGGATATCCAAAGGGCTTAAAGGTTACGTCCCAGGCGCTGGTCAAGCATTAGTCCTGAAGACCTTTGGAATGCGCAGGGCTTAGATAACCTATGCTTGCTGAGTACATTCTTTACTGCATACAGATAAACCAGTTATTGTGAAAAACATTTTGAAATTGTCAAGATGTATCATGCCAGGGGGGCACCTGGGTGACTCAGTCAGTTGAGTGTCCTACTCTTGACTTTGGTTCAGGTCATGATCGCAGGGTCCTGGGATCAAGCCCCACGTCGGGCTCTGTGCTCAGCATGGAGTCTGCTTATCCCTTTCCCTCTGCTACCCCACCTTACTCTCTCTCTATCGCAAATAAATAAATAAAATCTTTATTTTATTAAATTTTATTTTTTCAGTGTTCCAAGATTCATTGTTTATGCACCACACCCAGTGCTCCAGGCAGTACATGCCCTCCTTAACACCCACTATCAGGCTCACCCAACACCCCACCCCCTTTCCCTCTAAAACCCTCAATTTGTTTCTCAGAGTCCATAGTCTCTCATGATTCATCTCCCCCTCCGATTTCCCCCAATTCACTTTTACTTTCCTTCTCCTAATGTCCTCCATGTTATTCCTTATGTTCCACAAGTAAGTGAAACCATGATAATTGATTTTCTCTGCTTGACTCATTTCACTCAGCATAATCTCCTCCAGTCTCATCCATGTTAATACAAAAGTTGGGTATTCATCCTTTCTGATGGCTTAGTAATATTCCATTGTATATATGGACGACATCTTCTTTATCCATTAATCTGTTGAAGGGCATCTTGGCTCTTTCCACAGTTTGGCGATTGTGGCCATTGCTGCTATGAACATTGGGGTACAGATGGCCCTTCTTTTTATTACATCTCTGTCTTTGGGGTAAATACCCAGTAGTGCAATTGCAGGGTCATAGGGTAGCTCTATTTTTAGTTTCTTAAGGAATCTCCACACTGTTTTCCAAAGTGGCTGCACCAACTTGCATTCCCATCAATAGTGTAAGAGGGTTCCCCTTTCTCCACATCCTCTCCAATACTTGTTGTTTCCTGCTATGTCAATTTTGGCCATTCTAACTGGTGTAAGGTAGTATCTCAGTGTGGTTTTGATTTGATTCTCCCTGATGGCTAATGATGATGAACAATTTTTCATGTGTCTGGTAGCCATTTGTATGTGTTCTTTGGAGAAGTGTCTGTTCATGTCTTCTGCCCATTTTTTGACATGATTATCTGTTTTTGAGTGTTGAGTTTGAGGAGTTCTTTTTTTTTTTTTTAACATTTTATTTATTCATTTGACAGAGAGAAAGAGAAAGACCACAAGCAGATAGAGAGGCAGGCAGAGAGAGGGGGGAAGCAGGCTCCCTGCTGAGCAGAAAGCCCGATGTGGGGCTCAATCCCGGGACCCTGAGACCATGACCTGAGCCAAAGGCAGAGGCTTAACCCACTGAGCCACCCAGGCACGCTGAGGTGTTCTTTATAGATCTTGGATATCAGCCTTTTGTCTTTAGTGTCATTTGTGAATATCTTCTCTCATTCCGTGAGTTGCCTGTTTGTTTTGTTGACTGTATCCTTTGCCGTGCAGAAGCTTTTGATCTTGATGAAGTCCTGAAAGTTCATTTTCCCTTTTGTTTCCTTTGCCCTTGGAGATGTGTCTGTGGCTGTGAAGTTGCTGTGGCTGAAGTCGAAGAGGTTACTGCCTATGTTCTCCTCTAGGATTTTGATGGATTCCTGTCTCATGGTGAGGTCTTCTATGTGAGGCCACTCTGTCAAGACTGGGAGGGGAAGCTCTTTCACCTGGTACATAGAAACACAGACACAGAGGCAAGCAAAATGAGTAAAAAGAGGAATATGCTCTAAACAAAAGAACAAGATAAAACCTCAGGAAAAAACCTTTAATGAGACAGACTTAAGTAATTTACCTAGCAAAGAGTTCAGGGTAATGGTCATGAAGATGTTAGAACAGCTATTATCAAAAAGACAAGAGGAACACCTGCATGGCTCAGTCACTTAGGTGTCTGACTTCTGCTCAAGTGATGATCTCGGGGTCCTGGGATGGAGCATGCATCTAGCTTTGTGCTCAGCAGAGAGACTGCTTGAGATTCTCTCTTCCTCTCTCTCTACCCCCCCACCCCTGCTCACACTCTCTCTCTCAAATAAATAAAATCTGAAAGAATCTAAAAAAAAACAAACAAGAAATAACAAGTATTGTTGAAAATGTGGAGAAAAGGGAATTCTTTTTTTTTTTTTTAAGATTTTATTTATTTATTTGATGGAGAATGAGTAAGAAAGAGCATGAGAGAGGAGAAGGTCAGAGGGAGAAGCAGACTCCCCAAGGAGCTGGGAGCCCGATGTGGGACTCGATCCTGGAAGTCCGGGGTCATGACCTGAGCCGAAGGCAGTTGCTCAACCAACTGAGCCACCCAGGTGCCCGAGAAAAGGGAATTCTTGTGCACTGTTGGTGGGAAAGTAAATTGATGTAGCCACTCTGGGAGACAGTATGGAGATTCCTCAGAAACTTACAAAAAATTATCATACAATCTAACAATTCTACTACTGGGTATTTATTAAAAGAAAACAAAGATATTTGCACCCATGTTCATTGAAGCATTATCTATGATAGTCAAGATATAGAAACAATGGATGTGCCCACTGGTGGGTAACTAGATAAAGAAGACGTGAGGTGATAGATTAGAGAGATGGATAATGGAACTTTACACAATCATTAAAATAATGGAATCTTGCTATTTGCAACAACATGGATGGACCTAGAGGGTATTATGCTAAGTGAAATAAGTCAGACAGAGAAAGAAATATTATATGATTTCACTTATATGTGGATCTTAAAGAAAACAAGCAAACAAACAAACAAAAAAAGCCGTGCTCATAGAGAACAGAACATACCAAGAACACACAGAGAATAGAATGGTGGTGCCAGAGGTGGGGGCTGGGCCAAATGGGTGAAGGGAGTCAAAACGTACAAACTTCCTGTCATAAAATAATTCGTGGGGATATAATGTTTGGCCTGGTGACTGGAGGTAATTATAATCTGTGGCATATTTGAAAGTTGCTAAGAGAGGATTTCTTTTTAAAGATTTTATTTATTCATGTGTCAGAGAGAAAGAGCACAAACAGAGGGAACGGCAGGCAGAGGGAGAAGCAGGCTCCCCACTGAGCAAGGAGCCCGATGCGGGACTTGATCCCAGGACCCTCGGATCATGACCTGAGCCAAAGGCAGGTGCTTAACTGACTGAGCCCCTCAGGCATCCCAAGAGAGGAAATCTTAAAAGTTCTCATTAAAGAAGAGAATTTTGTAACTGTGTGTGGTGGCAGATTATTATTGTGTGAAAGTTTGGCAACATGTACAGGTCCTGAAACATTCTGTTACACTCCTGGAACTAATATAATGTCATATGTCAGGCATGCTATTAAATACGTTAAAAAAGACAAGAGTACTGGTGAAGCCCAGACCGGCATAAGGGACAGGTGTCCAGAAAAGATAAAGACCAAGAGGTGTTTTATCACTAATTCCGCATTCCCTCCCGTGCCGGCTTTGAATCTAGACACTGGCTGCAAATGGCGGCTTCTTGTCCAGGCTTTCCTGCTGCCTCAGGCGTGGTGCTTTCGCCAGCTCACTTCCCTGCGTCATAGGAAATGGAGGAACTTGTTTTTGACAGTGAATAAGGGGCAGAGACCATCTGTAGTGACATCCTTTTAGTTCCACAGATTATGAAGCTGACCTAGAGCAGCCGGTGGTGTGGAGCGACCAGAGACTGGATGTGGGTGTCACTCAGAGAGCAGCCTGCGAAGTCCCTATTGTTCTGGGACTCTGAGGAGGCCAAGGCTCTAATGACTGTGAAGAATTAATAAAACACTTCTGGTGTATTAACCAGAAGTAATCTTTGAGGACAGGCGTGCTATTCCTGTGTAACAAATATCTTCTTATTAAAAATAATGAATCGGGGCTCCTGGGTGGTACAGATTGTTAAGCGTTCGACTCTTGGTTTCAGCTCTGGTCATGATCTCAGGGTACTGAGATCGAGCCCCGAGTTGGGCTCTGTGCTCAGTGTGCAGTCTGCTTGTCCCTCTCCCACTGCTCCTCCCCCTGTTCTCTGTCTCTTTCTCTCTAGAATAAATAAATAAAATCTTTTTTTTTTTAAAGTAACAAATCTACTTTTGTTTAACTTACAGGTGGTTAGAATTGTCACTTTCATTTTTTGAAAATCGGTGAGTAGAAAAACATTTTAGGCTTTGAACAGGTGTATGGTGGGATGAGAGTCTTGGAAACCTTGGGAGCAGGTCAATGTGTTTTGTACTTGGTAGAAAGAAAAATCACTGGACCAGAGGGTGGACTGTGGTAGGCAGACTTTTTCTGGGGCCTCTCAGACTTCTAGTCCTCTCTCCTTGAGTGTAGGTGGATTTAGTGAATATGATGGCATATTGTTCACATGATTAGGTTACTGTCCAGTTGGCAGGGTTAATTTCAAACGATTGTTCTGGGTGGGCCTGACCTAATCAGATGAATCCTTAAAAGGGCGCAGGTTCTGGGCATTTCCTGAACCCAGAGAGAGTCAAAGCAGTACAGATATTTTCTTGCAGGCCTTGAAGAGACAAGCTGCTATGAGTTTCACAACAGGGTGAACTGAATTCTACCAACTTCTGGGAGCCTGGAAAAGGACCCCTAGTTCCAATTAAGAACAGAATCCAAACGACAGATAGCCACAAGGTTATGGCCCTGTGACACCTGAGCTGAGAGGCTGGTTGAGCCCTGCTGGGACTTCTGACCTATTGTTCTAAACTGCTGCTTGTGGTAATTTGTGGTGCAGAAATAGAGAATGAAATCCACAACGTTTGAGGGGAGGAACAAGGGGAAGTGATGGCGGCAGGGTTTGTTTGGCTTTGTTTTGTTCCTTTTAAAGCAGTAATCATTTAGTGTTCTGCATGGAGCTTCTATTTCTTACTTCCCTCCTTTCTTCCTGTTCCTGTCCTTCCCTCTACAAATCTTCCTTTCAAGTGTCTCCTCTGATCCCTGTTTCTGTCGTGCCAAGTGACTCTAGTGCAACCACATACACTCCGAATCAGCGGAGTTGACAGGGTCCGACCTGGTGAGAGTCCCACTGTTGGTCAACCCAGCAGCCCAGAGCAACATGCATGACTCGTTTGCCAATCAGTGGTTGGACCAGAGAGCGACCAGAGTTCCTCTTTGTCCAGATGTTCATGATTCTACGAACGGTCCACATCTGTGTGCAAACTGGGAGAAAATGGTGTCGCAGCTTCTGGGGTGCTTGGAAGAAGGGCACGCATGGCTGCAGTCAGCCATGTGCCTTGAGCTTGTGCCCACCTCCCTTGGAACAGGCTCACAGCGGTCCCAACTCCACCCACCCTCGCTCAAGAGCCTTGTGCAAGCCACGAAGACGGCTTTCATTCCAGGCAGTTCCTTGATGTGGGTTTTCTTACCAGTAGTATGGAAGGGATCTAGAAGAACAGACGCTAGAAAGATGGGCAAGAATTCCATCTAAGAGCGATCCTCTCTTCTGACAATTTCTTGGGAGGTTAGAATTGGCTTCTGAGAATTCCAAAGACCCGTGATGGGCGTTACTCTTGTAGGTGTTGAGGATTAAAAGACGAATGAGACCCTCAAGCAGCTTACAAGCTAGTTGATTCAGGTGTTTTTTAAAAGATTTTGTTTATTTGAGAGAGAGAGAACAGGAGTGGGAGGAAGTTGCAGAGGGAGAAACAGACTCTCACTGGGCAGAAAGCTGGATGTGGGGCTCAAATCCAGGACCCCGAGATCATGACCTAAGCTGAAGGCAGCCTCTTAACTGGCTGAGCCACCCAGGTACCCCTTTCATGTTTTTGTTTTTTTTAAAGATTTTATTTATTTATTAGAGAGAGAGATTGAGAGAGAGAGAGAGTGCGAGCGTGAGTGCACAGCAGGCAGTGGTGGAGAGAGAAGCAGGCTCCCTGCCAAGCAAGGAGCCCGATGTGGGACTCAATCCCAGGACCCTGGGATATGACCTGAGCCGAAGGTAGCTGCTTAACCAACTGAGCCACTCAGGCATCCCTCATGTTTGTTTTTAAATTTGGAAGTGGAAGGTAGGAGATGAAAAAAAGCTGAGGTGGTTATTTTCATAAATTGATTCTGAAAGACACTTTTTCCTTTTAGGAGGAACAGATACATGTGTGTGGAAAACTAAATCTCATCTTCTTTACCTTTCCCTCTTTCTTTTCAGATTTCTCTAAAAAGTTTTTTTGTATTAAAAGTTTGAAAAATACAGGAACATAAGAATGAGAAGGTAATGTGTACTCATTACCCACAAACTCTCCTTCCTAGACTAAAAACAAGTTATCACTAAAAATACTTTACCCGTGCCATTTCCTAGCTGCTCCCCAAAAAGAGAAATTGTCTTCTGACTATGGCTTTGAATTAGATCTGATCTTCGCTCCTTCACCCGCAGACACTTAGTTTCTAATAAGATGGCTCTTTCTGGAGTCTACTTACTACCTTCCCTTCATTCTGAAACATAAGAAGCCTCCTTCAGCAGCCATCTTCACAGGGATGCTTCTAGAATTAATGAGCTGAGAGAGATACCATTTTGAGCCTCTTTAGGAAAAAAAAAATTAACGTACAGCCTCTTTCTCCAGCTTCACTGTATTTTTAGAACAAGAGACTGTCTTATCATTCTCTTACACTTACACTCAACAGACACCACTCCAGGATTTACAGCGGGATAGAAACTGGGGCATAGTTCTAATTGAATAATGATAACAAGGAAAGATGCAGGGCCATTCTGAGACATGAAAGCAGGAAGAATAATTAACTGATAATGGAAAGGATAAAGCCAGACTGGCTCTTCACTTATCAAGCAGCGAGCATGTACGAAGCACAGTAAAGTTATTTCTTACGTCAGCGTGCATTTGCTCATTTATTTTTGGCTTTGTAGCTACGTTTTAATTATTTCAGATGATGCTACACAATCCCAGGAGCAAAGGTGTCCCAGCTCCACCTGTATTAGCTGCACAGCCCTGAGCAAGTAATTTCCCGTTCTAAGCCTCACTGTCCTCACGCACGGCATGGAGACAACGAGGGGACCCGTGTCATCAGGTGTTGCGAGTGTCCAGCAGAATAACTCAGACACAGTGCCTGGTTCCTAACAGGTGCCCCCAGCCTGGGGTGCTGCTGCTTCTCTGCTCAGTACTGGGGTCTCAGCCACTGTTTGGGATGACATCTGTGTGACTCCCAGAAAGCCAGGGAATGACTCTCTGCACGCCATCTCTGCAACTCTGGATTCTGAGGATGGGAGAAGCTGGTCCCCAGAGGGGATGTACTCTTGCCAAGAGCCGCCGCAAGGTTCCCAGTGAATTCCGAGCTGTGGAGGCAGCTTGGCAGTTTAGGCAGCTCTTGTCGAGGACACACAAGAAGAGGTGTCACTGTCTCCGCATGGGTCGCTGGCCCCGAGCTTCCGGAGGAAGCAGGGCTGCTGCTGTGCTTTGGGGTAGAGAAGGACATGCAGGGAACCAAGAGAATCCAGTTGGGTGCTTCTTGGGACTTTCACAGCCGTGATTGCAAATGGACAGAGACAGCATCCTCAGCCTGAGAAGGACTTGTTCAGAGGTGATGGTCTGGTTCATAGCCCAAGCAAGCCGATGGGACCGGCGGGGATGAGAGCGAATGATGAGGGCAATCAAGAATGGATAGTGGAGGGGCGCCTGGGTGGCTCAGCGGGTTAAAGCCTCTGCCTTCGGCTCGGGTCATGATCCCAGGGTCCTGGGATCGAGCCCCACATCGGGCTCTCTGCTCAGCAGGGAGCCTGCTTCCCTTCCTCTCTCTACCTGCCTCTCTGCCTGCCTGTGATCTCTGTCTGTCAAATAAATAAATAAAATCTTTAAAAAAAAAAAAAAAAAAGAATGGATAGTGGAGGGCACCTGGGTGGCTCAGTGGGTTAAGCCTCTGCCTTTGGCTCAGGTCATGATCTCAGGATCCTGGGATCGAGTTCCACATTGGGCTCTCTGCTTGGCAGGGAGCCTGCTTCCTCCTCTCTCTCTCTCTCTGTCTGCCTCTCTGCCTACTTGTGATCTCTCTCTGTCAAATAAATAAATAAAATCTTAAAAAAAAAAAAGGAATGGATAGTGGAGGAGGGAGATGAGGAGTATGTTGCAGTCCTAAGGTCAACTGCAGGGGAGGGGGAGCAATTCTCCCCCCTAACTAGCCGCCCTCTTTCTAAGTTTCTCCTGAGGAAAGGAGAAGTTTCCAGGAAAGCCCACTGGAAACTTGGAGGAGATGCTCCCTGAATGTATATGGAGAAGTGAATCCAAATGGCACCAAGAGTGGACTCTCATCACACAGAGAGGTACCACCTATGTCTCCCTTCAAGGGAGGACTTGCCACCCACCTGTGGGGTGACCAGAAGGCAGCCTCCAGTTGTCCACCCATTTCAGGGTCTGCCTCAGCATTGGTGGTGCTCTGCGGCTCCTGGCTGAGAGGATTTTCTGGATGGGCATCATGATTTGACTTCACTCTCTGCATAGTCCTGGTTCCTGTCCCTTGCATTCACAGGCAACCATCCATTGTAAACATCTTGTACCCAAACTTTCTCATCATTTGCTTCCAGATAGTACCTGTTTTCTTCCATTTGGAGCCATGACACTGGCTGGTTCCATATACCACCTGCCCACCACTTTTGTTCTGTCCTTTCTAATCTTATCAAGTATGATTGTATTTTTTACTCATAAAAATCATTGGGTATTTCCCCCCGTATCTTAGTGATATTTGCAAGACTCGTGCAAGGATTCATTTGTGTTATAAGTTAGAAATAGAAATCAATTCTCGGCGACTAAAGGAAGAAAAAGGGAGAAAAATTTGAAAGACAATGGTAGAGCCCACAGAATCCAAGAAAAAGATGATTCATCTGGATCCAGGGAAGGAGGAATCCCATGGGAGCTCTAAAGTGTCTAGGAGTAAGAGTTCAGAGGTCTCCTTCCCACAAGAGTACCACTATTAGCTTTCACCATTACGGTGTTCCACTCCAAGCTTCTCATGTGATCGACCAGCTGGTGTCTGCTTCATTGGGGAATACAGAAGGAGCTGTTGAGAGTCCCATACCTGAGAAGGGGCCACTCCCACAGAAGGGAACGTCACTGAGGCAGCTGTTCCAAGAAGCATTTATTGTTTTTGGTGATAAATCAATGAGTGAGGTGAATTTCAAAGACACACTTGGTTGTCAGAAACTTTATTAGCAGAGTTGAGAAAATACAGGAAGGCTGAGCTTGTGTCTTGGTGTTTCTTTTCTATCATAGCTCTAGCGGTCTCTCTCTTCCTTTCTTGGTCTTTAGGGAGCTGGCCTGTAGTCCTCTGGCTCTTTTGATGCCTGGGGACAGTGTCTTCCCTGTGACCCAGTGGCCACACATTGGGGAGATCTGGGTTTTTCTTCCTCTGTCCCTGGGACACCAGACTCTTCCAGGTCAATGAATGGAAGGTAGCTACAATCGAAGTCATTCCCTCCTTAGCTCTGAAGAAATGATTCTAAAAATCTTGGACCCTCTGTATCCTGTTAACTGGTTTCCAGAGGTGGTTTCCATTCTGTTGTTTCAAGAGCAATTGCATTTCTGAGGATAAATTTATGAAACCAAAGCCAAGTAGCCATGACATTGTTTATCTTTTGGTGTTTGGTGGCTAGAAAGGTGAGGTCCATAATAATTTTCCAAGAGTAGAAGTTTATTCAGCTGTAACATCTACTAGCCTGAGCTCTTTCCCTTTCTGAGGGCTCCTTTTTGCTCTTTGTTTCAATGTCCTTTTGTGCCTTTGAGCTACATGTCAAAACCGTGAGTTGGCCCCAGGTCCTTCTGGTAGCACACAGTATAAATGTCTTTAAATAAATAAAGATCAGCCATCTTTTGCCTTCCTACCTCCAAAATAAAAAGAAGCCATAGTGGTTTGATTTAGAGAGAAGGAAATGGAAAGGTTTTGATGTGACCAGGTGTAGATAACTCTGGGCATTCCGCAGAGTGACACCCACATTTACAGAGAGCACATGGGCTCTTAGCACCAAGAAGGAAATTTAAGAACACACAGCCTCTGACAGAGTTCGCCACTGTGACAAAGAGCCACCAGGTCCATCTGACACATAGGGGACCCATGTCCTGCCCTCTCTTTTGTTAAAGCAGTTGAACAAGAAATCTGTCTTTTAGAGTTTGCCTTTACTTCATTGTCTCTGAAAATTCTCTGAAGAAGGGATATTTTGGGGCTAATTATCCCTTTTGGCAGAAATTGGAGTCATATTTGATATGTAACTTTTCTGTGGTGAAAGCTTCTTTTTTTTGGGCATATAATTTTTCAAAGGCTATAACTTGCACTTCTCTTCCTTGGACTGTTAACTTATTTGGATGGATAGCCAGTATGAAGGGGGCCATTAGTTCTGGTTGTTTTGATGTGTGGAGGAAAGCTCCTCTCCCAAGGTCTTCCTGTTCGTTCCAGAGTTTACAGTCCCGAGTAAAACTGTCCTGTAAACCACAAGTTGTGCGGCTGGGGGGAAGGTTCTCAGTTCTCTGCAAGTGTGAGCAGAGTGATGAGGGCAGTCCTTCAAAGACCACTGAAGGTGTGATTCATGGAAACAGAGCAGGAGGGGAGGGGCCTCATAAAGACACAGTAGGGGGCAAGTGCTACGACTGATCTACCACACATTCAGATTCCCCTCACCATGACTAACATTTGTGCAGTCTAGACAGCTTTCCTAGTTACCTGCTTCAGATTTTCATCCCTGAGGATCAGAGTCCTTGGTTACCATGCCTCATCAAGCCATGGTTGCTTTAATTATCTTTTCACAGTTAAAACTGGGCATGAAAACACCAAGAGATTTCCTAGTGAATACTTGTGTTTTAAATATACTCCTCTCTGCCCCCATTATGTAACAAGAACTCTACCACTGGTCTACCCCTGTGCTGATAAAATTTCTTGGCTTGCTGGTCTACCAGCATGAGCTAAAATCACCAGGCAGAAGCCATGACTTTAGGTATAGAGGAACCTTATGGTGTCCCTGGGTAGAGGTGTTCCTCTTCTGGGAACAAGGTACCCTAAACCTTCAGTGGGACATTAGTGGTGGTGAGTGGAGCCAATTCTATTTCCACCCCTTTGTGGCTAGACTCACGTATTCTACATACGTAGAACACAGATCCCTGTAAGGACTACTGCCTCAGGGTATGCCCTGCATTCTGAAGGACAGTGAATGAACATCGCAGGACATCATCTCCAGGCTCGTGCCACAGCTACACCTTCAGATGACTGTCTCATCATCTTCCAGGCTGTCAGCTTCTGTGTGGTACAATACAGTAGGTGTAGGACCACTGAATGCCACAGACAATGATCATCTGCATGCCCTTTGCTGACAAGAAAGTCTCTTGGCCCAGGGTAATATTACATGAGATTCCATTCTGGTAATTAGATATTGTAGTACCCTATTAATGTTGACTTGTGCCACCGCAGGTTGGATACGCAGCAGTGACAATGGCTAGATCGGCTTTGATGAGAGGGAGGTTTTGGTTTTGGGCCCATGCCTGGCCTCTATCTGTCACACTATGGCTGTATTCTGCACTGACCCATTTTGCAAGCACTGGGATTGCCAAAGACTGAGGCTTACTAACATTTACTGGAGAAGTCCTTCTGTCCAGCTGGTTGTTTTGTGGCCCTCCTGCAATGGACACTGTCTGGTGAGCACCAATGTGGAGCACAAAGAATTGCTCACTTCACGCCCACTCCCACGTGCTTCTTCCATATGCCTCTTCTCCAGATCCCCCGTCTCTGAGGTTGCAGCTTTACTCACTATAACCCCATGACAAACCAGCTAAGCATGTCTCCAAAAGGCAGGAACGTGTGCATATCCCTTCTTTCTCTCAATGAAATGGATGACCAGATGCCCCTCCTGAAGCCCTGCCCACTGGGAGGGCCTTCTCTCACTGCTGTGTTTCAGGCTCACACTTGAATGAAAACATAGTCCAGCAGGAATCTTCATTTCAGCTCATACCAGCGTATCAAGCTGACCATTCTGTAAACCAGTCCCAAGATTTTTCCACCTCTGACAAGTGGCTGTAGAGAATTGGAGTAGGAGGTCATAGATGTGAGTTGAGGGGGAGGCACTGGTGCAACAGAGTGGGTAATGCTGGAGCCTGGCCCCTGATTCGTGTGACTTAGTTGTGCCTGATGCTGCTTGTGCCCAGTCCATGATGTTCCTCTTCCACTGTACAATGGATTGTAGCTGTGCTCAGATGACTTTATGACTGGGTTGGTCTGATAGCACCCAGCTCATGATGGGAAGCTGCAGTCACATGGCCACTTGATCTATGGTCAGAGCTCAGTCTCTAGAAGGACCCAGTACTCTACCAGGAGATACTTTCAAATAGTCTTACTCCAGAATCCTAGGATTTTGCACTGAAACTCCCTGTTGGAGCTTGCCCAATACCCAAGTCAGTGTCTATCTATTATGCTAGCATCATGGGATCTGCTCCATTCAAAACTGTTAGATTTCTGAGCATCCTGATCAATGAGTTGAACATGCTATCTTGTAATCTAAAGAGGTCTACTCAGAGCAGCCTTTCTTAGAGACAGAAGCTGTAAGATGTGATGCTTAGACTTTAACTTGGAAGAGAGAGATCCTGGTATGTCCTAGACCACTGGACCCCCAAAACAACACCAATAGGTCTCTGGTAGGTCTCTGAATCTTTGTAGGGTTTTCCAACCACTCTCTGGGACTGCATGTGTCTCATCAAGACATCCAGGGGACCTGCCACTTCCTGCCTGTCAGTCCAATTAACACAATGTCATCAACATCGTGGGCCAGTGTGATACTCTGTGGAACATCTAAACAATCAAGTTCTCATTAGAGAATTTTATAGAGAACAGGAGTGTTAACAGTCCTGGGACATGATTAAATTTATGTTGTTGTTATCCCCATTGAATGTGAACTGCTTCCGGCCCTCTTCCCTGATGGCTTATTGACAAGAATGAAATTATCAAATCCATAGCCACATTCTGTATAAGATGCTGTGTTGATCTGCTCTAGAAAGGATAAAATTGCCCAGCAACTACAATTAGGCCACTTCTTGATTTGGTTTGTGGTAGTCTACCATCAACCACTATGACCCATCTCTTTGCTTCAGTGGCCAGACTATAGAATTAAGTGGGGATCTGATAAGGTTCCCCCACTAGTGCACTCACTTGAGAATGACACTAATCTCTGCCATTGCAGGCAAGAGATGGTGTTGCTTTTTATTTACAGTCTTGGTGGGAGAGCCGTAGGACCAGATTCAAGGACTTCTTCTTAACTTTTCCTAATGATACCTCTGACTTTACAGGGCAAGGAGCTAATGTGAGGATACTGCTGTATGCAAAGTATGTCTGTCCTTCATATTGCTGTGCCTTTGGGAACTGGGGAAATGTCCACTGTGGATGGCCCAGAGCCAGGACCCCACTCATCATCTGCCCTCTACAGACCTCCACTCTCTCATGGGAACTTGATAACTTTGGATTCCCCAGTGAGGGTCAGAGAAGATGCTGCATCCAACAGGACAGGAGCTGTTGGGGAAGACTGAGGAATGACCTCTGCGTCATCCTTGGCATTGTTGGTTTCCCTGTTTTCTGCACCTGCCCTTCCCCCCACATGCCAGTAACCTACCTGTTGGCTCTTCTACCCCTGGGAGCACTGCACCGGGAGCATTGGGAATTCTGCTTCTAACTCACTAGGGCTACATCATTTTTGTGTAATGAGGCCTATGTTTCCTCCCTTCTGTAATTCTCCCCTTGGTGTGGCTAGTGAAAGGAAGAGGAGGAACCTATAGAATTAGGTGGAGTGCTCTGTCTGCAGTCTCTGGGGATTAGGCTGCTCTGAATGATGGGTTTTCCAGGATGGCTGAGAATTTGAGACTGTGTACTACCAAACCATCAAATAATTTAAAAATTTTTTATTGGAATCTTTCTAAATTGCATTAGAAAATACCCAAGTTTATCTCCAAGGGACATCGTTCAGAGAAAACCAAGGGGTTGTTTCCTCTATAACCCATTTTACCAGCCCTATTTTACATCATTTCCTTTAGGGTCTCTTTGGATTTAAGGGGCACTAATGAGCTGAAATTTCCAAGCAGAGCTTAACCTGAATGGTCATTTCTACCTGAGCAGTTAAAATCCAAGGCAGACCTGCTGAATCCTAATCTTTCCAGACCTCTGTTTCCATATCTTTTCCACCTTTATAAATATGCATTCTAAAGCTATAAAGGGCTATGAACAGAAAGTGATTTGAGAGGCAGAATGCTTATGAAGGGCAGGACAAAAAAGAGATTATTGTCTAACAAAGAAAGCATCTGGTTCATACTGAAAGGTACCCAAACTGGATGTGTGTTTCTAGCCCCATAGAGCTTTTTTTTTTTTAAAGAAAAAGATTTCCTTTATTTATTTATTTATTTATTTAATTGTTTGTTTATTTATTTATGAGAGAGGGAGAAAGCATGAGTGGGAGGGGCAGAGGGAGAGAGAATCTGAAGCCGACTCCATGCCCAAGGCAGAGCCCAACATGGGGCTCGATCCCACAACCCTGAAATCATGACCTGACCCGAAACCAAGAGTCGGACTCTTAACCAGCAGAGCCACCCAGGTGTTTCCCCAAAGAGCTTTTAATAAGCAAATGCCCTTGTCCTGGATTTCTACTTAATCTAAGCAAAGCAGCTTCAGGACAAGTCCTGTTTTTAGAGAGATTTGAGTTGTTATTTATTATAGATCAAAGAAAAGGAATATTTTCAAATTGGGGTGGTTGATCTATAAAATGAGCTGAATTGATTAATTGATACATTCATTAATTTACTTAACAAATGTGTATTAAGGAACTGACGATGTCCCCAATTCTAGAAGGCATAGGGTCTCACTAGATCAGATAGAAAGACCTCTGTCCTCAGGGAACATTTTCTAGGGGTGAATTCAGATGAGACAACACTGGCAATGACAGCCAATGAGTGTGGTTCCAGAGTCTAAGGGGGCAATCTGGGAGAACAGAGCAAGGGTCCAGGCCTGGGAAAGGTTGGACTCAGCTGCTCAGATCGTAGATGTTGGGGGGTAAACTAGGGATAAGAAAATGCCATTTTACTAACTTAGGTGTTCCTTTAATCTCTAAACTCTATGTCACCAGTCTGGCTATGTCCTCTGGGGACATGTGTGGAAGGTGAAGATCTAGTATTAGTAAGAAAAGAGACCAAAGCAAATGTTTTTCTGGTACTTTTCATTGGAAGGTGATATGATTTGGTCACTAAACCAACTGGTGGCTAAAAGCAAAATTGCTGATATTATTCATCTCCTCCAAAAGAGCTCAAGGCTGTTAAAATTTTTTTCTAATACACCTTCAAGGTGTTCTCTAAGTTTGGGGCCAATCTATCCTCCCTCCCTGATTTCCTCTCTCCTTGTTGCCTTTTTTTCTGGACTTGGCCCTCTTTATAGCTTTATATAAAAACTTCCTGTGACTTTACATTCTAGTGTCTTCAGAAATCTCTTTTTAAAAAAAGAGATTTATTTATGCTTTATTTTAGAGAGAGAGTGCATGAGTGGGGTAGAGGAGGGGCAGAGGGAGAGGAGAGAGATAATCTCAAGTGGATGTCTTACTGAGAACAGAGCCTGATGTGGGGCTTGATCTCAGGATCCTCAGATCGTGACCTGAGTCAAAATCAGGAGTCGGGTGCTCAACTGACCAGGCCACCCAGGTGCTCCCAGAAGTACCTTGAGTGCCTCATTCAACTCCATTCTGCACGTGTTCATTCTGCGTTGAAGTTCCTTGTTACTGGCCCTCCTCCTGGTCACATTATCTGTTGCCCTGCCCAGTCCTTCTGGATTAATGTTTTATGGAGTCTCGCTAGGATTCTGCCTCCAGAGACCGTCTCTGTCTCTCTCTTGGCTGCACTGCCCACAGCCCTCAGCCTCACCCCGTCCCGAGTCTCCCCACTCCAAGAACATGGCGTGAGCTCAGAGTCAACAAATGTGTTTGGGCTACATGAACTGGGGAGAGCTGTAGAAATGTCACAGAGTCATATGGGACCTCCAAGTTCTTCTAGTTTAAATCTACAGTTTGAAGAGAAAAAAGTGCCTCCAGCTGGGAGTGGGCAATGTGCCATAGCTTGTTGGTGGCAGATGGAACATCACGCCTAGACTTTCTGACCCCCAAGCTCAGCGCTCACTGTGTTTCTTCATGTGACCCTGGGGCCTGAAGAATTTTTAAAAAGCAGTTTGCAAAATTGTTAATCAGATAACATGTAATGTAATATAGATGGATTTCTGTCTAATCCTCGGAGCCTAAAGCTTTGGGATTTTTAAGCCATTAAAACCACGTGTAATATTTAAAATTAACCTTTTTTCTGCTGAAGATGTTTCCTTAGGGAAGAATATTAGGAGTGCTAGTGGAGCTCACCTGAAATTGCTTCTGGTAATGTCAGCTATTGCTTCTTAAGCCCCAGAAGGTGGATTAAGAGATCTTGAATGGCTTGACATTAACAATTTTCTGTGACCCACTTTTATATAAAAGATCATGTTCAAGGGTGAAGAAAGAAACAGACCGATACCTAAATGAAGAAATATCTATTACTGGAAAAAGGAGATCCAAGCTGCTTCTTTCCAAAATATATTAAGGGGATTGCAAAACACAATGAGGTTGTGTGGTGTTATAAAGAAGAAAGCTGAATATAAATGAAAGTCAGCTGAAAGGCATTTAGTGCTTTTCTTGTCCTAGTTTTTCTCCTTGGTAGAGTGACTTGAAGTCACAGTCCAGGGGTCTAAGTCATCTTTACTCAGATGTAAAAGGATGACTCCAAGAGTGATTTAGTGTGTGTGTGTGTGTGTGTGTGTGTGTATGACTGAGGATGGGAGTGAGATTTTATTTTCAGGAATCTTCTTTGAAAAAAATGTTAATAACCTTCAGACAATTATGATGTTAAATTCCAGCCAACAAATCATTGTGTGCCAGAACCATTGTGTGCCATTATGAACATAACCACACCCAAAAGCATTATTATTTTTTTTTGAAGAAGTAAAATTGTCACTGTTTATTATTGCCATGATACTATATGTAGAAAACCCTGAAGCCTCTAACCTGTTTATT